>NW_008239283.1:2255257-2256856 GCF_000691975.1 Corvus brachyrhynchos | reverse complement strand
TTCAGCAGCACCAGCTGGCAGCTGTGAGGGCACTTCTTGTGAGTCCCATTCACCACAGAGGTTTCATTTCCATGAAATGAGATGGAGCATGTTATGGGTCACCAAGCAGAGGACTTGCCTAAGAAAAGACTAACGCACAGTCGCTGTTTCGTTTTCAGAAATCTGAAAGATGAAAAAACATTTTAATGGTACTTTGTATTCTCCACTCCTAGTGGAGGAGGGAGGGGAGGAGAGCAGCTCATGTACAACAGTGCTGTCTTGTTTTAAGTCACTCTAACAGAATTGGAATGAAGAATCAACCCTCACCCTGGGAGAAACAAGATTCCCAACACATCTCCACAGTGCCCAGGCACTCACCGAGCAGGTACAAGGTCTGTTGTGCCCAGCAGGGAACGAGCTCCAGGCTAAGGCTGGGTGTCCCTGCAGGAAACACTCCTTGCTTGAGAACACCAACAGCTCTTCCCTCCTCTGAGCCCAAAACCTTCTCTGAACTGTCAGATTCCCTAAGGAAGGCAAGAGCAGGGACCACAGC
The DNA here is from genome assembly GCF_000691975.1 of Corvus brachyrhynchos. Lineage (NCBI taxonomy): Eukaryota > Metazoa > Chordata > Aves > Passeriformes > Corvidae > Corvus > Corvus brachyrhynchos. The sequence continues at coordinate 2,256,324 of NW_008239283.1, read as the reverse complement.
AACAGCCAAGCATTTGCAAACATTGTGTAAGTTGAGCGCGAGACTGGACTTGAGTACAAAAAGGCTTTTTCTGTACCACAGTATTCAGGCATCTATTTTGTGTCATATCCAGCCTTCACCAAAGAAACACCTTGAGGCATTTCACAGCTATGTTGACATTTCAATTATGCTGCATTTAAATAGATTTTGTCGTGCTGAGTCTTATGTCTTGCTAAAATACTTCCCCTTCTACATATAGAGTTACAGAGTTATTTACTAAGGTAAATTCTGACAGAGAATGTACCAAGGAAGCAACAAAGCAGAAAGTCACAGTTTTTGCCTCCCCTTTTTGAAAATTCTTTCTGTGTCTCCAATTTTCATCTGCTTCATGACTGGAGGCCGTGCACAGAGAGCACTGCAAAGACAGAAGCAGAGCTCTGTAAGGAAACTTCAGAACAAATTTCGCATGAGGAATGGCAAAAGAAGGTTTCTTTTCTCCTAGAACTGGCTGTAAAATGAGCTGGAGATCAGCCTACCTGCTGTAGTGGCCAAAAAGGGTCTAGGCCAACATAAGAAATCCGTGAACAGCCTGGGAATGAAAGGCTGTAAGTAACTCAAGAGAGCCACTCAGCCAACCAAGTACGCCAATATTTTTCCCTCAAATATTCTTAAAGCTTATAGGAAGCAACAGAAGCAAAGAACTGGCAGATAAAAATTGCCTCCATAATTTAGCAGCCTGTCTGTAATGACTGACTTCTCCACAAGCCATGGAAACGTCAAAGCCTCTGCTAACAGAGTTTGCAGAGCTCCCTTAAGCAGCTCATGCGCAGCGAGCCCTCAGGAACCTGCAGGTTCCTGAAACAAGGAACAGCTTCACACTCTGTGAAGAAAGAAGAAAAACTAAGAGTCAGTCAAGTTTTATCACTGTCTCCTCTTCCACCTATTCCTGGCTCAGGAAAGTGACAGTTGGCTAATTCCAGACTCTCTAGGTATAAAGGTTTTTTTTTTTTCCTAGCACAGCCTGTGACTCTCTGCTGCTTTAGCTGTTCTGCAAGTAACAAATGGTACAGAGCCTGAATATTTCCCTA
>NW_008239283.1:2226369-2254975 GCF_000691975.1 Corvus brachyrhynchos | reverse complement strand
CTACATGTATATTTATTATTTGTTCTAACTGCTGTTTATCCAGAGAAAGTAATGGCTTTGAATCCTGATGAAAATTATAGCAGATACTGGCCAAGTTTTCACTGAATCTGGTTTTATGAGAAAGAATAAAACAAGTGTGCAGAGCTCTTCAGCAAGTTATACTGCTCACTTCTTTCAAACGCCTAGAAATATTTGAGGCAGTGTGAAGGTGATCTCTGGAGGATATATCCAATACCCACTGTTACCCTTACAATCCCATGCTGAAACATCATTGCCAAAAATAGCCTCCTAAAGGTGACACTTCTATAAAAGATGTCACAAGCTGCAGCAAGAGCCTCAGGAGTATATAAGCCATCTTTACAGGACTACTGCACATGTACTTCATGCATTTTCCCCTTCCTATTTGATATTCCTTTTCCGATTTTACAGGAAGTTTTTTGGTTTGGAGATTAATTTCGATACATGCAGTTATGCATGGGGTTTGCTTGAAAAATATCATTATTATTGAATGTGAATATATCTAGAGAACAGTGGGGTTGAGCCAAAAGTGGAATCTGGAAGCCTGAGAGCAAGTGGCCGGTCTGTACATTTACAAGGCAAAGAAAGCAGCTATTGCAACCAAAAAAACCACAATTTAATAAAATAAACAAAAATACAACCATTCCCCACACAGCTTTATATGACACAGGTAATGAACAGATGTTAGCACAGGTACTCATGTAAAGGTTTTCATCTGTGTGCTCATTTTTAGAGTTAAAAACATGTAAAGTGATTTACACACATGGCTTTGGGTCATCGGTGTAGAGATGCTTTTCACCTTTCCCCAAACCATTCACGCCCTGACTGAAACAGAGGAGACAGTGAAAGAAGCCTTGAAGAAATCCTTTGGAAAATTCCCTTTGGAAAATTCCCTGGTGGCTGGCTGTGCCCACCCGTGCTGAGTATTTCTGCACAGGCAATCCCATCTCTAACCTGCTCGTACAGAGCGTGGCAGCTCCTGACAGCACCGAAACCTGCCCAAAACCCACAGGAGTGACAAGCCCCAGCTTCCTGAGACCTTCTCCTGGCCCAGCACAGAGACATCAGCATAGAAGTGAGCTAATTTGAATTTTTCAAAGTATCGACACCATCATACAATTTTTATTGCAGCAGCTGCCAAAAACTGGCTTTGCACTACAGTGACCACTGATTTCTGCACTGACTTGTCCTTCTCAGCACAGACACAGCTCCAGACCTGATTCAGATTTTGAGGTATAATATCTGTCTACCAGTAAAATCCTGTGGCATATTTATATAGCAAATGCTTATTATTATTCAGGTGACATAAAAGCTGTTGTGGGACCTAGAAGTGATGCTAATTTTAGGTCATATTTCCAACTGCAGCGAGCAGCTTCTTTTATTTTATATTTTATTTCACTTTCACTTGCTCTACTTGTCACTGCAGTAGGTGATTCAGATACAAGATGCAGATGAGCTGCAGGATATTAGTTGTGGGTATAAGAAATATCTCCACAGTTTTACTACAATGCTTCAGACTCATTTCTCAAATACAACAATTACAATAAAAAAAGAGGGGAAAAAACAACCTCAAATTGTTAAATTAATAAAAAAAGGAATTGTGTAAATTAGGTAGTATCAGAATATCCTACCTCCTACCCTTTTTGCAGGGAGACAAATACAATTTTTAAATAGCTTTTAGTACAATTAAGGAAAATTACCTATTTTTAAAAAAGCTTGAAGAAAGAAGTCAAGAAACAGAAATTTTATCTTTCCTTCAAACACAATTTGCTTCATTATTCAAACAAAACTATGATTCTATCAAAGTTGTTGTGGGGTTTTTTTTTTGAGATAATGGAAACATTTATTAAAAACAAACAAACAACAATTCAACCTAGCAGGTTTTTTCGTTCTACACTGATTTAAGTTTAGGGCAGTTAATTATGGCATCCTTTGGGGGAAGAAGACAAGAAAAATCACAACCTAAGACTGAAGAAGGATTTACACACATCCTCTTAAGGCTGATGTTAAAGATGTTTAAATTTAAAGATGCTCAAGTTCTTTGTTTCTGACATGGTTGAATTCAAGCAAAATGTACAGATTGTTCTGAGGGGACGCAAGCACTGCAGTGATGAAGGGAAAACATCCACTGGTTGCACAAGTGGATGTATCTTTATACTCTGCTATGGTACTAAAATCATATCTGTTCACTCTGAGGTCAGATTGCCACAGTTTGTGTTCTTTACAGACCTGGGGGTGTGATGTGAGTAGTTACCCTCTGCCCCAAAATGAATAAAGCAGAAGTCTACCACTTCCCCTTCATCAGGTTACTGAAAGGACCCGAAAGGTTTGGCTCCCACAATATTTTACTGAAAAAGCACATAATCCTACAGTTCTTTCCTCTTAGCAGAGCAATTCTTATCTTTAATAAGCAGAGCAAGTCTCATGATAGCTACACAAGCATGGAAATCGGTTGTAAAGAATTACACCTGCTTTACTTCTCCATCTACTACTCCTAATACATCTGCACTGCATTCCTACTACCACCTGTGACTGCACTATTCTGATCCACACAGTTGTCAGGAAGGACACCTTGGCTGACCTCTGGGATTCATCCTAAAATATTTAAACAAATTGGTAATCTTCACAGTAATTTTGGCTCCTAGGAGTAAGGAAAAACTGGAAAAGAAAGTCAATTTCCTTGTAAGAATGAGGTAGAGTATCAAGCAGAGATGTACCAAAATTCAGGCTTCACCTTCTAAAAGCAAACCCAGGTCTTTATTGCAATATAAATGAGAACAAAACTGGGATTATGCTATGATGAAAGGACTGGTAACAAGACTCCCAATTAAAATTATACCAGCAAAATCCACCAATGTGTCAACCAGTAAGAAATCCAATTGTTCTGCAGCCCCCAGCTGCCTACCAGGCTTAGCTATCAGAAAAATACAACTACATCCAAAACTATTTCCAAAAACTCGTATGAAGAACTTCTAAGGGACCCATATTACTTTTCCTAACTTTTTACAAAGTATCATGCTCTCTGAAGTGCCTTTATTAGTGCATTCGGGGTTTTAATAAATTGAGAGACCATCCAAGATCAGAGATTTACTTTCTTTCAAGCAGCACCTCCAAAAACCCTTCCAACATACAGAAGTTCAAACCGAATGCTGACTATCACAGTGTGCTCTTCCTGACCTGAATATTTCAAATTCGGTTTTCTAATGAAAATCTCCCATCAAACACTTTTTTTTTTTTTTTTTTTAATTGACAATGGTGCTCTCCTCGGAACAAAGAGAACGACACCTCGAGAATAAGAAATGTGTATCTGCAACCCCTCCATATTTTACTGGCGACAAAAGTTCTCTGACTTCATGCTTTCTCCATACAAAAAAAACCTACAGGGAAAGCTGTGCCATTAAAATCATAGGAGAATCAAGAGTGCACTAAGAGCCCATTATTGCTGCTAATGAGGCTGATACCGCTGCGTCGAGTTGCTCTTTGGCGGCTGCTGCTCCACAATTGAGGCAGCCTGATGGACTCAGATCCGATTGTCAAACACCCAGAAGGCAGCACAGGGAGGTCACGGGTCTGTGCAGCATCAGACACATGGGGAAAACCAGGAGAAGAAAGATTGTTTGGAAAATAGGGAGTATGCAAATGCCTTGTCTTTATCTTAGCAGAATTAGAGTCTGACAGAGGAAGGCTCTGCTATTAAACCCCAAGATCTCTCCTGTGCTCCACCCAGGTCTCTGCAGCCTATCCCAACCTCCCTCAGCCACTGCAGTGGAGCAGGAGGATGACTTAAAGGAGCTTTCAGAGTGTCACCACTTCCCATGAACAACCTGAGATACTGCACACACACCCCCACATCCACCCAACCTGTGCAGCTCCAAACTCGGCGTAAAGCGGCAGGTTAAAATACGACAATCATAACTTCCCATTTTCCAATGGCACCATTTGTTACAGGATGGGTGTCTGCTGCGTGTTTTATCTTCTGCAGATGAAAAATTTATAGTGGCTCTTGAAAACGTTTCTGAGAAATTCAAGGAACTCGCTACCGACTTCCAGGGTAAAGCAACTCCCATAAATTCCTGCCCAGTGACACCAAGACACCGGTGCTCGGTGTGGGGAAGCAGGGCTCCCGTGAGCAGCAGGTGACAAACAGCACTCATCAACAGCACACACAAAGTAAATTAACCAATGGAGGTGTAATCATGTGGGGAAGGCTACACTGAACTCAGTATTCCTGTTTTGTTTGGAACAGAAAGACAGGAGGAGTATTGCTGTGTCGGGGAGGTCAATGAACTAATAAAATGGATTATCGGATCATACATACCACAAAAATATTGCTATTCATACCCAAAGCATAGCTCAAAACTAGAAAAAAAGAATCCATAATTTGTTTAAGTCCACATTAAAGATACTGATGTCTCCCAGAATTCCAGAAATCACTTCACCTCTGGTTTTATTTTCCACAATTAATGGCCACATATACATTGATAAGCAAGTATTTATTAGCTAAAATTACAATTTAATTCCATATTTAAAGGGATTAACTTCAGATTAAATTATTCCATCTCATTCTTTGAAGATACAGACAGCAAATATAAGAGGTGCGTATGGATAAAAATCTGTGGAAAAGCAACTGAAAAGAAAAAACAACTAGTAGGACACAAAAATCCCAAGTTCAGAGACCTGGTAAGATGTCAATTACAGCTGAAAAATAAAAAAGCTAATGTATTTCCACGATCGCCCATCTCTTGCAAGAATTACTATATCCCTCGATACAATCTCTTTTTTTCTTCCTTTAATGAAATGCCATTCAAAAGCCCTTCAAGAAGAACAACTGGCAGCAGCTGCAATATTCTTTAGATTTTTTTAAAAAGAAATGAGATGATTCGATTGAAAAATGCTGGTCAGTAACAAAAGCTTTGTCCCATCTTTCTTTTCCTTTTTTTTTTTCCCCAAAAGGAGAAAAGTGCTCCCTGACTGAGAAAAGAGTGGGCACAAAGCGTGTTTTCCTAATCACTCAGAGGTAACAGGTCCCAGCTGAGCTCTACCAGGCAACAAGCTTTCTATTTTCCTTCAAAGAAAGGGAGGTAGACCTCATTTAGAGAATTTAGAAGTTGGATGATTTTTTTTATTCCCCTTTATGAATAGATATGGCTGCAAAATAGCCTGACTAATGCTGCAGCAGCTCTCCAGAGCCATATTGGGTTTATCGTGCAAAAGAAGAAGAACTTGGTGCCTCTTCTGCAGGAAACAAACACGTGTGGGCACCCAGGGGCTCTTCTCAAACTGGTCAGTACTCTTAATTCTACAGTAAGTATTAACAAACCTGAATTTTGATCTGTTTAAAGCTGTTTCTAATGAATTGTCAAAGTTTTTAAGAACAGATGAGAGACAAGAGTTCTATCCCTGTTTCAACTACATAATCTGCAAGGAAAAAAAAAGCCAATGGATAATTTGGGCTAGTTTCCCTTGACCCTGACAAGAAATAACACAGAGCACAGAGCCTGGGGTTAATTTGGATTTCATAAATTAATGACTGGAGCCTGTCAGTCAGAGAGGAAATGTGTTAATAAAATCAACTCAGGTGCAAGGGGGGATTAGGACTCCTTTCTCCGTGTGGGAGTGCAGTGGCCAAAGGTTATCGTTCAGAATATTAAAACTAAAAGATGCTGATAAAACAGCTTAGCATGTTTAGCAGCTGCTGCACAAACACAGCAATCATTTCCACTGAGCACAGGATCAATATGGAGAATTACTTCCAAATGCCTGCCAGGGTGTTCTCAATGTCACCAAGGAAGGTCTGTCTCCAACCCCAGTCATCATCCCAGCACCTCTCCCACTCACTGCCCTCACCAACACTTTTTTCTAACTCTGAAAACTCTCTTTGACATCCTGCTCTTCTTCAACTGCCCGGTTCCATCCTCTCCATCCCATCGTTTCAACACAAGAGGGGCCAGCAGAATTAATTATATCTTAGGCTGCTCTGTCAGAAAAATCCAAAGGAAATAAAAAAAAGCAAGATAAAGTTTGTCCGGAAGACTTTCAACCATATTTTCTCTTTTCTTTTTTTTCCCCCCGCCACATTAAATTTTATAACCAAAATCTGTGGCCAGTCTCTATCTCCTCTGTCCAGCTTTGCAATTCAGTGGTTTTTTCCTTGAAATTTTTTTCTTTCCAGTAAATAATTTGAATTTTTTCTTAACTTTGTAAGCTTCAATGCCCTTCAGTTACTAACAGAACTTCTAGGTCCTCTTATTACTTTGAATTTCTCTCTTTCTTTTATTTTTCTGTGGCTACCGTATCTTTTCAGCTTTTGAAGAATTCCATCTAGCCATTTTTATAAAACTTCTTTCAAATGAATATGCTGCACTTAACAAATCTACAACTCAGCGTTCCGTGCATCCCAAAGCAAAGCACCAAGAGCCAACAAGTCATGCAAATAAGAACTGTAATTACAGAATTAATCTACTTTGACTTTTGATTTGAACTAAACTAAAGCAAAATTAATGTGGTAAAGAATTCCACAGATGAGTTGCATGAGCATGAGATGAGTAAGTAAAAGAAATAAGAAAATGAGATATTAAAACAGAATGAGTAATTGAGTGGAAAACCACTGGATATCTACAAAAAGAAAAGGAAATGGAGAGGGTTATAGTACCTGGGCAGGGATAATGTGCAGACACCTGTTACTTACATCTAACACTCCAGTAGCAGAACCACTATAACCCATATTTCATCCTTCAGGAAAAAATAAAACAAAACCCCTCATCCTTTCCATGCTATGCTGCAATATTTAATTGACAACTCTGTTTTCAACAACTTATCTCTTAAGTACACAGGTAAAAAAATGATTAAATAAAACCCCAAATATAGAATATCTGGTGGCACGATAAAACATTTCTTTTTAAAAAAAAGTTATAAACCTCTGATAAAAAAATCTTTAAGACTACTGAATAAGTAAGTCTCTCCATATAACCATATCTTTTAGCTTTTTATAGATTTTTGCTCGCCTACATCTGAATCATGCTGCAAACAATGCACGTGCCATAAAGAAAATCAGGAAAATAATAAACAGAAATCCAATGCGAAGAACAACAGCAGCTGCAGAAATAATGCAAGTTCTGCTGTTTAAGTTTCAATGTCCTTTTAAAAGATGGAGAACATGTTCACTTGCTTGAACATCGTTTATTGAACTCTACATTCGCATTATAAGAGTTAAACAAGACAGTAATTACTGCTGAAGATACAACAGCGGTTCTGGAATACAAATAGAGATAGGCAGAGACTGCTCTCTCTGGGAAGATCAGTTTGAGTTCTAGTGTGAAAACTACTGTTTTGGTGACTCTTCAGCCAATCCCATGCAAATTTACGGTTAAAGCAATGTTTATTGTTGCCATAAATCTGCTTTTCTACACCTGTGTATAGCTGAGTTTGTAAATCAGAGGTATAAAAAGTACAGTTTCTCAGCCAGCAGCTTCCCTCTGTTAGGAAGTGGGCAGACTCCTGAACTTTTACTGTCACAGAGACCTTGAAAGCTCTGCATGGTACAGAATCACGAGTCAAGGCAGACAGCCTGGATTTTTCAAAACAGCTGTAATTTCAATATTACTTTAGGAGATTGAGATCTAGGTTGGAGTGTGATTTGCGATTTTTTTCTCTCACAGAACACCCTGTCCTTCATGGCTGGAATGGAAGAATGACATCAACCATGCAGCAGCAAGTGTCAGCTGGAATACTCTTATGACCCTAACAAATAAGAAGCCTATGGAAAATGCATGGATGTAGGAGATTGAGATAGAAATGGATTAGGAAAGGAGAAAGGAGATTTAGAGGATAAGAAAGGACAACTTGAATAGTCAGAAAAAAATGCAGCTGGCAGAGGAGGCAGTTTATACACATACATGCAATCAGAACCCTATGGTGTGCTGATGCCTGCCCAGTGCCTCCTGATAGCATGAACACATCATCAGGAATCCTCCCAGGAATCTCCATTCCTAGGATTTTAAGGCTTGGGACAGTAGCAATGCTCTGTGTGACAGCTGTGATCCTCTGGGAGGGTCACAAGAGGCAGCCCTTGAGCTGGAGCAGAGTGGCAGGGCCTGGGGCTGGTGCTGAGCTCACCTGCAAAGCTGCAGGAGCTGCACAAAGCAAATCCCACCAAACCCACCAATCCCGCAGAGTGGCTCTTTTCTGTGTCTCTGTGACCACTGTCACTCATCCTGATGAGAACTGTTATGGCCCTCATTCCAAGCTGCTACTGTTTTTCCCCTGTGTATTTCAGGAATACCACATGCCAAGTCTTTTCCTGCCTCTAGGCATCTTAACCCTAACCTTTTTTCTGCACGTTTCTTCATTGGGCTCATGGTACAACTGGCTCTAGCCTAGACTCACGCCCTGCTTTTCTAACAACTTCTTTAGTTTTCATTTCTTTTATTGCAGAATAAGATTTCCTTAAATATGGACATCCATATTTCACATTTGACATGAAATCATGGAACAAAAAAAATACTTGTCCTACCCAAGAAGACGAGATGGGCACTGAGACCCAGCTTTGACCAGGAAAAGCTGCTGCCTCGACAAGTTCCTCTTTGTCATTGGATTCCAAACCAAGAAGCCTAAGTCACTAAGTACTATTACAGATGATTTTATTTTTTTATTTGATATTTAATTTTGATAGCTTTATTGTAAAGCTTTGCATTTAATTGGTATTTATACTTAAAACCCACACAGAAATATTGTTTAGAACACTACTAAATACTTCCAAAGGTTGGACTCGATAGTCTTAGAGGTCTTTTCCAACCTTAGTGATTCTATGATTCATTATTACATCATGTTAGAACTCTTTTTACTATATAATATTTTGCTTATATTTTTCCTTGTGGTAAAATATTTTCCCTGATGGGGTCACTACAATAATTATCTTCTATTAAGACAACTGTCCTTGTTTATGAGATGGCATTGTGGTTTGAGTTTCAATAATTATGCTGGTCACATAGTTAAGGTCCTTGCAATAAGATCTCAGGTACTGTGGTGATTTGTGCAGGAGCCTCACCAGCAAAAAATACATTTTTCCATAAAATAATATTATCTACTTTTCTCTAAATTTTAGTTTCTCTTTGGGCGATGAACACTTTGAAAAAAATTAATTCTGTGTAGTAAATATTTTAAAATGTGTAATGTGTGCTACCGTGTGGCTACTCAACATAGATAAAAGCTTATTATACAAATTATTATTTTTTTGCCAGTAACTCAGGGCAGAATTCCCTTTAACTGTAATTTATCCATTTTCTAGTTGATGCATGAATAACTCAATTTCTCTTATGCTGAAAATACACTAGACATGCACCTCTATTAAAAAAAGCAGCAGGTATTTTTTTCTTGACTGTACTGAAAGTAGGTAGGGAGCAGATTTAACATCTAATCAGAGTCCTCTACTACAGACTTTGACTTTATACCAGACTCCCTTTTTAAGTTGGTACTCTCTGCTGAGGCATATTGGATCTACCAAAACTTGAAGTATGAAGTGTTAATTACCAGAGGTGATGCTAATGAAACATAAATATTCTAGCAGCTTAACGATAAAAAAAATGGCTTTCAGATAATTTTTGGATCATGCTTGACAGTACCACATTAAATTGTGCTCTAAGTTAAAATTGCCCTTTTGCTTGCCAGGATGTCTGATAGCAGCTTAATTAGTAGCTTACATCCAGTGAGAAAACAGAATTTCTCATCCTTTTCTTACTTCTATTTTCTGAAATGTTCCTTACACTAAAAGTTCCTTTCTAGTTTGGTTTTTGCAGCCTGGAAATTGAGAAGTTTGGCCCAAGCTCCAAATGGTTGGGACTGAAGATGAATGAGTGAAGAAGGAAGAAGCACAACCAGAAGAAAAACTATCACGAAAGGACACAAAGTGCACGTTTTCCCTCTCCTTTCTTCCCATTCACACAAAAACCTGTTCTGACATTAAAAGAAATCATTTCAACAAAGCAAAGGGTCCTCAGTACTTCTGAGGAATGAGCCTGTCTAAATTTGGGACAAATGAGCAAATCTAAGTAAGGCATTTCAGTTTCATTTCCAGAGGACTAAGGACACTCTTTATAAAAAGGTTTTCTTATATACTTGAGAAAATCCCCCAACTTTGCTAAAAAAATACAAAAATTTATACATCATCTTGGTTTTACTTTGGTCTGTAAGAAGCAGTGAAAAGTGAAACCATTTCAGCAAGTTCACTTTTGCAACTGCTAAAATTTATGTCCATATTTCACAATCTAAGGGAGTTTTTCTAATATAGCATTAATGGCTATTTCATTTTCAAATAGAAATGGTGGAAGGCTCGTCAAACTTACAGTCCTGGGAGCAATCCTGAACTACAACAGGGATGACCAGAAGATACAACATAAATGTTTCATCTCTAATTTCTTAGATTAATTGATAAATATCTCTATGAGTCGATCACAATAATTGTTAATAGTGCTTTATAAATTAGTTCAGCAGTGCCATGCCCATAATATTCCAGTAAAAAATATCTCTACCCTTAGATCAAAACCCAGAAATTAAGATTTATGCTTAATAGTAATTAGTGGGGAACTACAGGATCTCACCCTGCTTGTTCAAAATTGGTCACTATCACTTTAAGTGAATGTTTACTTCTGTACTGGTTCCAGTAGATTACTGAATGAGCAAAATAATTGAGTATTTGATCATTTTCAGTTTTTAATTGAATATTCATTTTGCACTTTGTCCAACTCTTTGGCAGATATACTAAATCAAAATTCCTGCTTTTTTTTATTCTACTGAGTGTGCTTAATTGATAACACCGGCTAATTAAATTTACAACTTCTATGCATATTAATTCTCTAGTTTTATTTTGGCACTCTGAAATTCCATCAAGCTCCTATTAATACAGGATACAAACATGGGTATAGAGCATTTTCTGTTGCTTAGTGTACATGTGGAGTTTCAAAGCACAGAACCTAGAACTTGTAATAAAACGGACATTTTTGAACTCACTTGGAATATAAAAGTCAACCTCAAAAAGCCAGACTTTTCTGAACCTACAATGATCAAAGCTGTGGTTTACTTAGGAAAGATAATTATTTGAAATTTTTTGGCTCAAGATACATATTATCATATATTAAAAGCCTTGGGGATATGTTTTAATGTACAATATCCACCTTACAGTTTCCCTCCCCTAAAATAAAAATATAATGCACAGTTTTCACTGGCAGTGCATGATGGATGCTCTCTGGATCGACCCAACTAAAACCAAAACATTTTGTGACTGTCCCCACGTGATTTTTTAATCTAACTTTGTAAATCATGGGATTCAGAAAAACTTCCCAATCTGTGCATTTGTCCTTAGAATGCCTTCACAGGTGGTTGAATTTTTTTTCCTTATTGATCTGAGGCTTCTTGTGCACAGAAGAATTCAATGAAGAGGGCCACATCTGTATCGCTATAATTGTCACAATCACTCTCATTTTGCAGCCCCAGCTCTGATTGCACAAGTTTCTATGGGATAAAAATAAATCTTTTTTTTTTTTTTTTTCTTTCAAAAGCTCATGCCTATTTGATACCAGCATCATCTCACACCATCTTGAAGGGAAGCACAATTACAATGACCAGAAGGGACAACAAACTCTCTCCCTCCCACTGGCACTGTACATTTGGCCACCCAGCAGAATATTCCAAGTGTGGGATTATATTACTCACACAAGAAGCTGTGATATTTGACAGCAGTTGAGGAGAAAAATAAAAAAGACTTGTAGGATGAGTGGGAGATTCAATTTTCCTTGGAATATTTTGCTCTTTGATTTATCTTCCTATTTCAAAAAGTATTTTCTGTGCATTCAAAAAAATATTCTAGGTACTACAGCCCCACAAAGCAAAGGATGTTTTCAAAACTGATTTAGACCATTTAATTCAATGAACTACCTTATCTGAAGTCAGAGAAAAGTGACTTTGACAACCAATAATAAAACTTGGATCTTTTAGAATGTTGTATTAATAAGACTTGAATTTGATGGATGAATTTTGCTGGCCTCACCATAAACCTTTTATGTTATGGAGATGTCATAAACAGCACTCAGCAAATGTGCTTGTTGAAGAGAGGAATGAATGTGGATACCTTGGTTCTTATTGGCACATCATTGCTTTGTTAGATTTCACTTTTATTTTTGAAATCCTGATACAATCCAGGTCACTGTTTAAAACCAGCAGTCATTCCCAAAGGGTTTCTCACAGTGTAACCCCAGTGAATTCATGCTGCTGTCTATTATCCACTCCAGATGTGTGCCACAAAATAAGCTGAGATTTACAGCCTTTGGGAGTAGCTAATAAGTGGAAAACAAAAGCAAATAAACTATGTATTTTTCCACATGATAAATTATATCTTATTTCAGGAAGACTTTCATTACTGCTAAGATTCTCAAAGAATATGGCAAAATATACAACTGTTTGTCAAAACAGCTGTTTCCTTTCTTGGAAAGGATGAGACCCACCCTGTGCCAGCCCCTGAATTAGGCAGCGGTACTAAGTTGTAGTAGAAATCCTTCTGAGAGCAGCTAAAATTCACTCCTTCACAATGGACACGGCAAATGGACAAGGAGGAGAAGGAAGAGGAGGAGAAGGAGGAGGATTTTCCCTCTGGCTCAGAGTGAGCTGCTGCCAGCTCCTCTGGGACTTGCCACAAATCCTCCCTGACCTGAGGGATGACACCAGTGCAGAGCACGAGGCTTGACCTCACTCATCCACCTCCACCAGTCAGGCTGAGCAGTCTCAAGTCTGAGCACACAAAGTCTGATGAAGGCTGTGGATCCTTCAGCTGTGAAGAAGTGTAAGAAGACATTTAGTGTGGATCTCTTCTGTGCATGGCCTGGTCATAATTACTGATTGCATTATTAGGAGCTAATAGACAACAAACGCCATGGTCATGCTATGGCCATGGAGGGAAAAGCTGTGCTTACGGAGGTTATGGAGGAAAAACCATAACAGTTCTCAAAATGGATGGAAGAAGTTCATAGAATTAGGCAGAAAAAGGAGATCCAGATGCAACTCTGTGGGAGATGGTTATCTTCCCAAAACAAAGGGCACACACTCCTCATCTCCCCACCAGCCCTTTTTCTAATATGTTCCCCAAACAATGACTCCTGGCTCCTGGCAGAGATTGGATCCTTGGCCAGATGGACCTTTGCAGAGAAGTTATTTTGGGGTCAGAATTAAAGGGAAAAGTTTCTCCCGTTGCCTTCTAATCCCCCTTACATTTACCTTTCTCGGTTACAGTACATAAAGCTATTGAATTAGCCAATAAAGGCCAAGTATTAAAGCTATTATTTCTGCACTTCTGAAGTTACACTTGAGAATAGAAGGCTTGGAAGAAGTTCTGCTTGATCCTTAGAGGGAGAAAAGGCTTATTTATAAAAAAGTAACAGATGTAGCTAGATGAAAAGAAGCCAACCATACCACTTAAAAAAAAAAAAAGAAGAAAGGAGAGAGTAATCCTTCACTCAGCAAAAAAATGGATACTTGCAATATGTGAAGATGCTATTAAAATGCTTCTAAAATTTTCAACTTAAAAAATGCTTTTGCTCAGTAGTAAATTTAATTTTTTGGAAAAAAAAATCCTAAAATCACTGAATCACTTGGTCAGGATTTTTTAGAGAATCGTGAATGTGGAAGGCTTCTCTAGTCTTATTGATAAATGTGTCTTTTCTTCTCCTATTATAATTCTTATATTTATTAAATGAGCTTCAAATGTCTCAGTTTACATTAGAAAATCATTATTCTGCACCTGATAATTTGCACTAGTAGGCCATGGTAGCACATGGAATTCCCTGCTGTGCCCTTACAGTGCCCAAGAAGAATTGAGGCTGAATCGAAACGGTGGGGAAGACAATGGAATGACACGTGGGTGACAAATGGTTTCCCCTCCTGCTCTCTGGTCAAGTTTACAGCCTGATTTGGAAACACATTTCTTTTTGCATGGGGCTGTGCAACTACCATGGCATGGGCAGCACGTTTCCTAACAAGAGCCTTGTGGCTTATAAACCTTAAAATATGAGGTTATTTTAATTCCTTCATCTAAAAGCAATTCTCCCAGGTGGCTTCTAAAGACCGAGATAACTTATATTTGTGTGACAGAGAAGCAGAGAGGAAGCACAATTTTTTATTGATGATTTGAAAAAGTCATCAGCGAGCTGCAATTTGTATTCTAACAAATGTGAACTGTGTTGCTGCCATCCCTTAAAATAACTTATCAACCAGCCAAAATTATCCTAACTCTGGTCTCTTAAATTCTACCACACATCCACAGTAAGTAGAACTCAATGGGCCTAATCTAACACTATTTTTGCTAACAATTTGGTGAGCAATATAGAATTAATTCACAGCAGTATCACCACAGACAGTGCTGGAGGAAATTCATGGTGCTGAGGATTAAAACCCAATGACAATGATTACCACAGGTATGGGGTTAGTATTTGCAAACTGCTTTTTATATTTATCTCCTTACAGAAATAAAGCTTGTTCTTGAAAAGACCGAATAAAAGCCAAAAAGGACATAAGCATAAATGTATAAATAGCTGTGGGTTGACATAACAGCTATGCCACTTGATTTTTAATTAACAAAGCATGTTGTGTAGCAACAGAAGAAACAGAAGAAAC
The DNA here is from genome assembly GCF_000691975.1 of Corvus brachyrhynchos. NCBI lineage: Eukaryota > Metazoa > Chordata > Aves > Passeriformes > Corvidae > Corvus > Corvus brachyrhynchos. Next base: position 2,240,302 of record NW_008239283.1, on the reverse strand, counting down.
TTGAACAGCAGGACCAAAGGGCTGAAAAAAAAGCCTCTTCCATTGCTTATTCCAGGATGGATGCTCAACTGCAGCAAATGCTGCATTCAGTGAAAGTAAAAATCCATTTCTCTACATTTAACACCTATATGCCCTATGTTGGAGTTTGATTTTTTGGGTGGTGGGAGTTTTCTGGGGTTTTTTGTTTGTTTGTTTGTTTGTTTTGGTAATAAAACAGAGGAACATTTAGGCCACTTGAAATATGAAAGTAATGTCACTCTAAGTCTGCAGTTTCAGTTTTGGTCCTGTGTGAGCACCAATGATAATCCTCTTCAAAAATAAATAAACAGCCGAAACCTTGGTTGGAGCCATTATCCCTCTGAGGCTTTTTGATCAGAAGGCTCCAAAGGACATTATTAGCACAAGCTTTCCATGTTTTTGTACAACAATTATGCAGAATTTAATGTTTTTCTTCTGCATATTTACAATTTAGAATTGATCTGGGCGCTGGAGGTTATTTTCCTCACATACAAACAACAAGTACAGTATCAACAGCTACACCCAAGGGAATAATACCTTCAGCAGGGAAGTCCAGGACCATCCATTTTCTCTAAGAGCTGAATGGGAATGACTACTCAAAGTAATAGGTTTTAAAATGTTTTCTGAGATAAAGCAGCAGTACCCCAGCTTTTTTTTTTTTCGTTGTGATTCTGTTAGGAAACAGGTAGGCAGCAATAATGCAGTATGTAATGCCATTTACACACAGATCTGAATGTAGACTTGAGACTCCTTTGTGTAATTCAGGGCTCTGGAATTGTCACATTCAGAGTATCTCGCTAAAGCCTCGTATTATAGATTGCAAATGCAGAACAGTTGTTAAGTTTCCCATCCCTGGGGAAAGTGCAGGCACTGCAGATTTAGAGAGCTCTGTCTGCAGGCGAGAGAGCCAGCCAGAAGCTCTGTGCATCAGCTTTTCTCCTGGCCAAGGGAAAAGTGACCTTGTTCCTGTCCTTCTTAGGAGGTCTGAAAGACATGGAAGAAACTGCATGAGAAGCAGGCAGCAGCAGAGGAGAGGAAGCGGACACCTCACCCCTTGGGGCTGCAACACAAACAAGCTCTGTAAGACTGTAAATATGTGTGTGTCTACCTTTCTCTATGCTTTTTTTCCCATATTTTTTCATATTCACCTTCCCTCTCCTGCCTTTCCTCCCAGGCAGGCTGTTCCTGTCTATCACCTCGCCATGGGACCAGGTGGCACTGACACGTAGGAGAAGGCAGCAGCAGCAGCAGCAGCACTGATGAAGGATGCAGGAGTCACATGGATCATTACACGTGGTGCTGGAAGGAGGAGCAGCACAACAAGTGGCACCCAGCTCCTCTGTGCCCATCAGCAGGTGCAGTGAGAATCCACAGAACCAAACAGCACCCTGGGAATACAGGGGCTGGCTTAAAAACAATCTGTCAATGGGCAGGAAGGCTGGGCAGACTTCAATCTGCCTCTCTGCTCTGGCTGTGCTGTTCAGCTGGGCACTGAGCTGATGCATATTCATACACACACATAAGTGGCCAGAGGTGTGTTATAAGGTTATGTACATATCTTGCACCGATCTCTGTTGGATCCACGTGTTCAGGTCAAGCTCCTGTCCCTGAGTCCTGTAGGATGCTCTTGTCCTCTCTAATAGCACAGCTCCCAGAGCAAATGTTGTGTGTCTCATGAGCTCCAAAATCATTTCTATATGCCCTTACTATGCAAGGGAAATGTTGGAATTTGACATGATAATCTTTTCATAGCAAAGCCATTGGACATTCATTTTTGTTCATGTATAATTCAGAGGGGGAATTCGACCTGAAAGGAACACATTGTGTGTGCAGTTAGGCACTCACAGTAATGAAGAATTTAGGAATAACGTTAAAAACCAGAAGAGTATTGCTCTTCAGAACCCAGCTACACTTTTCAAGTGTGTTTTTCCACTTGAACAGACAGTTTACAGCTCTTGAAGCTGTTAGACTATTTCAACCAAGCCAAAGGCTGGGACTTTTAAAGATAGTATATTCTGACAAGATTTGGGCAAATCAAGAGCTTGGCATGTGAGAAACTTATTTCCTTCCTCCATTAACAGTGGACCTGTGAAAAACCTCTCTCCCTGGTTTGCCCCAGTGAGTTTGGCACACACACTCTGCTGTGCCAAGGAACGCCGGGGCAGCACTTTTGAGATACCCCACACAGGGTTGCTCACTGGGGTGAAGGGTGGGGGACAAGGAAGGGTTTGGTGAGCACTACAGAGAGGCCGACGGAGCTGGAGGGCAGGGATGAGGAAAGGCAGACTGGAGGGGAAGGATGGCAGCAGAGTCAGGCCTGGAAGGAATGTCTGAGTTGGCTTAGGAAGGGGAAAGGGACACTCATGGGTTTACAGCAACCTGGCTTTTCTGGGGGATGGATGAAGATGAGAGATACTATTCAATTTTTTATTATAATTTATGATTATGAAAGAACTCTCTTTTTTCCTCTTGGTTCTTGGTGATTAAGGATCTTTTCACTTTATGATTCACTATTTCCTTGGTCTTTGCACTGTTTCCAGCAACTGAATCCTTCTTTTCCCCCTTTCCAGAAGGCTGCTCCATTCTTGCCTCTGAGAACAGCAGCCTTCCTGATTCCTGGCTTTAATCCCTCCAATCCTCCTACAGTGCCTTGGTTCACATCTTACATTCCTCTCTCTGGTTTTCAGAGTTCTGGCCCCACATCCTCCTTCAATTCCTGTCCCAGGTGTTTTCCAATCTTGTGCAAAGACCAGGCACATAATTTCCCTGCCTCTTCCACTCTGCCTTACTCTTATTTCTGTCCTCTGCTCTGTAGCATGAAAGGCACGGTGCCCCTGCTCTCTTTGTTTAACAGCACTTTATAGGCACTTCCAGGACCTTCCCTGCCATCAAACTTCTGGAATGGCCTGCAGCCGTTCTTCAGCTGATTTTACAAGCATCGTGAGGTGTTAAAGTGAATACAATTCCCCTCAGCCTGAATGGCTTAGAATCAGATATTTCTCCTCCATAACAAAAGGCAAATGTGTATTTGATGTCTCTGACGGCTGCCTTTGTTCAGGGATCTATATGTCTGCTAGTAGACTGTTGTGGCATGATAAAAAACCTAAGAAGCAGTAAAATATTAACCGTATTTCAGCTGACAGCACATATATCTCGGTATTAACCAGCAGTATATAGAGAATATCAGCTCGTTTTATGAACAGGCTCTGCTGCAATTGTAGTAATAGAGCTGGTGCTATTAAGGAGTGACAGTTTGTTGTGTTTGCATTACAACTGTCAGGTTCCAGGCTTGTACAGACCTCACTCGACTGCCTCTGGAACGATGAGAATGCATGACAAGCAGAGCGGAAAGATTAACTGCAAATCAAACCGGAGGAACTGCACAGGTGAGGAAAAGTTTGTGGAAGGGTAATGGCTCTGTGCTTCTCAGGAAGAGACCAGCTGTGAAGGGGAAAGTCTTGTTTCCAAGCCCCAGATGAGATCAGGAATGTCAGAGATTTAACACACAAGCTATTAACTTGCACATACTCCAGCAGGATGTTGTGAAGTTCAATTAATATTTGCAAAATGTTAGAAAAAGAAATGCTAAGAATTAACCTTGCTATCATGAAAACCAGTGACAATTATGGCAAAATCCTGTTTCTCAGCTGTTGATAACTTCTCCCATAGATTCTCTTTCATGAAAGAGTTATAATCATGTCTTGCTTCTGATAGTCCATTAGCCAGCTCCCTTTCAACAAAATCTTCTTAGTAAATTATTCTGGTTTTCCCTATTTAAAATCGTTAATTCTTATCCCTCTCTTATGTTGTATTGCACAAATCCAAACCCCAATTAAAAGAAAAAAAGTAACTGTGTTGACAGATTATTATCAGTATTTTTCAAGGGAAAAAAAAATCCTTAGTAATGACAACAAAGTGCAAATATTGTTTACAATTAAAATGCAAATTCTAGGCCTTTGAGCTGAAACTCAGAACATTAATCCTCTACAACATAAGCTGGTCAAAACAATAACACATTTCGTTTATCACTTGACATAAACAGACAAGAAGGAATCTGGTTGTCAAGTCTTTCTCTCTCAGATGTATGAAGCTTTCTGCTGATACCTGACACCTATCAGGACGCCCCAAGAAAACTCCTGGTACTGCTAGGAATGATTTATAGTGTGCTGTGAACATTGTTGTTCCATGTGGTGAGGTCTTGTTAAAATGCTGATGAATTTAAAAAAAAAAGTATCATCCCCTCCTAAACTCTCTGTGGTAACATATAAAACCTGTCTTGGTGGCCATCCAGCCTCAGCACTGCCAGCTGTAAGAACCAGCAGCTTTCCTCCCTGAGGAACTTTTCGAAATGTGGCCATTCCCTCAGAGCTGGCAGTTTCTGATCAAGCCTGAGCATCCAAAACCACATTAAGAAAAGGCTCTTTATACTTCCATCATCAAACAGAAAAATCCCTTTGCCACTTAAACCAGTGTGCTTCTTGTTAGTCCAATTCTTCTTTAAACGTTTCTTCTTTTATAGTTGCCAGTATTCTGAGGCCTTAAGCAGTGAAGAACACATAGTTTAGGTTGTGACTCTGAAGTGGTTTCTGACTTGATAATTACTGTTTTAATTAACTCACAGAGCCTTAAATGTAGGGGATATTTCTTATTACAGCAGCTAAAACTACACAATGTAGCATTTTGGCAAACTTGTATTTCCATGGTGGTTTAAACACCATATAGTAGTACTAATATGTAACAGAGTAACAAATTATAACAAAATATTCCTGATACACTGATGGCAGCGTCCAACCAAATTTCACTTCTCCAATTACACACACCTCTGACATTTCATAAACAACTACAAACCAACATAAAGCTCCCTCTGATGCATACAGGACAATTTCAGATGTCAGCCTCACTCCATAGCAGATATCTGAATGCAGATCATTAAAAACCTGTTGAACGGAAGCAAGAAGGAGTTTTTATTCCCAAGAGAGATGCTATGTAGATGCCGACTGTAGGCCTGGATCTGTGTCTAGCTGGTGTGCAGCCTTACACCCAGCCATGGAAACTGAAAAAGCCTACAGCAAAGAGAGAAGCAGGAAAGCAGTCAAGGCTCTTCTTGCTTCCATTAGTACGTTAATCAAGGAATGGGATAAGAAGCTTCTTTGTTTTGTCTGAATTTAGCACTGACTGCTCCAGCCTCCATATGAGCACATAGTTAGCCAAATTACAGACAAAGCTGAAATCAGGTAGCTGAGAGAGATCCTCCCATGCATCCAACGAGGCACAGAGGTTTCCACCTGAAGAAGACCAAGACAGGGTCTGTGGGTTTGCCTGCACTGCAGGGAAAAGCTGCTGCAGAGACAGAGACGATGATCACCCTTACCTGCAGTGGCCAGCTGATCAAAGGAATGGCTAATTGATAGGGAAGGCATTTGGCTAATTATGATTGGGTTGCTCAGATCTTACACATTTTTAGTTAAATAAGCTTCTGCCTTGACAGATGGAAAGTAGCCTGGTGTCTCTCAAAGCTCGAAGGGTTGAACTTCTAATGGGGGTTAGAGGAGTGAGGAAATAATGTTCCCATGTGCAGCATTAAGCATCCAGTATCTGATACAGAGCAGGGTCAAAAATATTTTTCATATGGATGAAGTATTATTGGATGAACTATTGAGCAGTATTTCCAAAAATCCTATAATTTGATGAAAATGAGCTTGACTCTACTATTAAAGTAGCTGATGAAAATGCCTTAGTGCCAAAGTAAAGGAGTGAATGAAGATCCCAAAATGGGATTGGTTGGAAGACAGAAGAGAGGTTACAGGCAGTGGATCTTGCAGTCACAGGGTAAAATCACTCCTAGCTGAATATTTTTACTACGTCTTTAAAACTGGTATCTTACATACTGACTATTAAAACTGTTCAGTCATAAAAATCAGAGTAAGGTAAAGTTTTACAGAAATAAACAGAAGTTCTGAGTAAGAGGGATCTTCCATCTGATTTTATCCAGATTGTTAGTAGTTAGAGATGGAAAGAATGAAGTGATATTTTGACTGCACTGGTTGGTAGAATGAAGGGATTTCTCTTGAACATTGAGGAAAAAAGTGGATCTTTCACTGACATTACCAGATGAGAAAGAGCTACGTGGTAACCATTTCCCTTTCTTGTTGAAGATCACCTCACCCAGGCAGCTTCAGCCTATGAGAGCTCCTTTGAAAGGCCTTGGCAGCACACCCACAAAATTCACTGAAGTCCCCTCTGCACTTCCACTTGCTTTCAGTAGGAGTTACGGCTCCTGTTGTGCAGGATTTGACCACTCTGACATGCAATATATGGGGAAGTGACCATACATTCCTCTCTAAGAGCATCTGAAACCTCAATTTCCACCAATTTTGATGCTACGGTAAATAACGCAGTAACAGCCAACTTTAGGAAAAGATGCTATGAAACAGGAAGTTGCATTGGGATTTCAATCCATAACTATCCAAGTTTTAATCAAACATGTTAACAAACTCCCAGGTATTACTTATTTTCCTAGCCAAGGGCATAGTCAGCCAAATTACACAAAGCTCAAGGAACTGTTGTCATTTTTATGTTCAGCAAACATGTAAGAAAAAGACCCTGTTCTAGGAGAAGCTGCAGAAGGGAACATCATCATTTGCTCTCTATTCTTACCTTCAGTAGACAACTATTTGTATTAAAGAGTAGAACTTAATGACAAGTGTTGCACACATCCATATCCAATTATTTTATTCTCTGATGACTGTTTTTTATGTATTTGTTAGAAGAAATGTGTGAGGTGAACTGTGATCTTTCTCAGATGCAGCAGGTGTGATTGCTGTGTTTCTACAAGTGTAGCCAATACAGCTTTAATTTAAGGCCACAGAAAACTAAATAAATCTTATTATTGTCAGTCAACTACAATCTTTTATTTACTTGGACTTGACACTAATTACAGTGGAGCTTTCATAGTAAGAAAAGTCTTCTGATACATTTATCAAGGACAAAATAACAAATCCTGCAACGAGAGAGTGACTTTGGGTCAAACTATATTAATTTACATTGATATAAATGAGATTAATTCTTTGGATTTCTACCATATTATGAAAAATAAAAATTTATATTATAAATACTTATTATATATATAAAATAGATATATGCTTTATATTTTGATTTTTTTCTTCCTGAATGAAGCTGTACATGTCAAAGTCTTTTATGTTACATTTTTTAATACAATACTAACCATTCCCACGTCAAAAAAACCTAACCAAAAACATTTCCATGAAACAATAAGGAAATCAAAGTCGTCATTGTTTGTTGTCAATGAGTCAAAATGTCTTTTGAGAATGGAATTTTTAGGTACAGCTTTTAGATGTGTAACAAAAATAGCTTCTGCAAGTGTACACAGCACTCGGATTTTTAGCTGAGTGTGCTCTCAACAATCTGGTGTGGCTCAACCCCGTGCCAGAGCTCTCCTTGTCAGATGTTCACCAGATGTGCTGAGACCCAGCATCTGGGGCAGATGCCTTCCATAGTGAAGAATCTGACTCTTGACAGTGGCATAACAGGTTTTTTAATTTCTTACATCTGGCAGCTCCCAACGCAAACAACGTTGAAACCCCTGACGTGACATTCGAAAGCACCCTTGAAATCCAACGCCTGGGTGTTTAGACTAGAGAATTTGAGCTAGCACATGCTGTTTGCACTAAAATCTAAATCATCATGTTACAAATACAGAGATTTTACTATTATTGCTATCAATATTTTCAAAGTTTGCTGAAGACAGCTATGGGGGGGTAAAGGAGATCTGCTGTTCCTGTTGACTCTACTTTTGATGCAGCTCAAAGGGCAGGAGGCCACTACTCCCAGCTCCAAAACAAGGACTTTTTAAAAGGTGGCTGAGTCTGATCCAGCTCTGAGGAGCATTTCCAGCAGTGCAGAGGACAGCTGATGGCAGGCAGGCAGCAGCCACCAGGCAGCAGATGGGGCAGGTCAGTGGGGAGGTAACACCAGGCTATCAGCAGACAGCCAGGACATGGAGAGTAGCACTGTGTGATCAGCGAAAGCACCAAACAGCAGCAAGGCTTTGTCACTCTGCTCACCACAAGCCATTTATCACACCTGCTGGGTTTTGAGAGTGTTTCTTTCTAAGATGTTTTGAGGGCATGGCCAACCCTTCCTCCTCACTTCAGTCTGTGGGATTAAACTGACACAGCACAACCCAAACAGTGCACCTTTCAGCATCAGTGCCTTTTTGGACATATTTATGTGATCTTAATCCCTGTTTGAAATGAAGATGTGGTTACTGTACAAACTTGAAATTGGAAAGCATTGCTTAAGACTTTGGAATCACTGTGGCTGTAATGACCACTGAATCTAGAGCTGTAAAAGCTGAAGGTAAGGAAAGCAATGAAAAAAGGTAAAGGAAACACACAGATAACAATCCCCTACTGGCTATCACTTGTGAGGTATATAGTTCAAAATACGAAAGACATGAGGCTTCTAAAGTTTAGGTTTTTAAAATGCATTAAAACAGCAATATTTCAATACAATGAAAATCATACTAATGCAACAGAAAATTTATCTGAGGCACTTCAAATCCTAGTTGCTGGTTGGGTTGGGTGTTTTTCCTATAGCACAGCACGCAGACATCTGGTACTGGCTCAAAGCACAGGGACCTATGGAGAAGGATGCCCCTAAATAAACTGAATTCTTAGGTAAGACTTTGGACTTGAGCTCCCATCTCATGTCACATTTGATTTTTCTGTAGAAGTGCACTTTTGTATTCCCTGTTCCACAGAATATTTAATCTAGTTTTGTTTGAGTTTTCTTTCTTGGTGATACTTCGGAAAACTGGAAATCCTCCCATCAGTGGCACTTTGTGTGTTTGGAGAGCAGATATTAATTCAGACAGTAAGTGTCCAATTTGCATTTCTATCAAAACAGAAAAAGGAAAACCTCCATCAGTTTAGTTCCTCCTTCTGCTCCCAACCTTCTTTTCCTCTCCTGCTGCCTTTGCAGACATTTCCCAGCACCACTGGAATTAGGCCATCTGCATACACACCTTTGACACACACACTCAGAGGCTCTCCTAATTTGATTTTTATCAAATCAACAGGAAAAATGTGAATCCTCACCAAATCTCATTAGGGACCAACCAATTACACTCACTTGAACTCCCAAGCAGAGATGGATAAATAATTAACATTTTACTAGATGATTTAAGATCTAATTTTTACTCATAATAAGATTGCTGGGGTTTTTTTTCCAAATATTTTTATTACTGCCTTTTTTAAAATGCATTAAAACAGCAATATTTCGATACAATGAAAATCATACTAATGCAACAGAAAATTTATCTGAGGCACTTCAAATCCTAGTTGCTGGTTGGGTTGGGTGTTTTTCCTATAGCACAGCACCACAGTTCACCCTGTGAACTATTTCTGTAAATAATTCTTGGTGTGTAGTTTCTAGTTGTGTGAGAGTTTCTCTGGGGGATTTGTTACTCAGCACTTACAGGCTGAGATAATTGTCTGAAACCACAGATCCCATATTATGTTTCTCACATGTATTTGGATGGCTGCAGTAACTATAATTATTTCCTGACGTGAGTATCAAATTGGTGCATCTGAAGCAATTCTTCACTGTTATTATAAGCACTGCGTTTCTACAAGCATTCTTGTCACTAAAAACTCAGGATGGTCTTGTGAACACACCCATGTTCATCTGAACTACTGAAATTATGTGTGTGAGAGTGGTTTGCAATCTTTCTGCAATGTCATTGGAGAGCAAGATATGAAACAGATCCATCATTGCATTCACCGAGGGTTCTTTCTATTCTGGTACTCTTCCAGCCTCAGGGGCAAGAGAGTCAAACTCCAGGCTCAGATCTGGAGTCTGAATGAAAGAAAAAAGGGAAAAATCTCAATAAGCAAGTAACCAGAGCTGGGATCGGTAGGGAGGAACAAGGAGCTGTGTTAAGAACAGAAAAAGATATGGAACTGACAAGGAACTAAAGCAAGCATCCTCTGATAACAATGTATGGAATATTTAATGGTTTAGTTCCAAGACCTAAACAGCTCTCTCCATGAATAAAACATGCCCCTCTCTGCTGCAGACATTATTCTTCCTGGTTTTCATATTTCTCACAAGACTTTCGTCTGTCCAGAAACCATGGAAAACAAGAGGGAAATAAAGATATGGTTATTCAGGCGTATATAGGTTAGAAAAAATGAATATATATAAATTCAGAGAGGTCTCAACTTGTAAAGCATGAACTATCAATGAATGGATTTACCCCATACTTAATTAACTCTATTTTAAATTTTTAGATCAGCACAACTATAGCATTATAAAAAAAATGCTTCCTGGAGACCATCCTTCCTTCCAAACTGTGTAATTACAAATTCCACAATATTGAACTCATCCCAATACCACTAAAAAAAATACATTTACCTACTAACAGAGCATGGTATGAATATTTCTAGAATACTGAAATTGTGCAAAACTATTCACTTATCAAAAGAATTAGGAAGATATTCACGTACACAGCTCCTGCTAAAGAAATGTGGAGGCACGCATTTTTTCCTAGCGGAAAAATACCAAGAAATAAAAAAGATGTACTAACACATCAAAGAAAAAAACAGTGAAATCCTTCTGGAGAATAAACAGAGTTAAGAAAGGAAACCTCAGCAAAAATGTTGCTTGTTTGTTTGTTTAAGATGAGGATTTTTTTCTCTATAGCTAAAATTAGAAGGGGGGGAAACAAACCTGTTGTAAATATACATCAAGAATGATACTCATTCCAACCCACCAAAATAACAGTCTCTTGTTTTGAATCTTTGTCTAATTTCTTTGAAGAATTCCTTGTCTGCAGCCTATTTATAGTAGAGTTAAATGCCCAACAATCCAGAAGTGGACTGGTTTGGCTATAAGCTTTCTGTGCTCTGCTCCTTGTGTGCACGATAGGTCTCAGAATTAGCTGTGAATTCATTAAAAATGCTGGTAAGAATCTGGAAAGCTCTTTTGTGGAACCAGGTAGCTGAAAAAAAAAAATTAAAAAGTGATTTCCTTAAAACTCCAGTAGCTGCCACTATTCAGCCTGATAGGGCATGGACAGGACATTGGGGAGCAGGAGCTTTACTGAGCATTATTTTGGGACTGTTTTTCTGTTGATGAGGAAGAAGAAGAAAGACTGGTGAAGCAAAAAAAAAAAAAAGAAAAAAAGAAAAAGAGAGAGAAAAAAAAAAAGCTGCAAATAAGCCTGGGGCACAGCCAAGGAGGTTCTGGAAGCTCTGCCCTTAAAAAAAAAAAAAAAACAACCACATGTGCCAGTTCAGACAAATTTGGAGGAAAATATCCTCTGATAGAAGGCAGGTTACAACCATCCCTCCCTGACCAGGTTCGAGAAAAAGAGATTTTCCTTGGAGGAAAGTGATAGAGATAAAAACTATTTATTTAACAAACACAAAGGGAAAGGATAATAATGCTAAATAATAAAACCTCTTGCTGTGGAGAGGAACCTGGGAAACTTTCAGAGTCCTTCTGTAGATGTGGTCTCTCTCCTCCTCCTCAGAGCTGGGTCATGGGCCCACCTCCAGGGCCTCCACCTCAGTAGAAAATTCTCCCGATGTGTTCTGATGTTGAAACAGCCCAGAAGAGAAGAAGGGTAAAAAAACCCCAAAGTCCCAGGAAAACAAAGTTCAACTCTCCGTCTCCCTCCGGAGAAAAGGAGCTGGAAGCTGGCTGAGAAGAAAGAAGGGTGCTTCCTCCGCTCTTGCTGCTGCAGCAGGACACAAAGGAGTGTGTATGTGTGTCCTTGAACAACTGCTTTGAAAATTTGCTCGGTTTTTTTCGTCTCCCCCCTCTCAGGCTCAGTTTAAAGGCACAAAGTTAATTTCTGGGCATAGAGCAGCGATAGGGGATACACATCATAGAGTCACCCCAAGACAACACAAAACAAAGCTAAGCAGGAAAGCTGCTGGGCTGAATGCCGGAGAGCTGGGGATATCATCTGTGTTGCAATTCCTGACTGAGGGAAAAGAGCTTTGGATGTTCTCTGTGACTTAAGTAGGATTGTGTAAAACCAAAATACAAACAAACAAAAAAACCCCAGCAAGCCCAAAACACACACACTCACACCAAAAAAATGCTTACAGCATCATTTTTTAAATTCCTATGGGAAAACAAAACCCTTTAAAGATCCTGAATCCAGTTAACAGCATCAAAGAAAAAGGTACAATGTAAATGTCGCAATGGAATTCAGTTTCAAAGGGAAGTAGCTAGGAACTGGTCCTTCTGATAATCCATGATGGAACAAACAGTGCAGGTACTTTCATAGCTCACAGATGTCTCAGAAAAATGAAAAATATGATTTAAAACAAAGGCTGGACACATAAAAATGAATTAAAGCTGCATCTGAAAGGTTTCTAGAGAACAGCAGAGGGATGTCTTGCTTTTGGAGATCAAACATCTGTTAAAGTAACAACCAGACTGTCTAGACAGATTATGAAGTCAGTTTGTCATGCAGTGGTAAGACAAATCAGGACAAAGTGACTAGTAATGCAATTATTACTGACAAAAATATTTTTCATTGTAAAAAGGTAGAGAAGTTAAAGGATACTCCTAAAGAGAAAAGAACTGCACCAAGGACTTCAGCACCTGGGAGAGGGCTGAAAACACTGCAGAGCAACTATTTGGTAATACTTGAATATTGACAGAAAGAAATACCGCCCAACTCTAGTTCCAGCAGCCAACCAAAAGTGAGAAGAACTTAAAACTTCTTCAGTGATGTTACTCATTTATCCCAGTTTAGTGTCTGGTCTTTTTACAAGGTTTCATTCCAGTCATTTGCCAGGGACCGGTAAAAAGGCACAGTTGAAAGCTAAAGAGAGATAAAAAGAAGAAACTCTCTCTGGGCTGATGGAGGACCTTGGGAGAGCTGCCTTCTTGGCATAACAGATGAATTACTCCTGGTGCAAACCAGAAATGACCCGGTTTATAGCTCCTGTGAAATTTGTCATGGAACTTTGCAGTGATAACCAGGGGAGGCAGAATCTACCAGGGCAGGGAAAGAAAGCTGTTTGCAATAGTCCCCAATACATCCTGGTGTCCAAGATGTCCATGGGATAGAGGGTTCTCATCTGCTCCATGACATTCCCGGGCAAGTATCAGTTTGTAAAATAAGGAAAACAAAAGTAGTGAAAAAACAGAGGAAAGTAGCTGGGGGAGATGTATGTCGTCCCATATTGGCACAACCACAAAATCTATCAGGGCTGTGTCCTCTTTTTGAAAATTGCCAGGAGCAAATGCTTAGGGAAATACACTACCAACAAGACACGTGCAGAGCCATCTTTCCTTTGGTTTGTCTTCCCAGGAACTGACAGCCAGAGGCAGTGAACATCTCGAACTGATGGTTGTGCCAGGTGTACCAGCTACTGATCAATGGTACTACCAGGAATGTGACCAATCCCTTTTTCTAACTATTATTTTCCTTTTTTTTTCCCTTTTTTTTTTTTTTTTAAATTGCAGGGATAATTTAGCTATATCCTGAGTAACAAGTAAATATGAAGGGAATAGCTACAAAACCCAATGCACCAGAACTATTAACAAGACCAGTTACACTGCAGATCCAGCACCAAATACAAAACAAACATGAGCTGAAAGTCACTTTCCTGTCGTGAGAAAAAAGAGGCAGCACAACTTGGAGGCAGGCCCCAGTCTGGAAATGCTGTTTACCTCTGCACCACTGTTTTCTTTGCTTACTGCAAAGTAATAATAATGTTGGTAATGCAATTATGGACAGGAATGGTAGATATTTGCTCAAACATAATAGTTATCAGATCCCACACGCTGAGAGAACCCAGGGGAGTATTAGCTGCTAAACTTCCTGTGGATCTGGAGGAGAAATGCTGTACCTACCTATCACTGCCTG
>NW_008239283.1:2218611-2226351 GCF_000691975.1 Corvus brachyrhynchos | reverse complement strand
TGATACAGAAAGAAACACTGGAGCAAACATGAAGTAGAAGCCTTTGAGACAGAAGAGACCGCAAGGAGGTGGCATTTCTCTTTGAATGAGCAAGTCTACCTTTCCAGTCTGGGACAGCCTTTGTACTCTACAAAACCCAAAACTTAACTAAGCCACCCAGAAACTGAAATTGGTAAAAAAAAAAGAGTAATATTTATATGAGACTCTACTTGAGCATCTAGTAAAGACCGAAGAAATTTCCCAGGCTGTATGCTCATCTAACAAAGGTGTGAGTGAGTCTTGGGCTTTAGACGTTTTCACCCAGTTCCAAAAAAAAAACCCCTAAAAATCCCTAAACTTCATTCAATATACACTCCAAGAGAGCAGGTATTCCATGTTGATCTTAGAAATTTGATGTATCTGATACTTCTTACCTATAATTACTGATAGTACAAAGGTATCTAATTTCCATTTGGTACCCGAGTGATTCATTTCTATATATGTCACTCAGTTTCAGTGCTGCCTTGTATTTCTAACTTGCATAATTTCTTACACTTGCTTTATTCCCAGATCAACAATTTAAATAACATTTGTGGGTTATCCAGTACCTTGTTTATATCAGCATTCCCACACTTCGATCCACTTAGGTCAGGCAGGAAAAAACTTCTAATTAACTTTGTTCCTCAAGCATCTAAATTGCTCTGCTTGAATTTCTGCAAAGTTAAAAATCTCAATAGGGTCAACAGCCTCTTAAAGGATTCTTCAGTCACGAACATCCTGGATGCAATAGCAAGTTCAATCGTTTATTCCTCACCACATGCAAGGTTAGTATTGGCATCTGGAAGTGGATCCAAAGGACGGGGAACGATTGCTTGCAGAGCAAGCCAAGGCCTTGTAATTCCAAGTCATGGCTTTTGACCCTGGCCACACTTAGCAGGCTAATGGTGGTGACAGTGCATGACGTGCCTCATCACTTTGTTTGCTATATTAGCCCATAGATTATCGTTCTATTGCATGCTAAAAGCTTTGGAATATCTGAAAGATGTGTGAATAATTTGGCAAAACCCTGAGATACACTGTGAGCTGAAGCTGTGAGTGAGAATTCCCTCTCAATAAATGAAAACACAGACACTGCAGAACTGTCTGTGGACGGACATCAGCTGCAGAGGGGTGACTCTGCTCTTAAAAACAACAATAAGTTGCTAATTTATTGCTCTCTTGGTTCAGATAAAATATTGACTATATGTACTAAAAATAACTGTATTTTAAAGTTTGCAAAGTTCTGGCCTTGTGACAAAATCTGCCTCGAAAATATATAAAGCTGTTTTCAAAATCAGAACTCTGAGTGCAGTAAAGCATAACAGTAGTGCAAAATTTTGCAACTCCACAGTTAAGACAGATTCTCTAGATGTTCATGAGTGAAAGATGAAGTCAACTGAATTATTTTAGCTGAGATCTGATCGTCATCTTCTAAATCTCATAGAATTTGAAGATCTGTTGCAGATTTGCACTGGGAAGCAATGCTGCTGTGTCACCTGGTCGGTGGCACAGCTCCTGCCCAGGGCAGGAAACTCTGCTGGGACTCTGGGTGACTTCACACCACTTCATGTGGGACCAGCTGAGAAAGCCAGGAGAGAAGCTGCAGGAGTTTTATAGATTCCAAATGCTAGGAAAACGTATCTTCATGTGTTTGGCATGAGCTTAGTAAATTATTTATTTTAACTATTTTAATGACTTATTCAGCAAGGTGGTGAATTCCCAACCTCTTCTTCCAAAAAGGCCATATTTGACAATTTTAAGAAATATGCAGCAATAGCTGAATGCACAGAAATTCCCAGCACTGCTAGAAGCATGAGCAGTAAAAACCTGCCAAATTCAAACATGGTGAAAAGGTCAATTAAGAAAGGCTGGAATCGTAAAATAAAAAAAGCAAAGGTGTTGTGTATTTGAAATGCAAATAAAAGGAGACATGAAAAATGAAAAAAAAAACAGTGCAGATGAAAATTTCTTACTGGTAAACACAGTATTTATTTTTTTTTTCTCCCTCTTGGAGGACACAGTGGACCCTGCTAGGACTGGAAGCCAGTGAGCACTTGCAATGCGTGTATAATTCAGCAGGTAATGTGCTAACTGTTGAAAGCATTAAAACCCGATGTGTACATTCCACTGGAATAAAGGAAACAAAATTCTTAACCTCATACACATCCACTCTCAGAGTTTAACTGTATTTGCCCTATAATATGTTTTTAATACAGCAAAGCTCTCAAGAGAGTTCTGGTGACTAAATACTACCTTGTAAAGAAGATCACATTTCATTTATATTGTGCACTCCTGAAAAATTATGGGCTTCTCTTACAAAACATAAAGGTCAAATCATTAGCCTGGAAAATTTCTGCATTCAGAGGTAGAGTAGAGAGAAGAGCTGTCTGAGCCTTTCTTATTCTCTGCTCAGAGGTCTGCCAGAGTATTTCACCAGATGCCTCAGAAATCTTCAGGCTGGCAATATGTTCTCTTCAACTCCATCATGCAATGCTGTCTAGAATACAATATACTTGATTCTCATTTTGTCTGTCCTGAGAAGTTTGAGGTTGAGCACAGTCTCCCTGTTCCAGAACTACAAACATGTCTTTCAGTATTGCTTCCATTGACAGATTATCTACATACAGTGATTTTATTGTCAGAGTGAATTATGGGCAGGATCACTGGTGGCTTGCACCATTTTCTCCCCTTAAAAGCCATAAAATTTTGACCTACCAACAAACTTTCCACTCTTATTTTCACTGAATCACCTCAGCAACAGAAACGAAAAAAAAAAAAAAAAGCAATTCTGGATGAACTAGTTCTGTCAATTCTTTAAAATATTTTATCACTATCTGAGGAGATTTAAGTGGCACGGCAGATGGATGGGGACATATATCAGCTGGGTGATCTATGATGCATGTGTGCCATGCATGGTGACAAAAAAATGATGGGACAATAAAATATTAATAGGTGTGGTCACTACAAAGCAGGATTTTTTGGTAAATGTTTTAAGGAAAATCACAGAACAAAATAATTAATCTTCATTCTTTATTTGCCAAAATCAGAAGCCAGACAAGGCAGGTATGTTCCAGTCATTCAAATGATTTGTGCCAGCACCGGGTATTCATTTTTTTTAGGTTCATTCCTTTCTAGGAAAATAAATGGCATACATATATTTTAATAAAAAGGAACAAAACTAACTTAGTAGAGCTCTCTTCAACTCTCTGTGTACTATAAACTGTGCATTCTTTGCCATTTTTCCTAATGCTTAAAAAAAAAATCTGAGTCTGCATTTCCTGCAGTCATCCACAGAATAAATAAACAGCTTATAGGAAAAAAAAAACAGTCTGTGACCTCTGTTCCTCCCAGGCTTCTGCTTTGACACAGAGTTTTTATTTTTATTTCGATTCTTTAGCACTGATGACTCAGCTCCTGCACCATCATTTCCAGTCAGTGCCTGAGCTGGGGTTGATCCTCAGCCTGGGTTGATTCTCAAGCTGAAGCTGAAATGCTTCACCAGTAGCTTAAAAGCACAAAGAAGCTAACACTTGGATCAAGGAAACACTTTTAGAGCAAACATCTCAGAGCTGCAGAAACAACGTCAAGATCTCAGTCTTTGGCCTCTCTGTCTCAGTGTTTTAAATACGCGGGATTGTTCTATTCCTAAAGGAGCATGGGGAAGAAAAGAGAAGCCAGCTAATCGCTCAGGCCCACCAACTTGATGCTACAGAATGCAGATATTTACAGGATGACTTTATATCCTTGCTATAGCTCCATTCCCATTTTATTTTCAAAATTAATTTATCCTGTATCTTGATTACATCTCTGTTTATCCCCTTAATCTCGCTGTGTAATTTGGAACATTATAATTTCCTTTAAACTGGCTTCTCCCAACTACTTAAAGTCATTAGCAAACTTTAGCATGTCATTGCACTGTTCTCCTTAGAAACAGAGTGCAGAGAAGAAAACCACATTGTCTGGAGGCACCCTTTTAGTCACTGACTTGCCTCAGAAAACCCATCTGTCATCAATATCTTTATCCACTGAAGTCCCTCCTGGTTCTACCCTTGATGCATTCACCAGTTAGTGTTTTGCATTATACTTTATCAAAGCTTCCCAAGGCTGGTTTTTTTTTACATTTACATAAATGCTACTGCCTGGAAAAGACACTTTATGATGACCAGCTCACAGACCTCTTTAATATGTGTTGTTTTTAGCTTGTTAGCAAGAGTCCCACGTAATCCACTCAGTAATTAATACAGCTACACGCTCAGCAGAGATGGGCTCCTGCTTGAATGAGTAAGAAGGAAGAATGTGGAATTGCTAAAATTATGGTCCCAGTGCTCCAAGTTGGGATAACAATATTATAATGAGAAAATCTGAAACAACCATGAAGGTAAGCACTAATTTTGTAAATAACACAGTTGTTGAAGGCAATACAGAAAAAAACAAAAAAAGAGAGCAAGACATAAATTGATGTACAAACTACTAGTGAGTATCATGTTGGATTCATATCTAGGAGCTTCCTAATATCAGAATGTCGGGACAACCAGAGGGAGCTGCAGGGGTGGCACTGGACATCCCACAGATACATGAGCCTGCCTCAGCTGGTCCTAAACCACATCCCCTGACCACGCTGAGATCACACATCTGTGTGCAAGTAACTCCATCCTCACCCTGGGAGCAGAGTGACCCTTGAAAGGTACACAGGGAGCTCCCTGCCCTTCACACTCTCCTTCCCACCCTTGAAGAGCAACTCAGTAGGGAAACCATGTGCACGGGACATGGCTACTCCTCCCTGGCTTAGCTTGAGCTGACTGATTCCCCAGGTTTGCTTTTGTGTTTGAATGCAACTTACTGCACAACATAAAGCAGTGTGTCACCATTTAAAATCACTGATCACATGTCCTAGCACATTTAAAATTTGCCATCACCTCATTTAAAAGAAAGCTTGACCAGCATGAAGCATTTTATTGTAATAGACACTTCTTTTTTTCATTTTTTGTATGTTCTAATCAGCTAGCAAACACTGTGTTTCATCTACTGGAATCTTTAACCACTCAGATTTAAAATGCCAAGCTTGTATGTATAATGGAAATGCTTACACACATTTAATTGTTGCCTTGTTAGCTGAGGCGATATGATAAAAGCAACTTCATATATCCTGTGATTTTGACCTGATTGTTTGTGTCAGCGAGTCTTGTAAGAGCAAGGGGGAGCACAGCGTGCTCTCCTGGTCTCTAAATGGCAACATGAATTGTGGTCATTAGAGCATTCATGACCTGTGTACAAAACAAGGCATCGGTGTTAGTGCAGGTTGAAGGATCCTCCAGGACACAGATAATTGCTCCTCCTGCTACGGATCAAACTCTGCCCCTGCTGCATCGCCTTGTGGTTTCAAAGCTGAGGAACCTCTTCACTCTGGGGTTTAGGATTGATACATGGTAGAGCCTATTTTCTTTCCAGAAGTGTAATTCATTGCTAATCCAAGGATAAAATCAGCATGATAATAACATATGATACTAAAAAAAAAAAAAAAAGAAAAAGAAACCCAAAGCAAGCAGAATTACAGTAGTTCAAATAAGGCCTAGATCTGACCACTCTTGAAAGGAAACATCTCAAATTATGTATCTTTCTTCTGAACAATATGCCTTATTTATTCATGAATACAAATCTGCATGTGAAACCCATAAGCCTGTACATACATTTAAATGAAGCAACTGTGACTATGTAATGTTAATTTTATTTTCTTCACCAAATCCCCTGAGCAAACTGAAAACAAAGGAATTATAAAAATGTCTGGGTACAGCCAAAAATGTGTATTCTCAGGTATTGATTTATTTATTTTTGGCAGAACCACCTTTTTTCCAGCTGTTTTCTAGTTCAGAATTAATAAAGCGTTTGGTCAGTGGTGGATCTGGCTCGGTTGCTGACAGTGACCCTGTCTGAAGTCCATGGAAGACCAAGACCAGGGCACGTGAGCAACACCTCCCCTTAGCAGCCTCACACTCTAAATCTATTCATGTCAGTGATTTTTCCATATTTGCTGTATATCCCATAACCCTCAGAGAATTCTCCTCCCATTCTTCACACCCAGTTTGTCCTTGCCCATTAAAACTCCCACATTTACAACATTCTCTGGTGAGGAATTTTATAGGCTCCTTATCCAATGTGTTGAAGACATACTTGTACTGATTGGTCTGAAAACTGTCACCCATCAGCTTTGACGTATGCCCTGTGAATTTTGTCATAGAAAAGACAAACAGCAACATTCCCTATCCCTCTCACTCATGCTTCTACAGCTACATACTTCAACATGGACAATCATTTTTGAGGATGAGGAGTCTTAGCTTGCTCCATTATTCCTAAAACCACATAACTCCATGATCCTTGTTCAATAGAACTTGTTGCCCTACACTCATTTCCCCCTAGTTTTACAAAGTATTTTATTTACATTGTGGACATTTTTAATAAAGTTAGTCAATAACACTTCAGGACAAATTTAGACATTTATTATCAAAACAGATTGGGATGACTAATATTTCATTCCCCAACTACTTTGATTGATATCAATTTCGTGGAAGATGAAAGCAGAGATCCCACTTGCCTGACTTGGAATTACACCTCACCAGGACAAGTCTTGACTAGGATTTTCTACTTTAACAAGTCAAATATATGTCTTACCTAAAAGATAAAAAGATAAGTTCTCTAGGACCCAGTACTCATCCTCCAGAGATACAAACCTAGGCTCCAGTTTCTCACTAAAGGCAATCTCATATTTAAGTATTTTCAGGATAAATCAGTGCCAAAGGAGGTTGGATGCTGTTTACTCAAAACTACCTCCCAGAATGATTGTTTAGTAAACTGTGTGAAGAAATTCAGGGAGAAGTTCATGTTGACCCAAGCAGACAGAGTTTGAAAGAGTATCTTATGCTTCCTGATGAAATGATTTAAATGCTTTAGTTAAAGAAGGGAATCTTGCCCCAAAAGTCTCTGCATCTCAGGATAATATGTTCTGAAAATGTGATTAAAATTCACCATCACTTTCCTATTACTCAGTAAACCCTGAAATTTTAATTAAAAACCACCAAAACCATTCATTGAGTCCTAGTCTGTTACCAATCTTTGTTTACCAGGAAAAAATGTATTTTGGGGTTTTTTTGGTTTTTTTTGTTTTTCTGTTTTTTTAATTCAGATCAACACGGCAGATGTATCCCTACAATGCTTTAGAGCTTTACAAACCTCAGGCACACACGGCATTTCTCTGCGTGCACAGGAACACGATGTTTTCACACAAAGCACTTTGCAGGGCAGCAGCCAAGTGCAGATGCAAACAAACGCTGCCACAATCTCTGAATAACACACCTCATCTGATGCTCAGAAAAGGAATGGCTTGCCAAAGTTGAATTTGGAGTAATGTGTGACGAAGAAAGGAGTGATCAGGATGTGCAATCGTTACTTAGCGATGAGTCAATTGACCTAAGGAAATGAAGGAATATTATCACGGGAAGAGATGTGATAAAACTGGTTTGCATGGACACAAACATTTCCCATTGCTTGGAACTGGTTTTCTATTTCTCACTGTTCCCCTAATGAGGTTAACAGCACAGGGCAAGTGCGTCTTTCTGGGGCAGAAGACAGGTGTAGCAGTTTTAAGCTGTTTCTGGCTTTTCTATTTCTGCTCATTTCCCTGTATCTATTTCACGTGGGTACAAATGGATGCTGGGAGTCTCAGAGTTC
>NW_008239283.1:2201867-2218569 GCF_000691975.1 Corvus brachyrhynchos | reverse complement strand
TTTGTCAGAGAAAGGTATTCCCACCACCCCTGTAGTCAATGAACAGCTTCCTTGCATTGTGCTTAGAAGATGCTTTAGGGCAAACATCCAAACTGTATAAACAACTTAATTTTCTTCCTCCCTGTTCTGCAGGGAGTATTCTTGCACCAATTTTGTAGCCATGAAGAAAAAACATTTGATAACATTTTAAGTTATTGCTTTTCCTAAAACCTTTTCAAAATTTAAATTTGAATGCAAATTTATTTTTTAAATAAAATTTTTAAAAATAGTTCTAGCAGCTTGTTTTACCGCAAGTAGTCTCCAGAGATCGAAATTGAGATCCCCACAACTCATTGTTAGAGAGTCCCTGCCCTGCAATGTTTCAAATGTCAACGCACAAAACATGGAAGGATTAAGAATATAAATTACGTCTATCTTGTCACTGGGGGGAGATGGCACTGCAAGTTTAAGAGTTTTACAGTCAACAATAATATTAAAAATCAATTTGGATAAGAAAAGAAGGGAAACTGTCACAGTTAAGGTCCCTCACTGTAAATGGAGTCCTCACCAGTGACTTAAGGGATTTGCCTTTAGATGATGCAAGTTCACAGGAATCTTTCAAAAAGGGACTATTAATTGTGCCAGTGTCTGGTTACCCAGATATAATCACACGTCTCTTCCTACGGGTAGATGTACAACCATAAAATATCACATGGATATTATTCCAATGTGTTATTATCAAGACAAAAGTAAGACTGCATGAATCAACTTAGCTCAGTTTTGGAAGCTGCAGAGTAAAGGAAGACAAACAGAAATACGAAATGTCTCAGGTTGCCCCTAAGCAGAGTTTGGGAACACGCAGGTGTTTGTGCAGACCCTCAAAAGCAGGATGCTCCAAGCAACACCGCTGTCGTTATGGCAGAGGTCACCAGATGGCACTGTTAAACATTCCAAGATTCAACTGATAAAGATTTATTTTATTTTTTAGATGAGCGATGTTTTTGTCTTAAAGAAAATGCTATCATGTCGCTTTTGGGACACTCGAGGCAAATCTCTAAGAATAAATTAAGAAGTTTTCTGTTCATCTTGATTTGTCTAACTAGAATCAATAACAGAGAAAGAGTGATCTCCTGAGACCCCTGGTTTAACTTCTCTGATGAGAGGCAACTGCCCATGGGGGATGCTCCTGTCTTCTTTGTTTCCAAGACCAACATATGTAGTGTAAAATATACTAATTACAAGGAGAGCATAAAGCTCTGGATACGCAGCAGTCTCTTCTTTTTTTTTTTTAAATTTGGAAACAATTCAGAGTTTTGCTATTTCGTACCAAGTGTCAAGAATGGGAAAATGTCATCTACCGGGGGAAGCGGAGATTGGGAGAGTTCTCTTATTCCTTAACAAAGACTTCCTTCTGGTTTTTTCCATACTTACAAATCCAAATAATTTTTCTGGAGTGTTCATGGAATCTTTTGTAATAACAGAAGAACACACTTTGACAGAAACTTTTTGGCAATGCTTTATATTAATTAATACTTTATCCAACAGGGAAAACCATACTGATAATCTCTGAATATTACTCTGTCCTCTTGGGAAACTCACAATCTACCCCACAATGAAGATCAGTGGAATTCCATCAACTTGTTGACCTGAAATTTTTATTTTCCAGCAAAGGAAGATATATTGATCAGTGCTCCTGCACAGGACACATCGATCATACTTGTCTACTTAGATCTAATAGCAGTGCGGAGGAGTGGGAATGTGTACAAACTTGCACATGAAATGATAAACAGCACCATCGTGTCTGACACAAATTTTATCACCTGGCTGGATGCTGAGGAGATTTATGGAGACAAGTTGTCTAACTGGCTGAAATGACACATAAAATCTCACTAGCTGGTCACTTAGGCAGGGAAAGCTCAGAGGAATTTCAGCCCATGCTTTTATATTTCATGAATTCTCTTGTCACTTAACACGTTCATATAAATAATATTGCATTTTTAAAATTTCAACCTCAGGAGTATAAAACTGTCATCCTGTATAAATTGCTGTAATAATATATGACAGCATAGTTTGGGCGAGTCAGCAAAACTGGGGTTAGAATTAACCCAGTGATTAATTTCATTGGCACCAATTGAATAGAAGTCAGCAAATACACTACTTTTGCAGTGCCGTAATAATACAGAGAGGACCTATAGCTACATGCTTTAGGTGCTTTGAAATTTCAGTTTATTTCCTGGTGAAGCAGCAGACTTCATGAAAAATCGCTAAAACTCTTTTGGTTTTCCTCTTCATCCGTAAAATTGAAATAAAAATATTGTCTGACACCCCTTCAGTTCAACTTGAAACTGTGGTCTGGCTGTCATCTCATGCCAACCAGTGATGGCACCAGAGAGAATGATCCATTCAGCATTTGGGTATTTTAGGGTATCTCTACTTTCTGTTGCTTTGTTGAGAAGAAAAACTGAGAGTCTCAAAACCATTCTAACATAAAGCAGAAACCCTTTTTGAGATCTCAAAAAGCACCATCAGAACATTAACATGACCGTGTGCACTGTCGACATCTCTAGACTATACAATTAGTAAATAAATAACATTAGCTTAATACCTTCAGCATTGTGAACCTGCTGTCCCTTTTCATATTAAATGCAGATGTGCTTTAGGAAAAAAAGTGTATTTCCTTCATCTTAAATTTATATTTGCTTCAACAGTTAGTCCACTACTTTTGGAACTCTGTCAAGAATGTAAAGAAAAGTGGCAAATAAAATCAACTCAATATTACAGTAATAAATAGAGATCATGGAATAAATCTCCAACTATCATAATCTCACTGAAATACACTGACTTACACTAATTTCCTAGAATTTTAATCTAAATTCTGATAAAATTTAGACGTAACTGAGATCGATACAGATTTCATTTTTATCCCATGGAGTCTTCTTGTGCATAATTTCTTTTAATCAATGCATGGCTAAGCTATAAAGCCGTGGGAAAGGAAGGAAAACAGAATTATATTTTAATATATTAATTCAAAGGAGATGTCTGTATTATTTGTTTGTTTGAATTCCTAATAAGTTAAATGACATTAAAATAACCAAAATGCACAAATTTTTGACGGGGGAATACTTGTCAGAAGTGTAACATCTGTTAAAGTTGGGGAAATGAACTAAATTTAGTTTATACACCTGTAAATGTCATTTATGGGAAAAAAAATACACAAAAAAGCCTCACATACAAACCAAAAAATAACAACAAACCGAAAAAAAAACCCCTAATCAAAAACCCGAGAAGTTAAAATGGAACATTTTTATGTAGGATATTTAATTTTTGCTTACTGTCCTGTGTAGTATTTATTCATTACACACCAACAGGAATGAAGATAGAATTTAAATGAAGATTATGGTACATGTCTCAGCCTTTGATCCACAACCAAAGTGCATAAACTCAGTCTGATTTTTAATATGAAATCTATGTTAAATACAGATTTGCTGCCTCCCTTACATTAATTTACTGCTATTGCTGGCTCTTGTCAGCTTCCACTGTCAGAAATTGATTATCATGGCCAGAAATCTTGCCTAAGTGGGGCTGGGCACTGCTGTGGAAAAAACCTAAAACCTCCTCTTAAAACCAGTTCCATGTATAAGATTTACTTCTGAACATGCATGAATTCCTGGCTAAAGCATGTCACTTCTGAACAGGACATGAAACACATCAAATGGATGGTCAAGAGACAGACTGGCATTTGCTTGCGATCTAAGTAGGTAAATCTGCTTTGCAACCAACTGGAAAACACAAACCACAATGTTTTACAAGGTGTTTTGCCTTGTGAAGAAGCATGGTTTGGCAGGATGGCCAAGAAACTCCAGATCAGAATGTCTGGACAGTTGGTACCCAGTAGGCACTGCCTGGAAGTGTGAAAGCAACCCCTGGATCATGTCCAGCTCAAGACTAGAGGTCATGGACTGGAAAAACCTCCTCTTTTTATAAAACAAACCCAGCACAGATACTCTGGTAACAGAATAGTTCTCTGTTCAAGAACACGGGCATGTTCCAAGGAGTCCTCTTGATAGTGCACTTCAATCCTGTGCCCTTGCTCCCAGGAGTTTCCCTTAGCATGAGTAGCAGATTGCAAAATTTTACACGTAGAAGGAAAACTGCAGCAGGTGTGACTTCCCTTCTAGAGTTCTGGCTTTGTAGTAAAAACTGTCAGAACTTGTAACAGAAAAGACCCTGCAGCTCGGCCTTAAAGGAAGTATATCTGCTATGAGGAGTAAGTGTTGGGGTGGTCACAAAGAAAATGGAACGTCATTAAAACAGATTCTAATTTTGTGCAGCGTGGAATATTAGAGCAGCACATTCTCCATTTGTTCTCTCCTTTGTGCTGGAGGGGTCACCCCCAAGGTCACCCCTCCTGCTCAGGACAGACGGCAGCTTCCTGCTGGTTCCACTGCTCCACAGCCAACAGCACAACTGTGTTGGTCATTCAGGGGCAAAGAGTGCGAAATATGGAATTGTGGAGTTCTTTTTATGGAAGCAAACAGTAAGGAAGATTGACAAAATCAACACGGAGATTCTCAGTTGTTTAACTGCTTTTCTTACGGCGCCTAAGTGTCGCTGGGAGACTGAAATGCTTTTATGGGTTGTCATGTCACCTTAAATTTTGGTGACTCAAGCATCCCAAATGACTTCCCTGAAGTACATAAAAAAACCCAGCAGGAAGGGCTGAAGTAGCTACTGAATATCTCTGGATATTCAGCACAACTTAGGCTCCATGAAATATAGATTTTTCAGTACAGCTTATCCACGGCAATAATGCGCTGATGTTTACAACAATACATTTGATAATTTGTGAGCATTGCTATAAAAAAAAAAAGAATAAAAAAGTCAGGAAATACAACAGCACAGTGGATGGTGGCTGTTTTTGATGCCTTGGCTGCTCTCCACTACCTTTACTACGCACCTCAATGGGGTGCAAGATCAAGACGGTCTGTTTCCACCTCTGGGCTGGGGTAGTTGGACTCTAGAAGGGTGCAGTTTCCTTAGGTAAGCATTTGAATTGCTATCGCAAGCTACAAATCCCTCTTTTGCGGAATATTATTATGATTCTTCCCCAAATCAATACCAAAGAGTAGGTGGAAAATGCAGAAGGGACAAAAGCACAGACAGTGCAGTAATTAATAACAATTTTGTTTAAAAACTGTGTAAAAATGGCCTACTTTCATTTATTGTCTCCCTAATATGCACGGTTGGGCTTCTCTCATATTTATGCACTTTTGCTGATATCAACTTCTTTCCATTTAAACTATACATACCTTTGTTGCACTGCTTCTAATGTGTAATTTATTTTGGCTAGAATAATCCTGAGCATTAGACTAAGTCAGAAAACAAATAAAACCAACATAATGAAAGTAATTTCTTTTCTATTTGATTTCCATGCATAAGATTTAAATGTGTTTTGGGAAAAAAGCATGAGGAGAGAAGAGACTGTTCAGAAATCACTGAAGGGAAGGTGCAGCAACCTGAGAGTCCTCTGTGCTGAGCCCTCCTCCCTCCTATGTGTGCCAAGGCCTGCCAGGAGCAGAACAGCAGCTCCCATGCCACACAAATCCTATGGCTGGGCACAGGAGCGATCTATCAGCCTCCCAAACATCAAAAGGTATGAGCAGGACATTAGGATTTCACAACTGTTTCTTAAAACCACTTCATACTACAGCTCCTTGGTGTGGGAGGTTACGCTTTTATTCCTCGATTCTGCTTCAAAGTGCCAAGCAGTTGTATTAACACATAAGAAAAATATTCAGGTCAGTGCTGAACGGTAATAATCTTCCATGCAAAAGGATCATAAAGTAATTCCGAGCTATCCAAGAGCCATCCTCAAACTGAAATGTATCCATGTCCAGGACGGAAGGCAGGGAATTTGTTATAGCAGCCTCGGTGCCTCTAATAGTGGTTAACTCAGTATAAAGTAAAATAGGGCAGCTAAAGAAAGTTCAGTCTGTGTAGGTCTTGCAGAACAAGGCCTTTATTGTCAAGATAATGAAAGCAGCACACCTGGACTTTGGGATAAAACACCAGAGGAACCAAGTGCTACCCTAACCTGAGCCATGGAGCTCTAGTTCTGTTTTGGACACACTCAGAGTCCTTGTGAGGGAGGCAGAGCAGCGCCAGGCCCAGCTCTTGGATACTCCAAGGCCTCTGGCATGACCACCCCTCTCCATTTCCCCTCACCCACCTGGCATCTCACATTTAGCATCTCTCCTTTAGCCCACTGCCATTGAGGAACAGGCACATCTTGGTGCCCTTTCAGCAACCAAAGCCATTGATACAAGGTACCAAACTGCCCTCCATGCTGTACAGAACACCCTGTACACCCCTTTTAGGAACCAAACTGTGTAACATGCACTGAATCAGACTCAAGCTGCCACTGTATGAATAAGTGAAGTGTTCCTAGACTCCATACTTTGGGATCTGCATTAGCACATCAGCATTCATACTTCTGCCACAACATGAGTGAGATAAAGCAAAAACAAGGCCTGGAAAGAAGATAAAAGAAGAGCAGCTGAAAGCAAGTATTCTTCTTTCATTGTGCAGTTAATTTTCTCTTTAACAGATCCCATTCCCACTGCACCCTGAGCCCGGGAGATGGGCTCACAGTGATGGTGTATTTTGCAGAGCACTCAGCAGCAGCACACACAAAACCCTATCTATGTAGGCCACAGCTGCTTGAAATTTCCACGCAGCCACCAGATTTGTTTTTGTTTGGGAGGATCTCCCCGCACTTGATGCACAGATGGAGAAGGCAGTTAAGTAACAACGATAATGATCATCCTCCATGAGAGGCCCAGAGCTGAATCCAAATCTAAGGTGAGGAGCTGTGGGAGGTTTTAAGGCATGGAGTCAGTGCCCTGGCCATTAGTGAGAACACACTGTAAGAGAGGCACAAACTCCCTGTTCCTGTTGGGGATGGAGGTTCTGTTTAAGCCTTTAAGCCCAGACAGAGCTAGCAGGCAGAACCATTTATTAACAGCTTGTTATACTGCTGGAGTACAGGACACACACCAAAGAGAAGCCACTGTTTAAAACCACTATTAACCTTGGTGAACAGGTGAGTTCTGTAATCATAAAGATGTGTTATCTTGGAGGCTATCAGGGCAGGGAAAGACAGTCTCTCTCATCTCCTCATCACTCCTGTGAGTCCAATAAAAATGATACAAAATCCCTCAGAGGTGAATGGTTTTGATATTTCATTCTTTCTTTTTTACTACACAGTTCCATTATGCCAAAGAAAAGTTTATCACACAAGTGTTAGATCCATTATCTTATTAATTGTCATTATCGTAATATTAGTTGTGGGTAGAAAGATTGAGTAGTTTGGTCTGAGTTTAGATACACATGACAATATATGAATGCTCAGGATATTTAATGTCTGGCTGAAGTGGAAGCCTCTGAGGCAGACTTTGGAGTATGTCTGGCTTCACAGTAGTGCAAAATATGAATAGTGGGGGAAAATTATATCAATGCACCAGACTAACCATGAACTCTTCAGAATATTGGAATTCAAACACTTTGAAGTGCATTAAATTCCTGTTTTCAAAATGTTACATCAGCTTTTCCCCATGTAGGGCATAAAAAGTTCCCCCTCACCCTATCCTATAGTATTCGTTTTGAAGTGCTCTCAAATAAAAGTAACCTTGAATTTTCAATCTATAGCACCAATTAGAAGAGGAAAGGTATTGCAGATATTTTGCAGTTAAACAGAAGCCAATTCATTTTGCTGTGAAAAACTTCTGAGGCAATAATAGAAATTTTTAAAAAATGCATATTTTCAACATATCTGGCTTATCAGTTTTAAAACAATCCAGACTACAATTTCAACAGTCCTCAACCTGCAGTTTATGTGAAGTTTTGATGGAGATGTCCAGCTCACCATGCTCCTTGCCTACCCAGGCACCCTCCAGGTTGGACTGTCTCATTGTGTTTGGTTCTTTGCCAGCAGTCACGGCTGCAACCACAGCAGAAAATCAGCTGAACCTAACTGGGATTTATGCCCCATGCAGCTTCACTGGAAAACAAAAGTTTGGATTGTTTCTTTATTCTATCCAAATGGCATCAACCACCCTTACACTGCAATTGCACGAGCAGAGGACAAAGAAGGTCAGAGAGTAATGAAATTATAACTCAATGACAAAAAAACAAGCAACAAATGAATGTGTTGGCAAACCAAGCCAAATGACAGAACATTAGTCAAACAACAACAAAATGATTAATAGATTTGGGTACTCCTGGCGATGATTAAAATACCTAAATCCTGTACTTATGGACTTGATCATTTCCTGGCTGTGAGGAACAAGAGCCACGCTTTCTTAAAGCCACTGGTGCAGATTTAATGTGCTCAGAGTAAAGTCCTCATTGCTTTAAAGCCATGAGGAATGATTGCAACCTTTTCTGGCACCTATCAATAAAAAATGGGTCTGTAGTGATATTAAAAGATGAAAATCACTTTCTTTTTCTTACTGACATCTCATTTTTGAAGTTAACTTTATGATTAAAACGAGAACAGCCGCTTTTTGTCACCGTTGAAAGATGGATGGATTAAAAGCACATATCACCACTGCAAACAGCCTACAGATCTTCATCGATATAAATCCACAAAGCATTTGACTGTGCCAGGGAAACATACTCTCAAATTTTCATTCCACCGAGAGATTACAGGGACTTAAAAGGCAAATAGCCATTGATTCTTATTACACAAACTGCTACAGCAAGGAGAAAAAGCAAACATTTAAAACATTCTTTTAAAATCTCTTCCTTAACTTGTGCTTCTTCTTACTGAAGTGCTGACCACTGATAAAATTTTTGTGCAGTCTGTGCTATGTTTTCCCCCTTCAACTTGCTTTCATTTTGCAGATCAATCAAACGGTTTGGAAACTATTTTGTTTTTCACTGAGGCACAGGAAGCAGCATTTTCCCTACTCTTGGTATTTTGTCACTGAAGGGCCTGTTGAGTGTTCTGAACAGCCAGGTTGTTTGTATTCCATCCTAAGGTACCTTACAGGCTCATTGATCCCAGCTCCACGGAACAACCACGGGTTTTCCCTTATGCACACACTTAAGTGTGTGATAATTGTCTCTGGAGTGATTAGCCATAATTATTACAAGGTAATGATTATTACCTTAGTACCCAGGAGTTCAAACTACACACCAGATCCCCTCTATCAAGTCAGGTATTTCTCTGTCACAGAAAATTTCCAATCCTTGAGCAGCCAGCCCAGGGAAATAGGAAGGGAAATAAGAAAATTACAGCCAATACCATGGCCAGTACAGGAGGCAACTGCCTCGTGTGCCAAGGACTCCATTTCACACAGACCAATCAGGCCTTTCCAAATTTTCTAGAACATCTCCCAAGTTTAAAGGAATCAAGCACCCACAATTTTAAACACAAATGTACTTTTTAAAGCATTTTTGACAAGAAATGTGAATTAATACTATGAATTCTAATTAACTTCAGAACAGTTATAAAGGCTTTCTCCTGCAGTGTTTTGGATTGATCATCTTTTTTTCCTTGAAAACATCCATATTTAGATAACTCTTTGAGGAGACTGGAGAAGTTTTAGCACAACATTCTAAAAGTAAATTACACTGCAGCTGGTGACACACATGTGTTTTTTAGAAAAGCATATATGGATTGAGGTAAAAGCAATTTTCAAGCTGCTTTACAATGGCCTGGCTGTTTATTCCAGGCAACATTAAATGTGCTTTCAAAGGTTCTGACCAGCCCTACCATCCATCAGCTCCAGGTTATTTCCTGCCCACTGGAAATCTGTCCAGAGCAAACAAGAGGAGAATACCCAGGAAGAACAGCAATGCCCCAGGAAGAAAATTCCCTATCTGAACTCAGTGATTTCAGGAAACTCAGTACTCTCCTTCTCCCTTGGGTGTTTTCCTGCCTGGATCCAGAGGTCCCCTGCAGCTCAGCACTACCTTCACCCCCTCCACATCCAGAAGGTTCTTGATCAACTGTTCTGTTTTCCCAATTTCATCAATTATCTGTGTTTTTCTAGTAGCACAGGAGAGTTCCCATGATATTATCACTCACGACACCTCTCATCCAAATGTAGGGACTCTTCATATTTTAAATTATTTGTTTTAAAAATCATGTTGTCTTCGTTCTTAATTTCCAGTGATTACTTTAAATCTTTGTCACAATGGACAAAATATTTTTTTTTCAAAATCCTAAACTCTAATTCTCTAATACATTGTCTGACTTTTCCTAAAGTAAACACCATGAATTTAGCATGGATTTAGCAGAGATTTCTGCAACTCTCTTCGAAAAACACATCAGCATGGGAAAACAACAAAACCTGTATTTTTATTTAGAACAGGCAGAGTCTGTGGTGTTTTGCTAAAGAGCTAATGTCAAGTTGCTTTTAAAATTCACCTTTGACTTTTTAATTTACAAATATTCTAGCCTTCTATGTGCAGCAAAATTCAACACCATCTAGATTAGTTTGCGTTAAAAACTCCACAATTTCTTGGCTAATACCTATTAAAAAAGACCAAAATCAATTATCATGTTATGTTTTTCCCCCCCACATTTTTCCCCCTAAAAAATGTCCTCTTTTAACATCCAGATGCGAGCACAAGCAATGTTTAACACCATAATCAACATTTCCAAGCTACCTGCCAGCAGAACTCACAGTGCTGAACATCAGCATTGTCAGCTCCTTGGAAACTTCGGACATATTTTACATAGTCCAAACAGACTATTGTTTCCATTTATAATCCTTCCACGCAGGGAAGGAGCTCCTGAGGAGAAATTCAGGATAGAACATGAATTACAGCTGAAGAAGATCACTGCACAGTAGGTTCTGTGCCCAGAATCAGCACGGGATGGCTGAGTCCACCTCTCCTTGAGGCAAACACCACTACCAGGGGTGAGACAAGAAATGGCAAGAAACCTCCAGCCAAAACCAAAGAAACCCCAATTAATTTCTATTTGAACTAATGTTTTCAGATTTAACAGAGTCTCACTTGCTTAACCAGATCCCAAAATCAAATGAAGCACCATATAAATTCTGGACAATGCAAAGATTTACTAAACTGCCACAGCTTTTCTGTGCTTCACCACCAGAAATGTCCTCAGCACAAGACAGTAACAAATTTCACCAAGAATTAGTCGCTAACAACAACTCTTTCTGAAGGCAGATAAACTATTTTGGAAGTCTGGAATTCCTAATCACACTCTTTGTCAATCCCTAAATGCACAGCTGTGCCTTCGTTA
Organism: Corvus brachyrhynchos; assembly: GCF_000691975.1. Classification (NCBI taxonomy): domain Eukaryota; kingdom Metazoa; phylum Chordata; class Aves; order Passeriformes; family Corvidae; genus Corvus; species Corvus brachyrhynchos. The sequence continues at coordinate 2,207,312 of NW_008239283.1, read as the reverse complement.
GGGGAAAAAGACTGATGTGAGCAGCACTTTTGCAGCTGAAGTCAGAAGCAAAGGCCTGCAGATGCACCCGTTAACAAGAATTGTATTTCACTCACATTACTTTTACTTGGGGGATGATTCTAACTCGTGCTAACACAAGCCAACAGCAATTCCTACTTTTATTCACAATCCACAGATTGAAAAGAGCATCCTGGGTCCTTTGGTGAACACCAACAGCGGTGCTATAGGACCAACAGACTGATTTCCCATCTGCCAGTACTGGAGGGATAAATCCTTTCCAAGCACTCTGGTCCCTGCTCTCAGGATGCACAGGGATGTTTTCAGAGCTGGTGTCCACAACCACCCAATTCCTGTCCAGCTCTATGTGCCTTCACATCCTGCCCAGCTTCCCTCTCCAGCTGTGTGCTGGGATGGTGATATGACTTAGGTACATCCTTAGGGATATATCATAGGGAGTACTTATATCCTTTATATACAGCAAGGGCTCTCTCTGACTCCCTCTGACCACTCTGTGGTGAGTCTTAGAAAACCTGAGACACTTTCCAAATGGCTCCTCTCAGCTCTAGGCACCTTTGGCATCAGAAGGGAAAAAACGCCTGGACTGACAGAACAAATTTTTTATTACAAGTAACGAATGGACTTTTTAAGAAACGTAAATCGTGAGATTGCAAATTTCTGCATTTAACATGAAATTTGTATCCCAAAAATGTAATCGTTTTTGAACTGCAACAATTCATGTCTTTGCTACAGTTTCAAGACAACATCAAGAAATCTGGCACATGGACTTCAAAATAAAAATTTTCAAAGAGCAGAAAAGCTGATTCTTCATGAGGATCATGTAAGGGCATATTTTTTGCCTTTTATCTGGTTCTCCTTTGGAAACCCAAACAGGACATGTGTGTAGGACCCAGTAACCTTTTCAGTCAGAGACGGACCATCCATGATCCCCATTTTCCTGCAGCTGAACTGTAGCCCACACCATGTCAGGAAAAGCCACACTGCTATTTAAAGCTTTTCTCTTTTTTTTTTCCCATTAAGCTCAAGAGAGAGAAATTGCAGTTTGAAGAGCACAGTGCTTTATCCTTTAATAACAGACACTGTGGCCAACATCAGATTTGGTTTGGGCTTGTTTGGGATTTTTTTCTCTTCACTAAGAATCAAAGCATCCAGCTCCTACGGGAAGGGCAAGATGCATTCCCAGGTTTTCCTGAAGGGCTCACTTGATGCTTTTTTTGCACATAAGACATTCACTTTTACCACAAAACAGAAGTATGGGCCCCAAACTGTGTCCACTTAAATTTATGGGTAATTCACTGATTATTTTTTAACATACATTGTGTCAGCTCATGGCAGAAAGCAGAGCAATTGTGCCTCACAGAAGTGCTTTTAGTTACCATGTACCTTAAATGAGAGTCCTCAGAATGTCTGAACAGTTTTGTTTTAATGTAACTGTGCTCACCTTATGTAACGTTTTGCAGAGCAGAACTTACTCCCATTCTTTTTTGTCCTCCTGATGCCACTGTGTGCCATTAGTCTGAGAATGTAAAATTATATTCACATCTTTCATGTAGAAAACTAAAAGCTACCTGCACATAAATGTTTCATGCAATTCTGCTTCATTGTCTTGCAGTGGATTAAAAAAAGCTCAATTTGCTAAAAGACAACCAAATTCTGCTACTTCAGAATTGTGAACTATTGTTTTCTTTTTTATTTGTAAGCTGAAATAATCCCTGCTAAAGTTCTAGGAGATGCACATCATTAAGAGAGGGAAAAAGCCAATTAAACAAGTAGCAGGTCCTCCATCTGATGCATGGTTTTGAAAGTGGTTATGAAATATGCAAGACCATTAGAAAATAAAAAGTACCTTAGACAGCAACTAATTGTGCTGAATTGCCTGCTGGTAATTAAACAGGGCATTTGTTTAAAAGACCATATTTAGCTCTTAATGAGTGAGGATTATGACCTTCTGCATAGTGGGGCTAAGAAATGTGCTTGGGGCTTAAGTTACTATGAATGATTTTTTTATTGCAAAACAGAAATCTTCTCCCTTACTGATCTTGCTGTGGGAATGTGACATCAGCTGTTGTGGAATCTCACAGGAGTGTGAAAACCAAGCTGAAAAGTCAGAAAAGTGTAACTGTGCATGAGATAAACCTTTTTTTGGAATCATAATCTGGACTGATGCTAATTTTTCCTTGTTTTTAATCCTAGTGGCCAACACTTCCTTTGAGAAGATGGACAGTGGTGTTTCATTCCAATAATCCATCCCATGTACAAGACACCTTATCTTCCAGACAGCACTTTTGATACTTTGCTACATGTTAATGGATTTAAAGAAGGTCTAGATAGCCAGAAATTATTTCAGAAAGATGCTAGATGAAGCCTCAGCAAGTTTGATTTCAAAGCCTTTGTTCTACCAGGGTATGCCACCCCTACAAAGAGACACTCAGGCAGCAGCCAATGCAACAACAACAGCCTTTTTCAACAGCTGAATGCCAGAAAACATCATTCATTTGCAGAGAGTGGGTCATGGTCTCATCCCGAGCTTGAAACATGGCTCATTGTTCTCAAGATGTAGCAGTGTCCTAGAGTTTCTTTAAAAAAATTTTTTTTTTTTTGCACATGTAAATGCTTAGAGAACCTGAATAGAAGATATTTAAAAAAAAAAAAAAAATTAGGCACTTTTTTTCTTGTTTGGATAGGCCCAGCCCAGAAGCCCAAACCCAAGGAAATGCTGCCATTCATTCCAGTAGGACTCAGGTCTCATCATAACTATTTTGTATTTTTTTTCCTTGTTGAACACAGCTTATATCCTATCACCCATGCACAGCAACAATGCTTTCAACACACCCATTTTCACAATAGATAAAATATTTTTGGGCTATGGAGTCTCCTGGAAAACTCTTATTTTCTGATCTGAGTCAATGCACTGGGAACACGTTCCTATTCTTTGATGCACGTAGTTCCAGAGAATCCTGATTTAAAGTAGGTCTGCTTGACAATCCCTCACATGAAGAATTATACTGAACCTTGCTATTGACTGGGCTCTGTGTTTCCCCAGTTTCTGTTTTCACTTCCAGGTATTCTTTTTTCCCCTTTTCCCCACAATTTTTAACTTATTCCGCATCATCTCACAGTATTTCAATCTGTACATTTGACATATAACTCAAATTACAGGCATTACTGCAGTGAGTTAAAGATTAAGTTACACTTTCCTAGATTTTTGTGGAGAAAAGATGACTGGAATCTGAGAGGGTATAATGAATTCTGAAAATCAGTTTTTGTACGCTCTGTGCATGTTCTTGCTTCCGAGTGGAAGAGTAAGAGTAATTTCTCAAAGTGTCAAAGCAAACTTCTTCACACCACAGAGTAGTATCAATCTCACTTAAAATTGCTGGTGACATCTTGACTTGTTTATCATAGTCTCAGAAATGATGGCAAATTTTAATTTTTAAACTATATTACACAGTTTGAGAACGACTTGGGCTTTTTGATTATACAGTTCCATGAGCTTAAAATTGAAAAACGCAAGAAGTGGGGAACGGTAAGGAAGTAAAGCCCTTGTCTGGAAGAAAAAAATGGTGAGTTCTCATTTCAGCTATGCATTGCAGTGTGTGAAAAGGCAGAATCTGTTGTGTTCTGCGTGCAGGTGGTCAGGCAGGTGGATGTTGTGCAGAGGCATATGCATTCCAGGTGGGAATGCTCCTACCCCAGCTCCCAGAATTTACCCCTTTGGTTAACAACACACAGCTAATTGCTGAGGTGGGAACAAGTAAGAGACCAGAACTCAGTCTTTGCCATGAGAATGCAAATGAACACTCCTGGAGCTTCAAGTATTTGCTGCAATAAATGTTTAACTGCTTATGGCTCAGGGAAAAAAAGAGCTCAGAAGAGCAAAAGCACCCCCTTCACAGAACAGATGTAGTTTCCTTATTTGTTTATTCACCTTGGGAAGATCAGGAGCTGGGAAGTCAAATCCCCTCAGGCAAGGAGTGGAAGAACTTGAAACCATTCTCATAATGTAGCTTGGCTGAGGGCTCCCAGGGCAAAAAACTGACAACTGCACTTCTGACAAATTATGTGATGCTAGCCCCAGAATCTGCTCTTTTCTTTCTTCTTCTCTGTCTCCAATTTGATACCATTCTGTAAATTTAGGCTGACATTATAAATTGCTCTAGGAGGACCAAAATCACGTTTTTCAGCACACATGCCTGTCACTTAATTTTTTTTTCCCACTTCAAACACCAGGTTGCCCAATTATTTTAACACTGTTGAATGAAGCAATGAATAGGCAAATAATGTCACTGCAAAAAGAGGACGTGAAAATTTAATGACATGTTTTATTGATGGGCAGATGCCTCAGATGTATTTTTCTTCAGTGGATATAATTTTACTATTAGTTAATGCAAGAAATAGTAATTAAATTCTCACACCATAGGTCTAAATGTAATAGCTTCTGTATATCCTGGAAGGAAAAAAATAAAGAGATAAAAAATGGCCAAAAGGAAACTGAAAAAAAACCATTATTCCTTCTAAATAAGATTTTAAGATGTCTATGCTATCTCATCTTCCCAAGTATTGGTGGTGATAGCTGAAGACAGACCCTGTGCTGTCGTTCTCCCTATGCCTCAAGGTTACCAGTGCTTCACAAGCATTTGGTGTCAGGCCCCAGTCTCTCCTGGGTGAAAACTGTTTCTGATGCCTGTATATTGAAAATGCAGTTAAGATTTACTCTGTGATTGGACTAATGGCAGCCAGGCAGCAGTTACAATTCCTGCTTGCAGGCTGAGTTTAGGAGAGTCAGGGTTTTTGCCATGTGAATATATCAGGAATTCCTGATAGAGAGATTATGCCCAGAGTATTTATCTTCATAAAAATCCTTTGTGATTTATTCATACAAAAAGCTTGTTGCATTTCTTACATAAGATAAACTCCCTAAGGAGTTTTATTAGCTTATTAGTTTATTAACAGGGAAAAATTAACAGGTAACTCTACACATTAATCCACAGAAAGTGGATTGAGTAAAACTGAAAAGGACATGCTCATAATACGAATTTAAATGTTTGTTTTCTCAGCAGGGGGCAGCTTCAAAACAGTAACAGCAGGCAACAACAACAGCAGACAACTAAATAGCATTTAACCTAAATCCCTGGGATGTAAAATCTGAAGATTTCTCAGATCATTCCATCCTATCCCCTCTGTCACTGACGTACTGCTTTCCCCAGGTTTCTGCAGCCCTGTACATGAACCAGTTAACTACCACTGACTGGCCCTCCCAACTACCATCATCTTGTCTCAAATACGACAGATTAACATCTCTGCTACACTTTGTGCATTTTATTGGGCAACAGCATCACAGAAATCCTCAAATATTTGAGTTATAATCTTCACCCCTCTCTCTCATTACGAAGAACTCCATGGGTTAACCATCCAACACTGCATTTG
>NW_008239283.1:2177959-2201839 GCF_000691975.1 Corvus brachyrhynchos | reverse complement strand
TTAAACTTGTATGCTAAAAACCTGACCAAAATTTGTATTCGGGGAGGCCAGACCCGACCAACACTTGATTTTGCCAGTAAGGAACAGTATCCAGCATTTTCTCTCAGGAAGATGGATACTGCAACTGAAATGGAAATACTGACTGGGAGCAGACCCAACATGCATTGCTCCTTCAATGGACAAGATCACAACACTCTCTACAAACCATGCACCAGTTAATGATCTGCTATCACATATTATCATCTTATGTGGCCAAACATTTAAATCCTACACTTAATTTGCCACAGAGACAGTGCTGATGCCTTCACAACAGCGTTCATTTGTGAATTCTAGCCTAAAAAACCTCTTCAGCAGCAGCCCATCAACACAGGATGAAATCACATCACTCAAATGTCTTCCACTGCTCATTCCCCAACCAGCCTCCTCTAATTTGCTTTGCTGCAAAAGGATTTTGTGATGGAAAGTTATTAAATCACCAAGCCTATGAGTTCTTTGTCTTCACAGTAGAATAGACTAAATGACCTTGACTAATTTCAAAGAGCCACATCATGCACTATTAAGGCAAAAAGATAGCAAAGAGAGTAATATACAAGAAATTGGATGTTTGAATGGTGAAATGAGGAGATATCATAATACCAAACAATGTAAATTCAGCCTTCACCCAGACAAAAAGAGCTCTTTCCTGGCAGCTCTGTTCCAAAGCAAAAACACCTGATTGTTTTATTGTAATGTCCACACTTTGTTCTCTTTTCTACCTCATAACCCAAGTGAAAACCTTGATGCAGAATGCAGAGTGGTTGCAGTGGGAATCATTCCAAATGTTACAGGATGGTTTCAGCAGCCCCACTGGTACATCAGGAGCTCTGGGAGATTTCCAGGGGGTTCACAGATTCAGCAACCTCATGTGACACTTTGTACATCACAGCCTTAAAGGATGAGTGATTTAAAGCTTGTCAGAATAAATCAAATGAGTTCACAGGGAATTCTCTTGCAGGTGTGCATTACTTCCAGAAAAAGTCTCATGAGAAAATGGAGGAACATTTACAACTCTTTTTAGGGGTTTTTGTTACCTTGTTTCACCTTTCATTAGAAAGCAAAAAAGCAAGATTAGAGTCTAAATGTAGGTCCATATCTTTCAGTTTTGTAACTTTGCCTCATTCTTAAAAGGTCTGAATTTTCCTTAAAACTCTGAAATTTGTATTTTCCCCTCTGGAAAACACTATTTAAAATTTCCCAGTGTTCCAGCTGTAGAAAGACCAGAAGAAAACATGATTCAGTAATAGCAGCATTTATCTTCAACTTATAATGACAATTCATTCAAAAAGCCTAAACAGAAAAATAATACTCTGATTGTAGGTTGCTAAAACAGAACAACTTTTGGCCAAAATTTCTGCAGTTCTGCAGTTCTTTAATAGTAAATGATCCAGAGTTTGCCTCTGAATATTTTATTGATTAGAGACTTTGGAGATTATGGTTCAGATCACAGCTAATAAAGATCCAAAAATCTGAAGACATAGAAGGATTCTATTTGCACTGATATTTTTTGCAGTATTCTTCTAGCATTTTCTGGCTGGAATATCTAAAATTTCAGCACAGATATTCCAGGAGCTACTAAATAATAACTAAAGTTAGTTAACTAAAAAAGGAGATCTCCATATTCTGTACAAGTTTCAGTTTCCTGTAGCTCTAACTCAGAGGCAGACTAAACCCCAATTTTGGCACACCGCATTCAATTTTTTGCCATATACATATATATAAAGCACTGATTTATAAAACTGTACAGCTCACCTCTACACCCTATAAAAAAACCGTTACTGAGATTCATGGGAATGTGAGTTTAATTTTCTAGAAATTATCTTAATAATTATATCTAATGCTTTACATACTCAAGGCCAGGTAAGTCCAACTAACCCATGATGGATATGTGCCTGAACCATTCCTAAAACTTTCAGGGGGAAAAAAAAAAATAAGAAGAGGTATTTTAATCTTCAAAATACCTCAAAATCAGACTGGGAAAAGCTGCAGCCACACAACCCCAGCTTTAACTGACCAAAGCCAGAGCCAGAGCCAACCCCAGCCCCATACTGGGATGAACCCTGTGAAGGAAAGACTTGGAGCTAAATAGTTCAGTTTGCAATAATTTGGCAGCTCCCCTAGGGCAGGAGAGTTCTCACCTGATCGCTCGGCTGAGCTGTAAAAGTGGCTGCAAATGCAGCTGAAATGAAGGCCTGGCTCTCAAAAGAAGCCTCAAGAAGTGTGTCAAAGAAAGAAGCTTAATTGCTAAGAGCAGATCTGGAGCAGTCTTCTACTAGAACTACTCGAGCCTGGCTCTAGTTTTGGCACTGGTAATTTTTATCTCAGCCTTATCAACTCTCCCAGGAGCTGATGGGCATGAACTCCCCCATTCAGCAGGGCTGGATCGTGGTGGAATTATTGGAGTTACCAGAAAGCTGAACAGCCCCAGTAAAAGCTTTATAGGAAGGATTAATATCTATTTTGATTCCTTGCTTAGTCAGCCTCTCTAAAGCATTCATTCCTCAATTAGTCAAAAAATGAAAAGGAATCCAAAAGGACCAAATACAGATGTCTTATCACCATTAGATGCTCTGAGGTTCAAATCCAGTGAATTACGCACCCCTTTCTCCTCTGAAGGACATTGGAACACATAATGTGAAACAACCATACACAATAAAACATTCTTTATTTCATATTGCCACAACCTCCCCTGAATTTATGCATTACATTCACCAGCAAAAATGCATATGTGCCTGAAATAAAAGATGATAATACAGGAGTGTCATTGTATTTACTACTATTTCCTTGAAATTCCCCATACATTACCATTTCACACTGGAGATATGACTGCATTTCCCCTTGGCAGGGAAAGGTGCAGGCCTGAATACATCTCTAAAAGATTGTTAATAATGAATTAACATGAGAATGTTAAATTTAGAGAAAGAAATTAGAATACTTCCACTTACTGGATACTTACACTCCATCAGTTCTTAAGGTTTCACCCCTTTGGAGTTACCTGTGCACTGAAATGGGCTTTGCCCTTGTGACACCCCCATATTTCATACCATAACTTATTTTCCTGGTGCTTGGACTGTGACTTATTTACACAGCCCTATCAGTGTTCCCAGCAATAGATTATTTTACCATACCTCTGTGACCAACTGGGCTGTTTGCAACTGAATATTGAAAAGTGCTGTTGCCTTCCTCGATCACAACTTTCCCATGAACACTGTTAATTAGAGCAGAATTGATAATGCCATAATGCCACTCTTGTGAGTGATAGAAAGAAAAAGCTAATGATTTGGCTGGATTTCTGAGGTAACTTTGCAACTTTTGGCCACATAAATGAGTTCAACGTATGACTTGCATGTTCAAGACTCAGAAAGTAAAGAATGACTCAAAGGTTACCCAAACATTTTTCTGATATATAGATACATATATATAGAGAGAGACAGTAATTACAACTATAAAGCATTAATACCAAATATTTCATGCATAGGAATGTAGCATAATGACACTTTAGTGGCAGTTGTTTGCAACAAACTACAGGATCATCATATAAAATTATGGTTTTCTATACTCTTTGGCTCTGTTGACAGAAATATGTCCAGTGATAATTTCAAGTACTGCCCTCAATAGCAAGTAAAAATATGCAATTGCCACAAAAATCAATTTACTAGATGAGGAGGTACTGTGAGACTTCATTATGTAGGTGTTCTGTGTGGTCTAGAAAAAATGTTTGTTTAGAATGTTTTACCAAATTTTATGGTGATTTATTAAAGCAGACATTAATTTTTCCACTGGGCAGTTTTCATATTCATGTATGATAATAAAGAATAGAGTGGGAATCAATATGAATCTCACAAGGTGTATTTGAGCATAAATTAAAAGGACATGAATAAAGATTGGGTATTTCATGTGCTATCACATTCCAAAGTCCAGGACACATGCACACAATGCTACATATGAAAAGCAAAAATATTTCATTTCCACTAACATAGGATTTTACTTTTAATCTATATATATGTATTTTCTGCTTCCATTAATCTTGTCATTTAAAGACTTGATATACAACAAAAATATACGACAGTTATAATATGATAATTATTCAGCACTGGAAGTTTTTAATCCTCTGTCATTTCATCCAGAATAATTTACAGAAAAACATGAAAAATTGCAGAATATACATTTAAACAGAACTTAATGAATCAATACTGTTCTCCCAAGAACACTCACCTGCAACTTCAGAAAGTTTCAGTATAGGCCAAATAGTGCTTTGGCCAGTTTGACTTCTGGGGCTTTTTTGGATGCTGGGCCCAGTGCTAAAACCAATATGCTGACACAAATTTGGATTTTGTATAATGCTCATTGAACAAGGACTATAAAACAGTTGAGCCTTCAAGAAAAGAAATGATTCCTATCACTGTGAATAAGAATTTTCATGTCTTTTATAACAGCCAGTATCCTCATTTGGTTATATAAAAATAACTATTTGTAGTTTTGTGAAGTCAGCAGTATTATAATGATTAATTCCAGATGGCATTTTTTTTTTTTTTTCATGTGGCTTATTTTTGGCATGGTCTCAGATTTTACTCTGACAGCTCTGAAAATACGTCCACATGAAATTTTAAATTCTAATTTAACTTTCTGAACTCTACCATTAATTGTATCTTTCATTGTATATTGTCATACTGGATTGCAGTGGAAGTCCCAGGACCTGTCTCTGAATTTCTGGTTTGGAACATGAGATCTGTTGAGCATCAATCATTCATCTGGAAATCTACTGATTAAAAATAACTGACTCAAGGCACCCAAGATTTGGCCCTATGACTATCCCCAAGGCAGACCTCAATCAGCCATCTGAGTACTAGAGCTGAGATATTAAATAATTGACCTTCACCAACTTCTATTTAAGATTTCTCATTGTCAGAATTTGGTGACTACTCTATTAAACAGTAGATTATTTGTATAAAATCCTCCTGAAACGAAGTCCTCTATGCAAAATAATGCTCATAACAAATTTGACACGTTTTTCAGTGGTTTTCTTTCTTTTTTTTTTTTGTTTTGTTTGTTTTTTGTTTTTTGGTTTTTATTTTTTTTAACAGAAGTTATAAGGAAAAAAACACATCCTGGCAAACAGTATGTGCCCAAGTTTTTATCACTGAAGAGTTTCCTCATCCTTCTTTTCATTTAAGAGTTTCCATCATATAAGCCTAGTAACTAATAAAGGAAAACTCTGAAAGTCTCTGGGGGCTTATTTTTTACTTGATTTTTGTTCACACAAAATACTTTCTAAAATTAACTTGAAACACATATTAAAATACGCTTCTATCAGCTCGCTTTCTGTTGTTTTACATATATACACACACATATGTACCTATGTGCATTCCCAAGGAGTAAATTCTGGTTCTCTTTGGACTCAAAACAGAAAATACAGTGGAAGATTTGAGGTTAAAGCAATTTTCACTCACCCCTGCAATGAACTCCTTCGTCGTACCCATCGGAGCAGTCGTAGACCCCATTGCAGAGCTGGGACAAGTGGATGCATTTGTTGGTGCCAATGCAGCTGATGAAATTCGGGCTGCACTTGAAATCTGCTTCCTCAGGACCTAAAGAACAGATGGAAAACTTCTTACACATATTTTTTCATCCACAACAAGGCAAAGAAAGTTCTGCACTTTGTTTCCTTTTTAAAGCTAAGGGCAACACTCTGTGTATTAGTCCATTTTGCAGATTTTAGGGCATTGTCATCACTGCATTTATGAGAATTAAAGTCATCAAGAAATGATTAGTGCAATTACATGGAAAACAATGGCTCAGAGGACTATTTCCTGAAATACAGGTGTTTTACAGTTGCTGAAATAAGCTTTGCAGACACTAAAAAGCATCATAAGATTTTCAATTGTCCTGTGAATATCCTATCAAGAGTCACATCAAGAATAATAGGTATCTATATTTACTTCCACTGTTATGCTGTGCAGATAATTGTAGATATTTATGAAAATACATATAAATGTCACATATTTGTGGCTGCATTAGATCAGAGAAACTGTTTCTCCAGCCCAGGAGACTGCCTCAGAAACTGCACAGTCCAGGATGGAAGGGGGAGGATAAGGATGCTGTGATTGCTCCCTTTGGGATACCACCCCAGCTGTAATCACTTATCTCAGTCCCCTTTTCCTGAAGTGTTTGGTTCAGGGAGTTTTGAGGAAGTTTAGGGACTTTTGAGAGTCTCTTTTGTTTATCCCTTAGAAAGGGTTCTGACTGATAAAATTCCCCCTGTAATTTCACATTAAAAAGGCTTTGAGATTTTTAACACTGCAAAGAACATTTGGAAGTCTGAAGGGTTCAGCTCATTTTAATGTTGAACCGTAATTTATACATTGTATATCATTAGCTACACAGAGACCAAAGGGGTGGAAATTTTTTAGGAAAACAACTTGAACCGCCTTGATTTCTTGTGTTGGAACCTTGGGTCTGTGCTGAACTCTGGCAGCTTATAACAGTCCTTAAGGGAAATCTATCCTTGGATGCACAGTGCTCAAGTGTAAGATGCTTTCACCTCCCTCGAGGCACAAACTCCAAGAGGAAGGACAGAAACCTCTGGCAGCTGAAAGCTCGCTAGTAAGCTGGAAAATCCCAGCTTTGTCAGATCTTGTCTCTTGGAGTCAGCAGGACAAACCATTCCAGGGGAATCTACAACTTCTGTAATGGTGATACCTCTAAGCACAGACCATTAAGTAAAAATCCTAACACAAAATTTGTGCCAATTAGAAAACTCCCACCAGCACAGGGCATCCCCAAGCAAAGCAGGAGCCCCTATCAGTGGGGCAGAAAAGTGGGATGTACTGCCCTGCTCCCTCCTCTGACCTCCCAGCTCCACACCTTGCACCCATAGAGGGGACACCAATGACATCCTTGAGGAATTCCTGATTAACCCCTATAGCATGCTGGCTCTAGGGGTGAAAAGGTAATGCTTATGGGGATGAATGTACCCTGTCTCAAACAATTTGTGTGCTTCCAGGATGAAACACAAACTATTCTCATCATGCTCTGGGTTAAATACAGGAGAATCAAATGTGAAGGGATTAAAACACTTCACAAAGAAAACAAATTCCTTGTTTTTTCCAGTGAAATATAAAAAGAAAGTAACAACGGAACATTGAAAGTTGATCAACATTGATCCTAGATGTTAGAATTTGAAGACTATGGTAACAGGGAACAGAGAATCAGAAAGTTTGGGTTTGGGGCATTTTACTCCTCTTTTTGTGACCTGAAGGTAGGACTTTTCATACCATGAAGCACCCCAAGCACGTGAAGTTCCCTACAGTGCCTACAGCCCCTGGCAGTGCCAGGCACTCCTCCAGGACAAGTTTGACTCTGCAGACCTTTCAAGGAAGAACAGAAATAAAGCAGCCCAATGTTCAGTGTCAGGTAGGTTGTATAAAACCAAAAGGTTTAATTTGATTCCCATTGCAGCTGCATCAGCACTTGAAGGCACCTTACATGTAACAAAACCAAACTAATTTTCTGACTTGCTAGTAATAACTTGCTTAGTATCTGTGTTAAAGCATCTGTGATAGAATGTCGGGAGTGAAAAAGGTTTTTTCTTCTAAAATAGAGAAAATTCACTTAAAAAAAAAAAAAAAATCTGTGAAGCATGGGAACTGCGGTACCTGCATTACTACAAACCCTAGATTGCTAGAGGGTCTTCATACTTTGATATCAAACAGAAAACTTGAGATCTGTGACTTAAACTATATAAACATATTTACATATATCCTAAATTTAATGAATGACAAGAAGGAATCTCTTAATTAACATTTTAAACCTTAATAGTCTAGTCTGATATGCTCCTGTCTATGTGACGACTTGCTTTTAAAATACAAGATTTCTTCAGGACATAAGCATCCTGCAATTCTAAGCATATTCTCTAACTCAAAATCTTAGTAGGGGAGCTTGCTAATTAGATTTCTTTGTTTGGGAACATAGGATGGGACACTGAAAAACACTCCAGAAAGTATTACTCGAATTGTTTTGTTTTTGAGAGAAATTTTGTGCACCACTTGTGAAAGCAGAAGATTGGAAGTCATTCCCTTATCCACGTGATTAAGATAAAGTCATTTGTACTTTGGCTTGTTACAAGCATGATGTTTTGGAAGGCAACTTGACTTAATCATGAAGATGAGCTTCAGTCCCAAAAAGTCCTGTTTTATAGAAGCTTTGTGACTTATTCTGTCTACAAAACAACTCTAAATGATAATAAGCCTCAACTATCAACACCAGTGGAAGAAGACAGCGGGTTCCAAGGCCCACAATTTCTACCACCTGTACTGAAAAAATTAAAAAAAAAAAAAAAAAAAAAAAAAAAAAGCCAAATCAAGCTGCATGTTGTGACGCCTTTGAAGTAGCACTTGCTTCTCCCACTGAATCCTTCCCAGCTGCTGCACTTTCTGAAATGTCTAATGCAAATAAAGAAGAGTAGCTTTTTATCTTGTTTACTCCTCTTCACTCTCCCTTTAACAGACAGCCACTTCTGGCAGTGTTATCAAGTGAACTTCGGAAAAAGGAATTTAAAAGTGTTCTTCTTCAAAATAATCTCAGTGTATTTTACATCTGTGCAAGAATGCTAAGAATATAAAAGATGGATGGTGTCTTTTCTTCCCTTCAAAAGATATCATAATTCCTAGCCTTGCCAGTTGGTGAAAAATAGTCAAAATTACTGGCTGCAATTATGGTAATACAACATCCCGATGTTCCAAACATTCATCCTGGGATGCTGCTTGGAGGGCAAAGAGGATGTGAGCAGCTCGAGAGAGTCAGCTCAGGCAGCAGAATATCCAACTGTCTCTGTGAGTAATTGTCTCAGAACAGATGGCTGAGGAACAGGAAAAGAGCTGAGCTGCAGTAGCCGAGCCAGGGCCACGGGGGAGCTGCAGGCAGGGCTGTCCCAGCCCTAGGGGAGGGTGGCTGGGCACTAGGCACTTCCCTAGGGATAGTGGGTGGGGATCAGGATTGGTGAGGGTACCAAGGCTGGGCACATTCCATGGCCAGGTGGACAGATTACTGCTGCTTTCCCTGAATCTCCAGAGAACAGCCTGTGCCCAGGGGCAGACAGGCTGGAAACAGGAGAGAGATTCATTTGGGATCCAGATTTCTTTGGCTGTCGGATCACCTGGGAAAGCCATTTCTGATTTGGCCACACTGAGTCACACACACTGGAAGGAAACTGGACAGTGTTTTTGCAATCCCTGTGCAGTTCACAGGGAATCCAGCTCCAGGCCCTCCAGCGAAGGTGCCCTTAGGTCAGAAGGGTTGGGAAGAGGTAAGAGACTCCTTGTGATGTCCCCCAGCAGGAGACAAGGGGAGGAATCAATCATGAGCTCTGGGTTCACACTAAAGAAGCACTGTGAGAAAGTATTAAAGGCAGAGACATTTCACCGTTCACATGGCATCTGTGAATCTATGCTTAATGAAAACTCTGCCTGCCTCACCTCAGGCTCCTGCTCTACTAAATTTCAAACTGGAGAATGTAACCAAGAATCTACAAACTGGTTATTTCCACTATTGTCATTATCAAAAGCAATATACTAGTGTTAGTTAGCAAAAATTATGAATGAACATTATTTCATGATGCACATTTTTTTCTTCTGAAGGAAACATTCTCTTAGAGAAGCAATCTCTCCAAGCTAAGGTAAATTAAGGTACAACTTTACGTACAGAGTTTATGAGGTTTACTAACTATGAATGGAGGGTATTTCCAAATGCAGATATACTTGCACAACACAAATTCAAGGTTCACAGGAAGTTATTATATTAACAGTAAAACATACACACCCATTTACTGGAGACTCAATTACTGATGCTCCTATTTGACAACTGTTACCAAAAAGAGCATCAAAGCTGCTCCTTCTGTGTTTATTTTTTCACCTGTGTCTTTCTCAACTAAGTTTTTACAAAGTGCTTTTTCTTTGAACAACTTAGGCAAGTAGTTAGAATTTTAAGCAAGAGACAAGGCAGCCAAATGTGCTACATCCTTTTACATCACTGCTTCCAATTTACTTCAAGACCAGCATTTTTTGAGCAGCTCTAATCCTGGGCTGTCCTCAGCCCTAAGAACCAATTGTACGAAACTCTGGGATGTCTTCAAAATTCCTGGTAGTGTTGTACATCAGTGACTTGAAGATCCTTCCTGCTCTCCTAAGTGTCTTTTTGGAGTGAATCTTCTCCACAGTGAGCAGTTATCCTGAACAAAACCTTATTCCATGGCTTTTGAATTCAATTTTATTTTAAAGAAGAGGAATTGACACAAATTTTGGAATCTCACTGGATAAATAGGTGTTTAAATAAAAACATTATGGTACAATAGAGTATGTGGCTTGTCAAAATCACATATAAGATTGTGAAGATTTTTCTGTTAACTTTCCTTTAAAGCACTGCTGGTACCCCATTTCTACCGTGGACTCAGAATATGGAATATGATATTTAAGGCTGCAGAACTGATTTTAAAACTTTATTCTTTAATACCGCTCTTGGCAACAAGAAACAACCTGCCACATGCAGCCAAAGTAACATAAAATATCTGATGTAATTTTAATTGTGAGGAGCCTTCTCACAGTTGGGGTTTTAAATTTATTTTCTGCCCAGTTCATTATCTATAACAAGGGATTTCAAAAGTGATTATCTTTTATAAAACTTATAGTCACAACATCTTGAAGTAATGTCTCTGACCCTGCCAAGACAAGACATATTGTACCTTAATGAAGAAGTTGCTTTCATGGGAAAATTAGATGGTTTTGTATTGGGCTTTGGGTTTGTTTTTTTTTAAATTCAATATTTGAACTCTCACAAGAGGTTGAATTCTATGTATTGGTTTCTGTAGTTACGAGTTAATGTGTAAACTAAACACACAGGGTATCTCATGGTATTATAACTGCTTTATAAAGACAATTTTTACCCAGACTAGAGGCACATTTCTCATTCCAAAACTTTCAAACACTGAGATAAATGCATGGAAATTACTTAAAATCATTACTCTGTGCTATCTTATATATCTGCAAAGAAAGATTTCATATTTAGTAAGGATTTATGTAGCATAAGTAACCCCTTATCCATAGTTGCTTTTATCCATATGCTTGATTTAACTATGTAGACTGATAATTAATATAAATTTGAAGTCACCTTTAATTAAATCAGGTATTCAGCTGCCCATGTAAGAAGGAGAATAATAAACATTTACAGTAGGATGTAGATAACTGAAAAGAAGAGGAAAGTAGAAGTTTTGTGCTGTTTGTAACAGCACAGTAAGTGAAAACTCTGTCCTCACAGACACAGCATTTTGTCTCCAAGATAACACTTCACAAGAGAGAATAAAACCAGTGGCATCCAGTGGCTTTGTGAGTTGGCAAATGAGCAAATACAGCTACAGCACACAGAAGTCATGGCTTATGACTCCAAGAGAGGACTTAAGACTGTAGAAACCACCACTGAAACAAACAGAAACGGAACAGAAAATGAAAAGGTTCAAAAATCTAAAGATCCTTTGAGTCATGAGGGTCTGACAAGCAGTCATCTGTGCTGACTCACGGCCCTCACGCGCCTGGTGACAAGTGTCTCATCCCTGCGCTTGCTCTTGACGTGGGGGATGTCAACAGCTCCTTCTGCTCTGCACAGGGAGGAGAAAAACAGCTATCCAAGCCAAAGATTCCCAAATCCAATCAAGAACTTGCATTGATCAGCTGAGGCCTCATCTTGAATCCTGTGCTCAGTTTTGTGCCCCTCAGGACAAGACAGACTTTGAGGGAAGGGAACAGAGCTGGGGATGGGTCTGGAGCACAAGACCCATGAGGAGCAGCTGACAGAGCTGGGAGGGCTCAGCCTGGGGAAAAGGAGGCTCAGGAGGGACCTTCCAACTCTCTGCAACTCCCCGGCAGGAGAGTACAGCCAGATGGAGTCTGTCCCTTCTCCAAAGTGATAGGGCAATAGGAAATGGCCTCAAGTTGCATCAGGGAAGGTTTAGATTGGATACTGGGAAAAATTTCTGCCTCAAAGGAGTGATCAGGCACTGGAACAGGCTGCCCAGGGAAGTTGTGGGGTCACCATCCCAGGAGATCTTCAAAAGACATGTAGATACAACACCTGGGGACATGGGTTAGTGGTGAACACAGTAGTGCTGGACTCAATAATCTTAGCAGGCTTTTCAAACCTAAATGATTCTGTGATATATAATTTGGTCAGTAAAAAACACATAATTTAAAAAAAAAAAAAAAAAGAAAAACAAAATATCCACATTAAAATTCAGTTCCAAAGGACGGTTCCCAGTTCTGTGCACTACAGCAGGCAAAACAGTTCAAGAGGTTATCTGGCTGTAAAGCTAACAAGGCTCACAGTGGCTCACAAAACTCCCATTCCTGTACTCCCGTGACACTCTTAGCACCAGTGCTGTGCACAAGTGAACTCACAGGTGCAGCACACAGCACAGGGGTATTGGCTTTATGATGCTCTACACTCCCCTTTCCCTCTGTGTGGATTTGTACACAGCACACAAAAGCAAACAGCAAGCCAGTCTAAAGCTAATAGTACCCAGCAATTCAACGTTTTAAATACTTAGTTTCAAACCATGAACCCTGTTTGCACAGTGCCAGATAAGGGCTCTGTCAGGAGCTCCGTTTGAGATGGCTCTCCAGCAGACACTTCCCCTCTGGCTCTGTTTCCTGCTCGCTGCTTTCTGCGTGTCAGACACTTGCTCATCTTCACTGCACAGGTGTAAATAATTAATGGAGCCACAGGACTCATCCTTTCTCCTGTAATGGAGCTGATGGCAGTGGAGACAGGGGAAAAGCTGTGCTGAAGGTTGCACAAAGGCTGATGAAGAGGAAAAAAGAGGTGGAGGAAATATTTCTAAAACAGCTCAGCGCTGAATCATTATCCAAAAGCCCCTTTGGGCAGGCAGCTGGAGCCAGAACACAGCTCTTGGGGTGGTCAGGCCAAGAGCAGCCACCAGAATCAGGACATGAATTAAGTGTGGTTTTCAACTTAGCTTAATGTTGCCACTAAAGCTATAAAAGCCATGCAGGTATTCGACCGGTAACAGTAAAATCAGCTCATTAACAGCGAAGTCCATCTATATTCCTAAATGAAGTTGGACATTCTGCATCCCTAAATTATCTCAAACTAGAAAATTCACCTAGCAAAGGGGGAAAAGATCCCCTCCTCAGCCAACCTCCATCTAATGTAACAGTTCTACAAAAGTGGAGTAATTTCTCACTGAACAGCTCTAAATGTAACCACTTCTGGATTAAATACAATGGCTAAGTGATTTTTCTTTTTTTTTTTTTTTCCCTTGAAACAACATTAGGGGTGATCAGTGAAATCCATGACCACAAGGGGAACACCAAACCACCAAACCTTACCTCACCCCCACTGTCCTGCAGGGTGTCTGTAACCTGTCTGGTGTCAGAAAAAGCAAAGAACAAGTGATGGCAAAGAGAAGTGGAGAAGAACTGAGACTGAAGTAGCCTGGGGAGCTCCAATATTCTTTCTCTCTGTGTCAGAAGATAAATATAATAAATAAATCAATAAATATATAGCGCTCAAAGAGTGCCACACTGTACCAGAATGAAAATGAAGTTTAGAAGTGAGAGCAACACAAACACCTAACTTTACTTTATAGAGGAACTGACAAGGACCTAAAGACCAAAAGAGAAATATGTTTGTGCTTGCATATTTTTCTGATGTCAGTGAAAATTAAACATTCATAGATTTGATGAAGTCAGGATGTCTACTGATGTAGTCAGCAGGGTTGCATCTTTATGCAGAAAAGACATTTTCATTCCTACAGAACAGTTTATAAAAGTCCAGCCTTTACTGAAGTCAAGGTAAATATTCTAATTTTTACCATTCTTCTCAAATCAAAATCTCCTCTTCTCTCTACTGCTTCATATGCACATATGACCTACTATCACCTTAATATGGTACTTCACCTTTCCCATTCCCCATTCAAAATTACCCTGGAATTGTGAACATAAATATTAGAACGTGTCTTGCATAGTTTTTAGACCTCTGATATTGCTTAAACATGCCTAAATTTCATCCTTTCACCTTAAAATTTTCATTCTAAAGTTCCATAAATGGAAATACGTAGCCTTGAAATATGAAGTAGTATGGAATATAAAGCATCATCTCACACAAGCTATCAAAAACACCCTCAAGCTCTTTGCAGTCAGAAAACACCGATTAAGATATTTATCTGTAGAGAAAACAGGTTGATTCTTGGAAGAGAGAATGAAGAACCTCTAAGAGAAAACGTCTGGCATGAATTTTTCATAAAAATCCAATCTCTGTCTTGTCTTCCAAAGCTCAGTGTGGCAGTAGCTTTTTCGATTAAAAACAACAATAAAACAAATCTCACCACTATAACCTTCCATCACAACTGTCCAACAAAATACATTTATGCATCAAAGACTTTTCCTATTTTTATATGCTTGTTTAATGACAACAGCTTCAGCTTGAGCAGTAAAACTTCCCAAAGAGATGAGAGAATTTGTGCTCTTTGCCATAGTCCCTAAAAATAAAAAAAAACCCTGATCCACACTTTTATCAAGCTCTTGCATTTAGGATGTATCAGAATATAAAGGGAGGTCCTTGTATGTACCAACATAAGCAAAGTCACTGCTTTATATTTATATATTTATATACTTATATATTTATGTATTTATGTATTTATATATTTATACATTTATATATTTGTATATTTATTTATATACTTATATATTTATATATTTGTATATTTATATATTTATATATTTTATTTATTTATTTTTATAAGTATACTTTATATTCCCTGGTTATTTTTGGAGAATGGCTTCACAAACATTTGTCAATGAAGAGGGAAAAAAAAAAAGTTTGCTCTCAGGAAGTGAAAATAATGAATATTCTTTGTACTTGCAGGGACAAAAAAGCTTTGCAAATGGATTTTTTTTGTGATTTACTACAACACTCTACAGCAGTAATTTACGATCAATGAAGTAAAAAATGAATATTGTCTCATGTAGATGGTCACTCCTCATTAGTTACAAGGAACCTATTTTTAATTTGGAGATTTTGATTTAATTAGTGTCACGCATCTCAGGGCTGTCTTGTGTCAACTGCTGTAATGACTCGATGTCACTCTGTGTGGCACAGACGTGGCTGCTACTGGGGTCTCACTCTGAGAAAATGGCAGGAGGTGAACTAAACAAGTGTTAATTACCTAAACAATTAAAGTACCCAATACCAGCAATATTGTAACACATCAACGCTCCTGTTATAGATGTTTACATAGCCAGAGTGTACGAATGTCACTGGAAAAGTGCTTGTAAATGTTCTTTATAAAGCAGCATAATTGTGCAATAGAACAGTTGGATGCAACAACCACATGGGCCCCAAGCTCTGCAGCACTCCAGGTCTCTTTGACATTGTAAAAGTGTGTGTGACCATATTTACACATCTTCCATCTCTATATAGGCCATTCCATCATGTTCCAGCTCAGCTCTTCATTAGACTCAGAAACTGTATTAAAATAAGGGGATATAAAGAAATTTTTACTGGATCATAGCAGTTAGAAGCTCTGGAAACCCTGATGGAAACCCAAGGCCTTCATCTTACGAACACTTATGCACTTCCACACAACCTCAGAAACGTCTGTGGACTGAGAAAGAATTTACCAAGCTCCTATTTGCGTCAGCACATCTGGAATTCAAACACAGAATCAGTTCTCAAGCCCCAAATAACATGAAATTCCACAGGATTGGATGAGATTTATAACCTAAGACAGTTTTAAAAACAAGAAAGGACTAAAACATACATTGATACTTTAACTCCTCACTTTAAACAGCAAAACATGAAGTTGTCATGTCATTTGCAATACAGTGAGACTTTCCAGCAGATGATGTTAGTATCAACATGCATGTTTTATTTATGATTTTGGGGTAAAAATTTACCACTAAAATGCTGTCTTCTATAATCACATGAAAACATAGCTTTGAAGGCCAACACTGTCTAAATATTTGAGCTTTTTTTTAAAAAAAAAGGTAAATCTGTATTACTTATTAAGGTTTATCTTATATGTTTAATTCAATTTTAACACAGAAACTTAAAAATAGTTCTCATGCATTTTTAAACCGAGCAAGGCAGTTTGCAAGCATAAACTTATTCATTTTTATTTTGTACACAGACATATAAATTATGTCTAATTAAAATAAGTGTTTAACGTGTTTTTTCTTAGTCATGCACTGAAAGGATGAGAACCAATTTTAATTGCTCTAAGTACAAAATGTAACACTATAAAAGATTTAATCAGGTTTGTTGGAGTTTACAGTGTGTCAAAAAGATAAAAATTACAGGGCTTTGCGTTGTGTAGACACTGAGGGTCCTATTTGATTGAGCATTGGTCCATAATTATAAACTAACCTGGAATTTCTTTCATTTGGAATGGAAAATAACATATGTTGGTGTGTATATCACAGAAAAGCTTCCCTCTCACAACATCTATGTGTCTTCCCTTCCTAAGTGATGAAAATAGGTGAACAAAACCTCAGATGGGCACAAAATTAGAACAACTGGTAGAAGAATCCTGTATTGCTTACAGGAAGCGTTAAATTAATAGTTCTTAGAGACTTCTAAAAGGCTTTGTAGTGGTATAGTACTACAATTCAGAGAGAAAATTAGTTTCACGTGTTTACCAGCTAGAAAATTAAACAGCCTTCCCTGCTCATTTTTGTACTCTTAGAATAATTCTGAAGAGGTGTTATTTACCATGATTCAGTCCTGGCTCTATCAGTTTCCCGACACAAAACCCAAAGTGCCTCCTGATAACAGCACAGTGGAAGCAGACAAAGAGCCCGTGTCAGACACAACCACAGTGTATTTTAGCCCTTTCAAGGCAGATCTTCCCCCATTATCGGGCAAGTGCTAATGAAAGTCATGGGAAACTTCCAGCTCATTCAGCTGCATTCCCTCTGAAACAAGATTTTGCTGAACTCAAGGCCAGACTGAGCACAAGCACCTCGAGACGTGATCCGTGCCCACCTGCCCACAGCTCCTGGAGCTCTCAGCAGGTGCAAATTGCAGAGAGCTGGAGTGCTCAAATGTCATTTAAAATGCTTTAAAATGTAATTTTTGGTTTAATTCTGTATGATAACGTTTGAAGCAAAAATTGGTATTTCATGACTAATAAGAATAGTCCAGACTGCTGGAATTTGCAGGACCCCGTGCCTGGCTTGCAGCAGAATCCTCACCAAGTGAAGGGGACAGAGACATTAAGTCTGGCCTGTCTGAAGAAGTAAGAGTAATTGCCTGTGAAATACACAGGGAATACATTGGGGTTAAAAGTATTATTTGCCTGCTGAGTTCTGCTCACCAGGGAGAGGCACAGAGACGTTTTCTCCCTCATCACCAACAGCACAGTGTCTCAGAGCTGAGCATTTCCATTTTCACTGCTCATAGAGTATTTTAAGCTTTCCACCATGTCCTAGAAGAGCTGAACACTTCAGAGGACTCAAGAGTAAAGGAAGTCCAGAAGTGTGGGGACTTTGGTAGAGACAGAGGGAAATGAATGAAAACACCCAAAATGCTGGAAGACAATAACCAAAACCACATTCAGCTTTTCATCTTTTACCATATCTGGCAGCATTTTTTCTACAACTTAGAACACCAAAAAGCGATTCTATGATCTCAATCTTCTGACTCTCCTCTTCTGTCCTCAATAAAATAGTGCTGTTAAGCCACAAAATTCAGCATTTCTGACTAGAGGAATAATTTCCATCATGGGGACCTTCAGAGAGTGTTTACCAAGAAATTGAGCCTTTAGTGATACTCATCAAGGTCTAGCAGAGAGCTGTGTGTCATGGAACAACCTCTAAAAACTATACTCCAAGATGAGAAAATACCCTTTTGATTTATATAAAACTATATTTAAATATATCCAAGTTCTTTTTGAAATCCTGTGTATACCTTAATCAGCTTGAAAAAAACAAAACAACACCAAAAAACCAAGAAAACTTGTTATGAAATGATGAAATAAAATCAGACCTCTTCCATATAAATCTATATAAAATGGTAAAAACTTTACCAAGTCAAATGGACATAGAACAAACACAAGGTACATGTACACTATTTTTAGAAAGTTTTCATGTATCTGTACTAGAAGTTTATGGTAATACACTAATTATTAGGTAAAATTAGTGTGTTGAAGATAGAAATGAGGATATGATTCTGGTTTTTAGCAGGCACAGAAACAGTTATTGCAAAGTATTTCCTCTCTTTCCCAATAGGACTAGTGGTGGAAAGATTTCCAGATAATTGCAGCAGAGTGTACTGAGCTGGACTGATGATTGCTGTTAAGACTATTTTCCCCAATATTGGGCTTTAACTGTCAGGAGTTGAGATTTAAAACTGTGTCCAGGTGAATAGTTGTAATGTTTTCAAATATCAAACCCAAGAAAGTGTCAAAATAGTTTATAAAGAAGATATACATTATGCTGGTTTCATATATAATATTCCAAAACCTTAGAACACGCTACTTTGTCAAAATAAAAGTGGAGTTTCTGCCTAAAACTATTTTTTTTTTTACTGTCTTGTGCTAACACACTGTGACTCAACAGGTAAAGTTCAATACGGGGGAAAAAAAAAAAAAATAATCCTGGGCTTATATTTAGCAAATATTCTAAAGTTCTTATATAGATCTGTAAAAAAAAAAAAGAAAGTGTTTTCAGATTTAGACAGAAAAAGCATACCATTGTCTTTGTAATTTCAGGATGATTAAAAAATACAATTATTTATATTTTTGTTGAATATGTAAGTGTTGAATAGAGAAATAGAATCCTTCCCTCTGATTTTCCTGTAGCAAACAGACCTGGACCGTGCTGGTATGGAAATTTCTGGTATGAATGTGGTATTTTCAATTCCAACTTTATAATGAGTCCTCTCCTTCCAGGACAGGGATGACACTGATGATATCAAACTGATTCTTTTTCTATTTTATGTATAAAAAAAAAGCCTACAAAAAATTTAAGACACGGTTCCAAAGTATTACCAGTGACTCAGTATTCAGTAATTCTTCCTGAGAATCAGCAGTGCCTAAAAAAATGGATAGGCTCACTGCAGCTGGGAATAAGTGCTGCAATTTAGGTATCTTTAGAGTAGGGACATTTATTGTTCACTTGAAATAGAAAGCAGAAATTTTCCAAGAAACTGACAGTGCATAACAGATACTGTTGGGGTACTGGTGGGATTTGTGTTTTTTTTTTTTTTGAAGTCTACAATGGTTGATTAAATAATGACAGAAAGTCTGTATTTGATACCTACAGAAGACACATGGGTGAGTCTGAGTGCTGTCAGAATTATTTACACCCTTTACAGACAGGTTCTAGGAGAAGTAGTTCATTTACTTGAATGTAGTTTCAAGAAATTCCTTTTGTGGTTAGTGAACCTATCTGCTCTGGCATTTGGTGAAGCACAAAAGTCACTTCATTCTGATGAAAGCAGCTCAGAAAGAAAAGACTGTAATATTCATATTTTACCTGAATACATTCCTAAGGACTTTTAGGACACATATATTTAGAGGATTCAATTTAGAGCCTGCTATATTGACAATGTTATCCTATTAATCTCCATAGTTTGCCTTTGTGCTGTATATTTCCGGGTTAAAACCTAAAAAGTAACATAACTGTGTTCCTGTTCTTAGCCCTGCTTAGTTTTCATCCATTCTCAACTCCTATTAACCTTAAGCAGCTCCCACAAGAGCAGGAGGTGATTTTAGTTACCACACATTCACATTTTTTTAACATTCAGCTTCTCACAGATAAATGTTGTCTATTTCTTTCCTAAGTAAAGCAGTCAGTGGTGTCCACAGATATTTTGCTTTAAAAATATTTTGCAAATATTTAATTTTCTGTCTTTTCATTACCTCTTGCACATTCAAAAAGTTCTGGGTGTAGATCCAGAGCAAGCAAGGCATGTGGAGTGAAACTAGATGAAATTTGGAAAACTAAACTCCATACTAAGACTGGAAAAGTCTCCTGAACTCGGTGAGTAAAATTCATTTTGAGTTCCCAGCACTGCTCTGCAGAAGCACCTGACAGAGTTGGAAAGGGAGGTGTTTGCACAACACACAGGAGCATCATGGAAGAGGTGAGAACTCAGCTGCCACAAACTAACTTCAAGATAAACAGTTTCCCTTCATCTTTACCTTCAGCTGGGATCAGCCTGGACTTTGAAGGCTGTATCTACAGCAATGCTGGCTCTTATTGCTCTAAGAGAAAACTGAATATTGTTTCTTATTTCCTGGGAAAAGACCTGAATTGCAGGTTAAGAAGGTTGGAATAGATGAAGAGTTTGTACTGTCCTTTTGTGTTTGACTGAAGATGATGGAGGTAGGTACATCACCACAGCCTCCTTTTTGAGACCTCTCCGTTTGCTACACCAGCACCCTGCAGTGGTTTGCTCTGTGAAAATACAGAATTTTCAAGAGCAAAGCCTGTAGGGATGCAGTGTTGTGCCTAAATATCCATTTTTACCTTGTTAGTCTTCCTTAAAAAAAGGAAAAATGTCAGAACAATGTGAAACTTACATTTGTCCTCTGACTAAAAACAGACACCAAAATCAATTGTGTTGGTTTTACTGTCCATTTAGTGATGGTCAAGTAGCCCATTTTGTCTGAGGTTTCTCTGATGTCCTTCTAAGAAGATCAGTAGTTGGGATAACTTTTTATCCCCGTTTTGCTGGTTCAAAAGTGATGTTTCATTCTTATGCCATTGAAATTTGTTTCAGTTTTAAAATAATGTAGGCAATTTCTTTTTTTTTTTTTTTGCCTGATCTTTGACCTACCTCAATTATAAAGAGTATGAGTAAACAATGGAGTAGAGGGAAGTATTTTAAATGTATCTTTTATTCCTGCCCTTTCTCACAGAAGCTTTTTCCTTTTCCCCATGCTAGAAATGATTAAAAAGGAGAAGTCTACACCATGAAGAATGGTCTCTGTCTCGGGACCTCTTAACTACAACAAATATTTGAAAGGTGATGTTTCCCTTTCTCTCTGCTATTGTCCCTTGGATACTTTTATGGAAAAAAAAAAAAATTATATATATATATATATATATATACATACACACACACACACATATATATATATATGTTCCATATGCTGTCTAGGGGACCTTTCTCCCATTTTTGTTATCTCTGCCTCCTGGTGGTCTTTGTTTCTTGAGTTTTTATTCAAAAAAAATTCCACTTTTAAGCACTTCTTTAGTCCTGACTCACTTTCTGCTATTCACCTGCCTTTGCCTGACAGTCACTGGCTTTACCCTGGTGCATTTATTTTATACATTAAAAGAAAGCTATTGAAGTCGAGATCACAATATAAAAGAATTGGCCCCATTTTTCCTAGCAAATATACTGCCTAGTTTTCAGATCTGTTCCTTGGAATCTTATTCCTCAACTTTGCTTGTCTCAGATTTGCTTCAAGATAAAACTCTCTTATCAGAGGAACAATAATGAGTAACCGTCCCAGCCTACGAGCCAGTATTCAAATAAATTTCAAGGCCTTTATTTAGCAGTTAAAGAGAAAAGATTTTCCCATTTACTTTCATAAAACAACAGCTGTGAGTCTCCTTGCTCCAGGCAGTGGCTCATGTGAATATTAGTTCACAAAGTTTCTCCCCCTCACACTGCCTGCAGAGCAGCTACAGATCCATCAGTCAGTATGGATACCAAGGAGAAAATAAAATGAAAAATGGTATTAGTAAAACATATCTGCATAGACAAAGAAATATTGGAAGCATAACCCAGGATCAGAGACAGAGATAAATCACAGAATGTTTTGGGTTGGAAAAAGATCATCTAGCTCCAACCCTCCTGCTGTGGGTAGGTGCCACCAAGAGACAAGAAATTAGGCAACAGACACATTCAAGAAATGGGAAAAAAAAACCAAAAAAAACAAAGCCAACCCCCTCAAGATCTACATCTGCTATAACATTTTTGTGCCTTTTTTATTTTTTTAAGACCTACAGTGCTTGCTGAAAGGCTTTGATTGATGAGTAGGAAAATAGCTTCTTTCCTAATTTAAATGAGTTGAAAAAATAAGGTCTGACATATCTATATATTCAATGAATGCATTTATATGTCTACAAATAGATAAAAGGATCGTTTATTCACTTCCATGAAGAAGGCACCTTTATATGTTGGAAGATAAACAAGAGGGAGATTTGTAGAGCCCCATAAAAGCTCCAAAACCCTGTCAGTACTCACATTGTTTCCTGGTGCTTTTACTGGTGTTGAGACACAACCAGCTATTACCTGAAAGATTTTCAGTCAGAGGTCTAAGTGAACTTCTTTAGTTCCCAGTTGAGCTTTTAGAAAAACTGCCATTGTTTCTGAGAAAAAAAAAGTCCTAGACTTAAGTGCCTCAAAACAGAAACCTCTTTTTAAGCTACATGAAGTCTGAGACATTCTGAGTTCCCAAAAATCCTTTGTTCTCAACAAATTATTCAAAGTTTAAGTTTTACATCTTCAAATTCAGTTTATCAGATTATTGGAACTCTGTACACCCACTGCCAGCATTTGAACCAGTTTAACAAGTGGGTTTTAAGACAGGCACAGAGTTTTATTCATCACTGGGCTCCTTTTTTGGGGGATTATGTTACTTGATAACTAATTGCTGTACTGAACATCCTCCTTCCTGTTCCACACTTTGACTTTTACACAGTTTTGGGCAGTGTACAGCGAGCTTTGCTTTCCGTGCCATGGGGATAATGGAATTCATGCTTGGCCTATTGTGCAGAACTGCCAATTTCGCTCCTGCCCGGCTGTTTCATAGCATGACTTTTAATTCAGAGCAAATCTCTTCCTTTTCTGAACATGAACTGTGAATTATACAATTAATGTCCTTTTATATCTGAAGAAAGAAATCTAAATGTTAACGAAATACAATTTTCCTCTTGATGTGTATTCACAATGGTGGCTCAGTCTTCTTAGTCCACCAACCACACACTATTAATAGTCCTTTTTTTTTTTCCTTCAGACCTATTTCATCTCACTTCTGAAACTCTATTTACTGCTAAGATTTCATTTTTTTGGAACACTTTTGCATCTTTGTTTTCATCAGCTTCTCTTAGTCCCTGTGCCACAGCAAATCCAGGGAGACTCTGCATTTTACCATCTTTCCCTCATCTTCTAGAAAAGCAGATTTTTCCCAACAGAGCTCAGTAAAAGCAAAGGAGATTTTTATAACTAAATGCAGGCACACTTTGGAATGACCCCTTTTGTCATTTATAGAGCTGTATGACTTTTTTAACTTGTCCTTTTATACTGAGAATTTTCCCAGGTTTTCTGTTGCTAATATTCATTAGCTGTTTTACTATACGTTTTTATTTCCAAGTAGAAATATAACAGGAATAAGTTTGGTTTTTTGGGGTTTTTTTGTGAACACTGTCCACAGAATGCTGTAATCTAATTGAGCTATCTCAACTGGAGCTGAAGAAACACATGAACTTGAATTATCCACATCTTTGATGAATAGTCACTGGATCATTCCATGCTTTCTGATTTCATAATTCTCTCAATAACGTTTAATCAAAACTGGTATTTCCCATGCACAGGAACTACTAAAAAATTCAGCAGCTTCTGTTCACCAAAGTCCATATATTCCAACAAAATCTCGTAACTCCAAACATACCAACGTAACTCTCTGCCTTGCACCAGTTCATGTTTGTGACACGACACCCAAAGTGCCTTCACTGCTCATTACTGCAGCTCTAGGACACCTTGGTAAGATCAGTAAATACAATAATTTTGTTTTGCTTTGTTTTTATTGGGCAAGCTGAGACTCCT
>NW_008239283.1:2177381-2177947 GCF_000691975.1 Corvus brachyrhynchos | reverse complement strand
CAGATACCATCTGGTTTGTGCTGGACACATGCCACAGACAAATACTCATAGAAAGAGATGTGGTTGTTACTGCTTAATTCATCCTTCGGCTCTGGTTTATTGACACTGCAAGTCTTTCCTGGTTCATAACCATATTTACTGTCACTTGCAGGAAATCATCCTCTTTTAATAAAGTTTGGAGGTTATTTTTGTTTGTTCGGGGGTTTTTGTTTGTTTGTTTTTAAATACAGCCTCAAATGAACTTAAGAAAACAAATAATCAATTTTCATAAGGGCTTGGAGCCTTCTACCTCCTATCACTTCTGACACAAGAGCAGGTGCTGTTATCAGGTAGGCAAATTTTAGACCAAGAACAAGTGATGCTCCAAGAGTTATTCCAGCCTTGACAGATGACTCCAGCTCCTGGCCCCCCACGAACACATTACAACTCAGTGAAATGAAAACTAGTTTTCAATGAGGAGAAATTGATGTTATGCCTGTGCTGAATTTGGAAAAACTACCTTGTGAAAAAAAGAGCATTGTTTTTTCTTCCAAGTTTTGAAAATTACTTAAAAAGAAATTTTTCTG
>NW_008239283.1:2162893-2177317 GCF_000691975.1 Corvus brachyrhynchos | reverse complement strand
TGTATGCACTCACAGAGCTGGCAGTCAAATACCTCAATTCTCATTGTGTCTTCTAAGAGTTTCCCAATAGAAAACTGGAGGTGACTAAACCCCTTCTCCCTCCCCCCTGTGCATTTTGCAGGCACTGTGCCTTCTGTTTTTTACAGGAAATTGGTAGGAGCAAAATCCAGCAGTGTGGTGATGCTGGGAAGTCAGGGCAATCTCAGACATCCTTCAAGCATGGCAAAGTTTGATCATGTTCATCCTGGAATGCAAGAGTGCACCACGTGTTACAGAAATGGATTATCACTTTTGATTCGTGTAAGTGTCTCCAATTCAGCCAAGTATGCCATCCTTCAAACCCACATCATTTTTTTTTGGTGGCAAAGCTGTAATCTCCAGTTCCATCCCTTAGATGAAAATTTCTAAAGCCAGACTACTTGTTTGAAGGCTGCATTGTCACAACAAGCTGCATTAATTAAAGTAGGAAATATTAATTTCTTTATAGTTACTGATGCTGTGAAGGAAATTAATCCTTTACGAGCTGCTTTTCCAGCTGCTTTTCACCTAACTCTCCCTGTGCCTTCTCAAAAGGGGTTTTGGTTGTTTTTAATTTTTCTCTTCACCTAAAGTGATTTACAATTTATCTGTGTTCAGCAACTGGGAAGACTGCTTGAGTGACTTGACGTCTGTTTGCATACAGCCAGAGATCTCTTTGTCACCCTTGATCCAGGGACAGCTGTTGACATGCACAGAGATTCAAATGGTTGTCAGATCTGACTGTAACTGGTCTTTGGTAGAGCTTCAGTGAGCTGCTGAGCACACACGGTCTCAGGAGAACAAGTCCCTCAGCTCTGACATTTATTCCTTAGGCCAGCATAACAATCAGGCTTTGACCCTGTTTTGGGGCTTGATACAAAAACAACCTTGAAAAAAACCAGCAAAGAGGAAAAAAACCCTTGCCCTTCCCTCATCAAGAACTTGCATCTTCACCAACAAACAAAAGATAAATAAAAGCAAACTTAAAAAAAAAAAAGCACAAAACCCCAACAAACTCTATAGATAAGTTGCATCTGATCAAACTTCTTAGTAAGTCAAAATTATTCCAGATTCTGACAGGACTATGAGATTTGATTGTAATTGAGTTCATTAACCCAATTTTATCAAAAGCCATCTACATCTGAGACAAAATGAGTAAGACAAATGTTAATCCCTGCAAACTACAAAGCGCCAGTGCAGAGCAAGATGTCACAGTGGTCTTGAGGCCATGGAATGAATCCTGTCCACAGCACTTAATTGGTGGGCAGACTGGGAGGCAGGCAGGTACATGTGGGATATTTGGTTACTTGTCCCATTAGCTGGGTTTATGTCACAAGAAGCAGCTTTTTGAAAGGATGGGAGAGCACAGAGTGGATAAAGAAGCACACCCAGCACTGATCTTTCTCTTTCTGCATTAGGTAAGGCATGAAGAAAGCATGTGAAAACACCATTTTACACTGACAGAGACTTCAAAAAGAAGAAAGGCAAATGTCAGCAAAAAGACACAATATAATGTACATGGAATCATTTTAAGAAAACAGAAAGAAAAGGAAGGTTGAAGAACAGTAATTACATTTAGAACAGAAAAAAGCTTTGAGAGAACTGGGTTTGATAAGTATATCAGTGGATACATCTCAAACAGCAACAGCTGCTTTTATGCTGCTGACCCTTTAATGAAATGTTACCAAGTTTTAGTGAAAGGAATCTTTTCTGTTACTACGTCACTCAGCAAAAGCCACTTCTCCTGTATTTGAAACTGATTTTTTTTTTCCCATCCTTTTGTAGAGAGACACCTGATCTGGGTACTTGGCAGAGAGCAAAACCTTTAATCTGACCAAGCAATGTAATCAAATGACAAAAGTCATGAGCTGGGAAAAAAACAACAATAAAAATACCCAAAAAAGCCAGAGTGAAGTAGCAAGTGAAGACACAGCAACAAAATACCTCTGTGATGGCCTGATTAATTATTCTGTTTACTCAGAACTATTTAAAAGAAGTTAAAAATGATAAATTCCCAGTTTGAAGCAACATACACAATTACTGGATAAATCATTCACATCCATGTGGAACACACAGACTAGAACTGAACACGTGCAAAACCACAGCTCACTTGCCTTTGCTTTAAATGTTGCTACTACAGGTATACTACATAAGGTGCAACCAACTGCACTGTAATCTTTATGGAACAGAACCTGTCTACATTAACCTCACACATGAAATAAGGACAACATGGTTTAATACATTTATGATCTTCAAAGACATCACTTGTGCCAAATAAAAAATTTACTGTGCTATGGCACCCTGTAATTCCCTCCAGAAATGCATATATTTATACAAATGATCCAGAAATATTAATGGAAAATGTGAAAGTTTGATTTCAAGAAAATCTTCCAACAAGGTGCAAATTGAGATTTGCACATGATTTTTATTCCAGACCCTGAATTCCAGGAGAAGTTTTCAATATTGGTGGGTCCTTCTCATTTTTCTGAATTCTGTATTTAGCTGCATTTAACATAAGCAATGAGTCTTTAATTTGGGAAACATAAGACCAGGGCTCCCAAGGGTGTGTTGATGGAGGGTATGTAAATTATTAAATTCAAGTAATCAAATATAGAGGAAAAGCAAAAAAATGCCTGCTAGATCATGCATAATTGACTGCATACTAAGAGCACACACAATACATCTCTGGGTAATTTGTTTAATAGACTAATAATTGAATTTTTTCTTCTGTTTGGAGCTATTAATATTCTCTAACCTTTCTGTAAAACACCTGATGTTCTTCCTCCCAGACTTTCAAGTGTGATGCTGAGAGGCTAATCCAGCTCACATCTATGTAATTACGTGGAGATTGTGCAGCTGTATCAGTTAATATTTATTCTTTATTTATTTATAGCAACATAAATCACAAGTAAGTTCACAGAAATCTAAGCAATTATAGGGCTATAAAATAGATGCAGGTAAAGATGACCTACACCATTAAAACTGAGGCTCATTCTGGCTGCTTTTCAAGTAGGAAAATTTGATTGATGACAGGGGGACTATTTCCCAGGAGCAAAGTAATCCAGACATTTAGAACCTTTTACCTGGCTGTAATGATCATATTTAGTCATTACTTAAAATCAGATTAATCATTAATGCAATGCACTTGCCAGCACACACCTCTTACTAGCCATTTGACTATTTATGCATCTCATGGTGCTGCACAATTAGCTCCTGAATTCCAGTGACATTCCTTCCCTGACTTGATCTCTCCACAATCAAACCAGCTATGAACATCAGGTAACAGAGGTGTTCATATCATTCCCTTTGCACGATTTTGTGAATAAAAGCATCATTTTCTTATTGTGCCAAAGAGAAAATAAAAGGCAAAAGGAGAAAATAAACAAAAAAATCATGGATATTCTTGCAACTTGGACCAGCAAAAAACCTTTCTGTAATGTTTACTTTGCTCTAATTGCTGATACAGAATGACATTTTTACTTAAACTAAACATCAAATCAAGGTTATTTGCAGTAATTAAAGCTGCAGTCTCCAAGTACCAACTGGGTGAAAATAAAAGATTGTACTGCTGGAGGAATTGCCTTCCAAACTTCCCTGGGCTCTTTGCTGTTCATCCTGTAGCTCCACAACTGGATTAAGCAGCCAAACATCAACCCCGTGTTTGAGACTGAAGCAAGATTCTGTACACTATTATTCAGATTAACAAGAGGAGATGTAAAAATAGCAAAAAAAACCCCTCTATCCTCTTTGCACTCCCACTTCCATTCCTTCCTCCCAAATTTTATAAAACCTCTTCTCTATGATAATCACAAAATATCAGTAATTTAAGGAACTATGTAACTTTGCACTGTTCCAACTTGAGCTCTCTCTGTTTAAATGAATGCACAAGGGAAGGATCCAAAATTACCAGAATAGAAAGAACTAGTTTTGAAAAA
This sequence comes from Corvus brachyrhynchos, assembly GCF_000691975.1. Lineage (NCBI taxonomy): Eukaryota > Metazoa > Chordata > Aves > Passeriformes > Corvidae > Corvus > Corvus brachyrhynchos. The sequence goes on along the minus strand of NW_008239283.1, from coordinate 2,173,364 downwards.
CTGCTAATATTTAATTGGTGAACTTCCAGGGGACTGGAAAATCTCTTTTCTTCTTTTATTTACCTAAGAAGTGCACCATAAACTTCATTTAGTAAGGTTTTAACTTCCTTTGTTTAATGAGACACTAAGTAAAAGTAGCAAGGTGATATTTTCTAATGATATTTTTGACTGCAGGTTGATTTTCAATCTATACTCTCTCACACAATATTTTTAACTACTTTTAGTTTAAATATAGTTCATGCCACTGAAATCTAAGAAACTTCTCTGCAGAGTATCCACAAACAAATAGATAACTCAAATTTATTCCATGTACACAGTGACATGAGATTCATCAAAGTCTTACTTCTTGCTTATTTTTCTTAATTCAAGTTAGAGACACTAAGATAGGAAGCTTTTTCTGACACTGGTAGCTGTCAAAAAGCTTTCCTAAAAAAAGAACCTGGGAGACAGTGCTGCATTTTAATTTCCATCTGATTTCAAAACAAGATATTTTTCTGTCCTACAGGCAAATTACTTCAGAACACAATGGTGTGAATGTGCCATTGTTTCAGCCTGATAAATGCTCTGCTTCCAGCTACTTTTTCCACTTCTGAAATAAAAATACTTTAGTGTTTAGTTCCTCTTGCTTTTATTAATACTCCTTCACCTTCAGTACTTTTCAGATACTCCTGGTTTGGTCCTTTACTCTTAGATTTGACATGGGGTTTTTTGGGGGGGTTTTTGGGGTTTTTTTTTTTTTTTGGGTGTTTTTTTTTTCCCCCCCCCCCCCCAACTGCTCTCTACTTTCCTCTTTAATATATGACCAAGCAGGTTTTCTCTCTATAGTCCTGGGTGCTTCTTAATATTTTCCCCTTAGTTTCCACAACAGAATTTTCAATCCATGTCATGCCAGTAGCTTCTCCACTCAGTTTGTATTAAGGAACATATTTCAAGTATGAGACTATTACTGCCCAGTTACGAAGCTCGTATTTAATTTAATGTACTGATGGCTACGTGGAAAATTCTTCACAGGTAGGCCCTTGACTTCTAGACATAATCATTCACTATATGATTCTGTGTGAATAAACTCAAAAAGGATTCAAAAACCTTGTCTTGAAGAAACTCTAAAAATTTCATCTGTCAGTATTCATTTTACAGCTTTTTTTTTCCTCTCAAACATCAATCTGAATAGCATTTGGTTTCCACAAGTCTTTGCAGAAAGAAAAAAACTTTTGCATCTTTTCAGTGTTTTCTAAAGAAATTATTTGTTCAACATCTTTAAGATGCTCTTTATCTTCCCTCCATTTGTAAAAGTGTGGGATTTCACAGGAATTAAAACTCTATTCACAGTTCATTACTCTGCCAACTAACAGCATTAATTGGTCAAATAATTATTTGCTAAGAACGTTTCAGCCAATTATCTTGAAGTATGCTGCTGGGGGAGAGGGAGGGTTATTTGTCAAGAGGATGCAGCTGCCAAACACATTCCACATTATCATAAAATAATCTGACTGTGTCTGGATAGGCTGAGGAACACTGGTTTTATTATGCTTTTTTGTTAAAAGGGATCTAAAGAATCCCTATGCCAGCTCTTCCTCTTATATGAACTTCCCAAAAGCTTTTAATCTTAGAAAAAAAAAAATAAACCAAAAACTACAAAAAAAAGACTCTATGGGAGGCAGTTGTCTACTACAGTAGAAAGGGTAAGAGAAAATACCTGTTTGACCTGTGTCCTGCAGCACTAACCAGCTGTAATTGCACCACAACTCCAGTCGCTGTCCAGAGGAGAACACAGAAATCCTCAGCAGTTGGTTACAACCAGAACTAAATTTCTTTAGAATAGGACCCATCCATACTGAGAACACAACCTTATCTCAGCAGCTTTGTTTACTTCTCCCATTGATTTAGATCCAGGAGATAGGACTTATTTCAGTGATAAACTTCTGAACAATGCAGGTGCAGTGTTTATCCTCTGTCGTGCCATCTTTTAAAAAACTCATAAATCTTTTTTATTACAAACACACCTTCAAAATGTTACTGATTTCCTGAGATGTGCCCTTCAGTGAATGTGTCACATTTCATGAGACAAGCAGATTAGGGAAGTTCAGATTTAAAGAAAAAATACTCAAGTTCTCAACTTTGAAAATATTAAGATCTTGTCAAGGAATAATGGGGGAAAACCAATCAGAAGAGTATATACCAATTTCAAAAGACAATTTTGCCAATCATTTGCTCTACTCTGAGCTTCTGTGGGGAAGTTCTCCTAAATAACAATAATTTGACTGGCAAATTGTAGAGCTGCAAAAGCTCATCTTTGGCATCTCCATTAAAAGGCTTTCAGCTACTCCTTAGCTCACTGAATGTAGTTTTATTTTGTTTACTTGTTTGGCTGTAATTGCATGCAATTTGTAATTGTGCCTTCCCTATAATTACACATGCCACTTTTCCTAGTGAAAAAACCATGCAGTAACGTGGCAGTCTAAAGATATATGTGTTGAAAATTGATAGATTTTCACTACTACATGTTTTTGATGTGTATAGATGTCATGGAGAAGAATGAAGACCTAGCAGTGCACACAGATCAAAGCTGCTCAGTGGAAATCTAAACATGCATTAAAATTCTTTTCATCTTAATGATCACAGTGTAATAAATACTTTGCTAAATGAAAACCTTTTCATTGTTTCAAATCTTCTTTCAGATAACTGTGTAGACTCACAACACTATAATTAGCTGAAATTGAGATATTTTGCAAACTTCTATAAGGTGTCCAGTGATCCCTGAGTGTTATATAGTGCAGCATTTCACATGACTTATTTCACGAATCTCTAAAAATAGGGCTAAAATACGCAAGTCTTTCAGTCACCAAAGGCATGCTTTTGATAATCCTTTCAGATATAAATTGAAGAACACTTTGTTTACACAGAAATGGGGACAAGTTATATAGCAGAATTGTACAGTAATAGAAACAGATATTAATGCAGTTCACTGAAATGAAAACATAATCCAGAGTTTCAGAAGTCCAAACCTAAACAATCCAGAATTCGACCCAGAACTAAGATTACTGCAACTGTGGATGAGAAATGATGAGGAACTAGAGGAAAATCTCACTACCCTTCCCCCATGGGATGAAGAGAAGACAACACCCTGAGTGCCAGCTCATGCTGGCTGTTTCTCTCTCATTAAAGCTATGCTTAGGTTCTGATTAAATCCTTTCTCCTTCGTTTCCTTCCCCTTCTCAGTAAAAATAAGATCTAACAGCAATGTAGAATCTGCAGCCAAGAACTAAACCCTGCAGTCTGTCCATCATACAAAGTGTGACACTCCCAAAGGATCCTCTGAACACGAGGACCAAAGAGCCCATGGGGAGAGGCAAGGGCATGAATCCTGCAAAAGAAAAGGAGAGTGCTAAGCCATTGCAGCCGAGTGGAGCAGCAGGAACACCACAAGCTCTTGTACCTCAGACACCAAGTTAATACAAACATCCCTGAACTATCACTGTGTCTTACTTGTGGTCTCGATCTGCCAAGCTCAGGTAAGTGTTTACCCCGAATTTCTCAAGCTAAGGCATATTTTGGATGCACAAAAAAGCAAAGCCTGGCATATCTTCCTGTTGAAAAGAACTTTCCAGGAAGTTTGAAGAGCCTTCACCTTCAGTTAGCCACTGTGTGAGGGCAGAGAAGATCCCACAGGTAATCTACTGATGGAATGAGGAACTCTGGTTTGGAGAAAGGAAATTTTCTCCAGTGCTTCAATACATGCTACCCAAACTTCTGGCTCACAGATACGAATTTACTATCCGAAAGTATGGAAAAATACATTGCACCAGTTAACAAAAATATTTCTCTAGGAGTGACAAAATACAAGCAAAGCATTTGGATTCATTTAGGATCACTGTTAACAAAAGAAAAGTGAAGGAATAATACATCTCAAGCAAGTGGCCACACTGACAACATTTCAGTCACTTAGATGAATAGCTGCAATTTTAACAGCAGCATTACTAACACTGCATGAAAAAGCACATGCATAAAACCCATTCTCCTCTGGCACAGGAACATCCATGGCTGCCTGGATATTTGGAAAACGTGGACTCCAAAGCTGGTTTTGCTCACGAGTCACTGGCCACGTCCATGTGATGACAGGGAAATTACAGTTTATCTATCACGTCACAGTCACTCTGGGTGCATGCAAAACACACCTCATTTCCCAAGGATGATGCACATGGGTTATGCTTTCACATTTTACTCTCAAAAATGACAGAACATTCATGCAGTTTATGCTGCTCTTTTGACAAGCAGTAACTTGCTGAACTACAGCAATTTATGTACGTGACCATGTTCTGATCAACCCAAGCAAGACGCTTCCTACTGTCCTCCTTTTACAGATAGAGCAACTGAGATACTACACTACAATAGTGACTGATAAACTTCTGAGTCTTCATCTCAAATCTGCCCCTGCTGTTTCCACACGGTCTTCAATTTACAGCCAGTCTTCAGTAGTCTTCCATACTTTGCCTTTTTTAACCATTTTTATGATCTTTTTAGTACTGCAATAATTGTAATATATGTATGTGCAGATCATTGTGGGAATTAAACTATTAAGAAATTTTACTAAAATAAAGCATGTCAGGTATTAGAGAAGCTTCACCAATGTGACTTTTATTGTTTTCCAATTTTATTCATATATTTTATCCCTCCCAACCCCAACTGTTATTCGGAGCAGATTTTTGTAATGCTATGCACAACCTTTTACTGTCTCCATCAGTAGCTGGAAACACTTGGAATGGGTAAATATAAAAATGCAGATGAATTTCTAGATGGTGCAAGTCCATCAGTCTCTATAATTCCCATTGGCCAGTTATTTCTGATGACTGGGGAGGTGGAGGGTAGGAATGAAAAAGCCAAGCCTTATTCAAATGCCTGAGAATATTGCCTCCAAACAAAATCTCTATTTATTTCTCCATCAGCATTCAAACTGACCTTATAGAACAAACCTATTTCTCATTCCTCTTTCACCAAATGAGAATGAGAACAATAGATGTGATGGACAATGAACATTTCTGAGACAGGCAGGAGGGGAGACCAGAAGTTTCCTGATAACGTGCTGGGCTCCATCCCCACTTCCTACCCTGTCCCTTTGCAACACCTGTTCGTGTCCTGGGCACACCTACAACTCCAATACCTCTGCTCTGATTCAGGGAGTAATTCACTGATGAGCTGAAATGAAGTTTGATACCCTTTTCACCTGGCTGTACCTCCCTGGCAGAGGGAACCCCTCCTGGTGCCGTTACTGCCAGCTGGAGAGTGTTTGATCCCGTGCAGCAGTGGAGCTGTGATCAGGGACTACACCCTTGGGCACACGTATTACTCCTGGCTGCTATCTCTGCAAAGTTGTGTTTTCCACTAATGAGAAACATTTCCTCTGAGTAACTACTCACCTATGTTCTAAAAACTCGCATTATAACAACAAGAAAACATGTGTGAAGCTACTGTTTCAATATATCCAAGTTCTTATCCCATCCCAAAAGATAATCTAGTGTATCTCTAAGAAAAAGAAAGATTTCCAACATCAGATCATGGATATTTGGCATTCTAACCTCAGCCACCTGTGGTGCCTTTCTCAGGCCATTCTTGAGTAATTGAGGGGTTGTAGCTATCAGTCTGTAACCAACATCCCAGAATAATCTGGGTTGGAAGGGACCTTAAAGCCCATCCCATTCCACCCCCTGCCATGGGCAGGGACATCTTCCACCATCCCAGGTTGCTCAGAGCCCCATCCAACCTGGCCTTGAACACTTCCAAGGTCAGCCAAAACTTCACTGAGCCACCTGTGCCAGGGCCTCGCCACCCTCACAGTAAAGAATTTCTTCCTGATACCTGATCTGGAATATTTGAAATCTGGATAACTGAGACAAAATTTGTGTTTCGTTTCTCTTCAACACCAACAAACTCACTGTGGGATGAACTAGCTCTTCTCCAGCATGTTCTACTGCTGCAGATGGCCACAATCTACTAAAGATCCCCATTAAAAAAATCAGTTTGCAAAACCAGTATCACATACTTTAATCCCTGAGTTTCCTCCAGGTACAGATATATGCAGCTATGGCTGTGGGAGGAACAGTGGGAAACAGGAGTTGCTAGTACTGTATGTATTTTTCATCTAGACTCAGTAATTCTTTAGAAGGCTTATTATGTCAAAATAAAAGTGTTAGTATCATTTATATCCTTCTGAGAAATATATTACCTTATATAACAAGAAAACTAATTAGAGCCAAGAACATTGTTTTCTGGTCCTTTCTAAATTGTACACAACCTTTTTATTGGCACAGTGAATTGTCCCTGGTTGAAAGTGATGATTCCTTCAGAGCCAAACACTTAAATCTTTATTTAATAGTGGAGCAAGCCCTGAAGAAACAATATTCCCATGTGTCAAAGTAGTATATTTTTGAAAATACAGCCTTCTGCAGAAACAGATTTCAATTACACTTCTTTAATGCTTAAAATACAGTTACCTCATTGACTAATTTTCCATCTAGTATATAACTATGAAATGTATAACAATTTAACTATAAATGTAGCTGGCCATAACAAAAAAAAAAAAAACAACCAAAAAAAACCCAAACAAAAAATTGCTTGAGAAATAAAACACTACACTGCAAATCATTGCTTAATTGACTCACAAATGTCACTAGCTCCAACCATGTCACAGCAGTGACAAGTTACTATGGAAACTAATGTATAAATTATGTTTTAGAATAATTAAGTGTGCATTTACTTCAGCATTTCAGCATTTATTAGAGCTATGTAGAAAACAAACCATCTTGCACAGAGGCATCCACCATCTCAGAAGTGACTCCTGAACCCCATGGAAATGAGAAAGGATGCATTTTCCTGTCAATGAAATACTTGAGAGTTGAGCTAGCTTCACTTGTGCTCTTTGAGAGGAGCCATCATCTGTGTTTTGTATCTCCATCAGGCACCAAAGTAAATGTAGAATTCACAAGCTGTGTACTCTATTTCTGCTATTTCCCAGGGAGACAAGGGCAAAACAGACTGGAAGGAAGAAGAGACAATCATGTTGGATGCTCTGAACATTAGTGATAGAAAACAATTCTAAAGTGGATGTAGATGTAAACACATCCTCCTGATCTGTGTCTTCACAGACAGCAGCAAAGTAACTCATTTTTATCCCTCATGTGTTAACACAGTGATAAGCAAATGAGGAAAAAGAAAAAAAAAAGAAAAAAGAAAAAAAAAAGAAATAAAAACAATCTAGAAGATTATTTTCCCCAAAGATCAAATCCTTTGTTCTGCAGAGCACGTCAGTCTATCTGCAGAGGGATCCGTGAGAGGGGAGGGAGTTAATTGCCTTGTGAGTCCAATGCACTGTTAATAGAAATTTCTTCTGAATAAATAATGTGGAAATAAGAATATTAAATAGTTCATGATTTTCTAATTTACCTTAATTTGCACTCATTTGGAATTGCCAGAGCTGAATGTGTTTGGCTTCTCAGCTGACTACGGAGTGCAGAAAACCTTCCCTGGCCGTGGAGCTGAGGGCTGGGACAGGAGAGCTCCCACATTCCCGAGGCAAATCCCCCCTGCTCCGGCTGAGTGTCCGTGGGTGCCACAGCCCTCGGGGCTCCCTGGCTGGGATAAACCCAGATCAAGTGTTCATGAACAGCAAGGGGTTCCCAGAGCTCAGGTGTGAAACCCTCAGAGCCTGATGGATCCCCAGATCCCTGTCATGGGGACTAACGGGGCACAGAGTGACTTCTCACCTCGCACCTTGTTCTGAGGGAAAGCAGTAAAAGATGGCTTTCTGTGGAATTGACTCTCATAAAGGAAAATAAAAAGTTTTAGTAGAACTTGATTCTTTATCATTTTGGGCAGTGTCATGTCTCTTCTTCCAAGTGACAAATGTCTTTCGTGCCTGCCTCTCCTCTTCACAGCTACTAAAAGAAGTGAACCAATTAAAAATATTTCGTAACTCAGATTATTTTTGGTTTTGGGAAGGAACATCCAGGCCCTGATCTGTACATTTATATTTTTTCTATTTTGACTAATTAAAATCCTACTCAGTAATAAAGTTCTGAAGAAATCAGAACATAATTCTACCATTTGAGAGGTAACTTCACCTCCTGTTGGCACTTGAACGTGTGCATCACACACACACCTCAGCACTGTGCCACTGAAGTCACATTTGGGTAAAAATGTCTGCCTCCCCCAACGTTTTGCTCACATTTACTCACTTTGAAGTGAACAGGAGAGAAATTGGAGTGCAGAGGAAATTATTTTTCTGTTTCTAATGTGGTGTGGCTTGGTTTTAATACATTGCTTGTGCCCAGTGGTTCACACAAGGCCTGAAACTCAGGATTGCTTCGTTCTACTCACAGGCAGAACTTGGGGGGAAAAAAGTACTGATTTTGCAAACTTTTGCATTTCCCTGATATTACTTCCACAGTTTTAACAGTTATCTTCTACATCACAATTAATTATGTGTATATAACATTTGAACTCCCCCACTGCAGGGTGCTATATAAGTGTTATTTAACCTTGAGCTCATTATTAAATCTTACATTCAGTAGAACTAGACAATCTTACTCATACTAAGTCATCACCAAAATATTAATCATTCAGAAGGTTAGAAACATTATTAAAGCCAAATCTCGTTCATTTTTTTTTTCCCAGCTTTATGGCAGAACTTAAAATAGGAAAAAAAAAGATGGGGGAAGAGAAAAATCAGAGCTTTTGAAAAAAGGTTAAGATTATTAATTCTCACACCTGCCCAGGAACAACTCAACAAAACACACTGGCACAACATAACACCATTCACGCTTTGTGTTGTGAGAGCTGCTGGGTTAGAACATATTTCAGTGACAGAGAATCATTATTTGACACTCATTTGCAATTTCTCACTGCTGAGAATTTATTTGAGAAAGACAGTGTATCAAAACACGTATTTTTTTTTTAGCTTAAACAGAGTAAGTTTCCTAAGAAAACATCAAATTTTGCTATTGAAAAGACAGTGCTACTCCACTGGTGAAAATGAGTTTGGAAAATTGGCTTCAACACAGCAATGGGAAATGTTCCTTAAAGGAAAGCCTACCAGGACTTTCTTCTTCCTAGTGTCTTGGGGTCTGCACAATGTCACATTTTAACTGTTAAATATTGAATTTTCTCAATTTTCTTTCCCCCCATATAAGTTGATTATGGAAAACTTCATTTAGAGATGGATTGAGAGTTTCTAAATGAGTTAAAATTCTGTTTCACTATATTCTCAATTTAATCATGAAGGCTAAATTTATATAGAACAATTCTTCAGAGGCAAGTCATTTTCATAATGTGAGCTCAGTAAAAATCCAGATTAAAAAAAATTGCTAAGGGAGCCTTTTTTTTTTTTTTTTTCCTCTTCAGGTAAACAAATAACCACAATCCAAACATCCCCCAAAGTAAAATTAATGCAATGCACTACAATAAAATTAAAGTATTTCTCTCCATTTCTTTTCTTTTTGAGGACTAATGAACAACCTACATGTGACAGATCATACTCACATCCCTTAGTAGTGGAAATATTACTACAGCAATTAGTAGGTTATTAGTATTTACATAAAACTGATAACGGTATAGAAACAAAATGAGACTTCCAATCTTAGAAAACAGGTGGAAATTGTATCAAAAAAAAATCTAGCAAACACATGATAAGATAATTATTAAGATACACAGAGAAAGCTAAAATAGACATAGAATTAAAATATAAATAAAGTTTCTCTCAAGTTTATACAAGCCTATTAAGAAGGAGAGAAGCTTCTGGAAAAGAACAATTAATATAAGCTATGTCCATATGATAACCCTTTTTACTAGTGTCCCTTACCTAAATATCTTAAAATAACTGTACCATCATGAGGTAAGAGTGAAGGTCATCTTGTGAATTAAAGAGTCTCTAAAAGATTAAAAGGATATGGCAGAATTATTATTTTTCCCCCCTGCAATAGGTGTAGGTTATTCCAAGGATCAGGGCTCAGAACTGTGATATTCAACATTTAAGTAAATCATGTGCCAAGCTGGAAGGTTTGTACATAAGTTTGATGGAAAAGGCAGAGAAAACACAGACTGGTGATAAAACAGCAGATCCATCTCAATGGCAGCACAGAAGTAAAAATAACTCTACCTAGAGCAATAATAAACCCTAGATAAGACATTGCCACTCATACAAGACATCTGGTGTTGTGTCAGACAGCTCCCTAAAAGTGTCAGCTTAATGCTCAGTAGCTCTCAAAAACACAAATAGAAAACTATTAAGAATATCTCAGAACCATCATTACGCCATTGTGTAAATTCATGATTCATGCCTGGAATTTTCCATGCAATCCCAGGCATCTCACCTAAAGAAAGCCTTAAGGCAGAGCTATGGAAAAAGAAAACACGCGAATAAATAAAAAGATACACTTTGCAGAAGTTTCTAAAAAGAAAAAAAAAAAAAATATATGTATAT
>NW_008239283.1:2102197-2162863 GCF_000691975.1 Corvus brachyrhynchos | reverse complement strand
ATGTATATATAATAAAAATGGGGGAAAAAGCTACAAGTAGAGCCAAATTTTTCAGACCAATAGAGAAACAGAAATAAAACCAGATTATATAAAACAGTGAATCATATGAGGACATCAAAAAAAAAATTAATCCATGAGCTTCATAGAAACAAATGAGGATAAATTTAAACGGAATCTTGTAAAACTACCATTTGAAGTCATGGTTTCACAACACTGCTGTAGGATTTGATGGAAGTCAATGTGTTCAAAAACAGGTCAGGGCAAAGTCTGTCATTGCCAACCAGTTCTGAAGGTGCAGATACAAATCCCAGCTCAGAAGTGCTTTCTCTTCATCCTTAACTCATCAGTTAAAACCTGTGAAGTATCCCAAGGTTGGATAAGTCTCCCTGCGCCCTGGATGCCTTATGTTTCCCTACTGGCCACTTTCCAAAAGACTTTATTGAATCAGTTGGGCTCTTGGATTCTCCATCTTAGAAGTTTTTATGCTTCTGAATCCTTAAGCTTATTTATTGTTAATGCATACCTGATCCAATTAAACTTTGATTTAGCTACTATCGTATTTATTATTGGGTAAGAGTTATCTAGTTGAAATAGGTCATTAGAAGAGTTCATGACAAAGTTATTTCCAAATATCATACTTTTTTTCCCCTTCCTTATTTTTCAACTTGTTTGGTTTTGGGTTTGTTTTTTGTTTTTTTTTTTGCGGTTGCATTCTCACAGCTTTCAAAAAAAAAAGTTGCTTAAACAGTGAAACAGCATTTAATCCAGTGTGAACCTGTTCTCACAGAACTATTAGCTAACCCAGAGCTGAAAATTGGTTGGAAATTTGCTATACTGCATAAAGTGAAAGACAACTCCATGGCAAAGGTCAAGAACTGAAATAAACAGGCAGAGATTCTGTCTGAGTCACTGCCCAGTATTATCCAGTATTTTTCTCCAAAACAACAACTTACCCAGCAAATTACTAAACTGCTGCCATTCAAGGCACGCAGGACTCAGAAAATACTCCAGGACTGCAGCTTAAAATATCTGCTCCTGCTCTCCCTCTAGCCCAGGCTTGGCTGTCCTCCTCCTCCGTGCCAACGCTGGCACTCGCGGGATCTAAGACTGCCCAAAAAGCTGGAGCATCCCAAAATTATCCCCACTGATGGAAAAGCACAGTCTGCAGATGGATCAGCTCCCAGCACCCAGAGTTACCCCACTGATGGAAAAGCACAGTCTGCAGATGGATCAGCTCCCAGCACCCAGAGTTACCCCACTGATGGAAAAGCACAGTCTGCAGATGGATCAGCTCCCAGCACGGCTCACTGTGCACATGGGTAGATTCTAAGTGACAGCAATGAAGGAAACAACAGAAACTGCTGCTGGAGGAACCATATGCAAAAAGCCTGATTCAATCTATTTTTATCATCATCATCATTATTATTCAGCACAAAACAAGAGCCAATACTTCCATAACATCTTAATTCCATTAAAAAGTCCTTATTAAGTAGGAAAAAGTGGGAGTTTTCCTCATCTTTTAAGAGCACTATTCACTTCTCTCTAGAAAGGTATTTTTCCAGAGAGATTTAAAGTGGTTTCAGTCCCATGGATAAATAAAGACCTGCCTGCAATACAAGGAGATCCTAATGGATTACCATTAGCAACATGTCCAGCTACAGAAAAATAATTGAATTGGTCAGTAAGCAATTCTGCTTCCTGTATGGTGGCATTAGGAAGGCACAGGAGATCCTGGAGAATGTGCTGTTGTTGAAGAACCATGTCAGGTTTTGTGCTCTCAGCATTATTAGCAGACCAGATCTTCTAAAATCGCAGCTGTTAGGCAGTCAAATGTTATATAACACTGGTGCTCCCCAGGGGCATCTCTGGAATGTTTTTGTGGGATGGAATGCAGACTCAGAGTTTGAGTTTGAGCTCTAGAGCTCCATCCTGAAATGGGAGAAATGACTCTTCAATCATGACAAGCCATAGGATACCAGATCCGTACAAAATCCATTTTTAATAGTTATTTTTAGACAGAAACCACCAACACAGGCAAACAATTAAACCCTCACAAGGCTGTGCTAGTACTTTACCATAGCATTTTAGTATTTCCGAATCTATGGTTGGTCTAAATTGAGAAAAAGTAAATGTCTTGAATGGTTACCCAGAACTGGCAGGTTGAAATATTATTTTCAAAGTTATACTCGCACCCCCTTCTTTCAACATTGGTATTTAGGATGGTATTTGAGACAAGTGTAAAGCCCATCACAGTCCCTGCCCAAGGTTCTGCTTTCCACGTTCAGAACGATCAAACACACTCATTTTAGATGATTTCAGCAAAGTTCTCACACAGTATTTTGGAAAGTCCTTCTTCCCCTTCCCCTCTTCACCCAAAACATCAAACTGACAGAACCCTGCAAAATATTTTGGCTGTATAAGCCAACAACCTCTACATGTAATATTTGCTGTTCACCAGCACCCTGTCATGTCAGAGAAACAGATGTTTCCCTGCTTCCCTTCTGACAAGTTTGTACAATGTGCAGCAAACCTACACCTCCCCTCTTTGGCACCAACCACACTGTCAGTCATAGGCACAAAGTATTTAATCAACTCCAAACAAACCTCCCAGACACGAGCAAGGCTGAGAAAAAACAAGAGTGCCTCAAAAGGGGATGCAATTCTTTCAAAAATCATCATCCCTTAACCCATCATATTTCAATAGCTTAGATTTGGGATTTCTCTCCCAGTTCATAAGGCTTCCAGATTTCCTTTCACATCTGCTCAGAGCTGGAAATCCTACATGTAATGACTTTTATTCAGCTTCTCCAAAGGGAATTTATGTAATCATTTAATTAAGGCTTCCTTTTGTTCATCTAGCCAGTCTGGGTCAGGGGCTGCAGGGATCCCAGACCCAGGCAGGAAGAGTGTGTGTTCCTGTTTAAGTCATACTGATGGTGAATTACACCAGACTTTTTTATATCACTTCAAGGAAAAATGTTAAAAAAATTGAAAAATACTTTTGCTTCCAATGAAATATTTGTTCATTACCAGTTGGAGATGCAGTTAATTGAGCCTGAGGCTCATTTATGAGGAGGTCCTTCGTGTTTTTGATGTTCAAAAGAATCTCCTATTAAGAGAGAAGATCTGGAAACTCAGAAATCTGCTTCCAATGAAAGATGGAAAGCATTCCTCATACTTCTAACATAGCACAAATGATAACTTGCCTTGGATTATATTCAACAATTTTCCTCTCGCCCCAAAACCAGGTCATGAACCAAAGGATAGAGTTCTGTTAAAAAAAAATATGCTGTGACTCTGTAAAGCATACGGGTATTTAGGCACATTGAACCAATATTAGCCTCAGGTTTACCAGAAATTTTAGTCTGGAGTTTACTCATGTTCTTGTTTTATTATCCTGACTACCCTGAAGATCGAGAAATGCACACTAAACAATAAGGCAATTTAAAAAATATATAACAACAGCATAGCTGCCTTGAGGATGAGCTCTGCACACAGGGGCACACACCTGAGCACTGATTTACACCTCTTATTATCTAACCATATGAACAGTGAGGCAACTCTACTCATTTTTATGTGCTCACAAAGGTAGCAGCAGAGAAGAAAAGCAATTTTAGGTGTGCTGGAAATCTAGACTTAGACTCTTGTCTAGGATCCTTTCAGAGATATATCTTAGTAAATTTAGCCCTTAAAACAAAAATTAATTTGACGTAGAAATTCTAAGCCGACTCTATATTAAAATTAGCATTTATTTTCCTAATGCCAGTTCCTCCATCCCTCCCTACATGATTTGCTTTTTCCCTTTACCAAAAAGAACCTCTTTAAATTCTGATCCAAAACTTAACTCAAGAAATTAGTAATAATTAAAAACAAAACTGAGAACAAAATTCCACTTCATCTCTTCTAGTACTCTCAATGTAGTTTTACCAGGATACTTAACAAAAAAAATAAATAGAAAATTCAGAATTCTTTTTTACTGAAGCATTTAATCTCCTTTTTGATTTAACAAACGAATGTATGTAGACCACTTCCTCAAGAAAGATCAACTATAATGGCTTTTTTTCATTTGCATTATGGAATGCTGACACAATTTCATCCTCCTCTGTTCTATTTCATTATCCTTCCTCAGATTTTAACAACATATGCTTTGTCAGCACTCTTCATTTATAGCATATTGCTCTGTTCTCTACGACTGCTTTATCTTACTAAAAATAAAATCGGGGATTTTTCTTGCTTAACTTGGCCATGGGGCTTGTTCTGTCTATCTTCTTTTCCTTCTCACCCTCCAAAAATCCACTTACTGTCATTCCTTCTTCTTCTCAAATAATATCTATACCAGTAAGGTATATATAGCTTTTTCTTGACAGTTGGTGATTCCTTAGTGTGATAAAGATTTTCCCAACCTTACACACAGCACCAGAAGAGCCAAAATTTACTCCCCTTTCTGTTTATGCATGGAATTTTAAAACATGTCTTTAGCTAGAAATTCCCACTTCTTTGCTATTAAGATGGAAATGTGACACGAGTTGCATATCTACCCATATTACAGAATGTGGAAATTTTTGCTGAAAGTTTTGATGGCCTCACTGAGCAAAGCTCCAGGGTCCACAATTTTGGAATGTTTTGGTGGACAGTGGCTCAACTGACCTCGCAAATACACCACAACCACCAGACTGGTGATAATCCTTCAATGTACAATGGAGAGGTTAACTACAGTGAGACTCTTCAGTCAGCTCTGTAATTAAGGCTAAAAAAAAACTCTGAATTTTCTACTCAGTGGTGCCAAAATTGTTTACACCAGAACTGTTTAAGATACACCATTTGGTTATTGTTAATCTACAGCACTGTGTTGTTTTGCTGCTGTTCTCATGCTACAGATATTTTTTCCAAGGCATGTGACTGACATCAACATCTTTGTTTTATCAATTAACTTGTAATCTCATCAAAACCAATACCAAGGTGGCTTGGAAGGATCTATTTCCCCTCAGCCAAAGCTGTTAGGCATTAATTACATGACATTCCTTACATTTTTATTAAGTATTCCCAGCATTAACCACTATTACTTTGCTCTGGATCAATACCAGGCTAACACACCAGCAATCACCAGGACCAGTAGTGACTCTTTTTAAATATCAGCACAACGTTATCCTTCTGTCTGGGATCTGTACCTGCCTGAGATTAATTATTTCAGTTATTACAAAGAATAGTTCTACACGAACAACACAAATGTTATTGCTGAAGTAACTTTAATTTTATATTTTTGGTATAAAACTGTAGAATATTTTTTGAAGAAGCCTTGGGCATCTAAACATAAGAACTTTAAAAGCTTACATCCAACATCCTAGAGCTTATGGGCAAAAAATGAGGCCCAAAAATGTTCAAGTTTATGGTCAAGAATCATCAGAGCAAGTTGACATTCAGCCCTTTCACCTGTCAGGCTCATTGTGTAGATGAGCTCTGATTATTTCAGGAAAAAGACAAAAAAAAGGTACCCCATTGCCTACCTGCTGCCTACCCTGCTGACAGAACATTCCCCATGGGAGATCCTGCTCCATATCCTCCTCCAGCTGAGACTTTAGTCCCTATTTCACACCTCCCTGGAGAGTTCCCCACTGTTCTGCTGTCAGGTATTGTGCAGCTCCATCTGTTTCTGCCATCACATTTTCAATGGACTATGTAGGTAGAAA
This sequence comes from Corvus brachyrhynchos, assembly GCF_000691975.1. Taxonomy (NCBI): domain Eukaryota; kingdom Metazoa; phylum Chordata; class Aves; order Passeriformes; family Corvidae; genus Corvus; species Corvus brachyrhynchos. The sequence continues at coordinate 2,157,176 of NW_008239283.1, read as the reverse complement.
TTATTAATTAAAACCAGTATGTTGAAGGTAATGATTAAGAACATCCAGAAGGAAACTTCTCATGAAGTTTCTTAAACTAGATTTGCATAGCTACATTTATATATGTATATATATATACACACGCATATTTATACACAATCAGACAGATATTTATATATTTAAAATTAAAGACCACACTGGAATAAAAATAGATATCCCTACAGAACATGAAGAGCACTGGAAGCTGTGAAACAAATGAAATGTCATTTCATTTTCCTTCTACTTCTAGATATTGGACTGTAGAATAAGGACCTATTTGCTGTCTTGAAAAATAGACATTTTTACAGTATAGACGTAGTATAGTTTATTCATTTTGATTAAAAAATCAAAAATATTAAGCAAAAATGGAATGTTGCAGATGTCAAGATGAAAAGTTTTGACACTATGAAAGACAAAATGAGGAGCTTATATAAACTGACTGAAGTGAAGACAGCAGTGATACAGCTGGGAGCTAATAAAAGATTTTGGTCCTGTAAAAGTTCATACTCTGGTCAAAAACACTGGATAGAACATTGGTGCAATTGTATTCATATCCCTTTTTTTTTCTCCCCAAAGATACTAATTGAGAAATAAACTGTCTTCCACAAAATATACAGTACTTTGAATCAGTGCAAATTATTTAATTGGTTTTCCCTAAAATGTTCCTATCAGTAACGTAATTACAATAGTTCTTTTATCAGCCAATTTTTCAAAATATGGAATATTTTGCCCATGACATTCGACTCTATAGTGCCCAGCAGATTTCCCTTTTCTCTTTACAAAGACTGTGAAGCAGCAATACTAGAAAACCAAAGTATACAGTACCCAGAGGAGCAATTTCAGTTTACTTTCTGCTTCCCCAAGGAAAGTAACCATGTTCTTAAGCTAACCTGTGCCTAAATATTTTATTATTTCTTTTATTCATTGAAAAGAGCAGCAGAAGTATATAATAACTGCAAACCACATCAAATAACGTTCCGCCCTGGCACAAAGAACACAGCATCTTTGAAACTTGTTTCCCAACTCTGCCTCAGAAAATCTGAAAAAAACATGAGGTGATCTGGAAGTCTCCCTGACATGTCTCCCAAAGTAAGAGAACTGCTCATTTTGTAAGAAATACCCTGTGGTCTGTCAAAAAGGAAAATTTTGTATTGTTTCCAAACCCTTTCATCCACACAATATAACAATGACAACGAGCTGTTTGCTTTAAAGTGAGTAAGTGGCACAGGTGTAATTCCAATGTGTAAATCCCCTTCTACATGACTGTGCTCAATGCAGTGGTAAAATGCTAAATGTTTTTCCATTTCATTCCCCACATTAACAAATAGACATAAATAATGCACAACTAAAGACCACTACAAAAGATTCTCCATGGAAACACTCTGTTTAATAGTTTGGGGCTTTTTCTATTAATTCTTAATGCATAATGAAATGGCTGGTTTCTCACAGAGCACTTTGGACATCGAAAGAAAGTGGAAGTCACGATGTGTATGGAATCCCAGAAGGGCTAGGTTTGGAAAGGACCTTGGAGATCATCTTTTTCCAACCCCCTGCCATGGGCAGGGACATCTTCCACTATCCCAGGTTGCTCCAAGCCCTGTCCAACCTGGCCTTGGACACTTCCAGGGCTGGGGCAGCCACAGCTTCTCTGGGAACCTGTGCTGGTGTCCCACCACCTCATGGGGAAGAAAGAAGGGTTTTCACAAGCCAACTGAAGGATGACTGGATATTTTTAATTATACAAAACCACAGCCAATAGCTGCCAATTTTTCAAGAAACTTTTCCATCCTTCCTTCAAACCAAAGTACCTGTGAAGCCATGTCTAGACCACACCTCTCTAATACAATTTTTAAATTATACATAATTAGAGGTGTAGAAAGTAGGGCTGAGTTACATAAAAGCAGACCCCAACAACAAAAAATGAAATAAAAAAGTGTTTTAGTCAACTCATCTTTAGTCACAAATCCAGAGCAGGAAAGAGGGAGAAAAAAGGAAGAAAACTACTTATTCCACAAAGTCTTGGGAATCTCTTCTCAAACCCACATAAAGCAAAAAAAGGTATAAACATTTCTTACAAACATTGGGGTAACTAAACTTAGTAAAGCCTAATTCTATATATAATTTATATACAAAGTGTTGTAGCCTCTAAAAAGAAACTACTCCATTACTACAACAATAGCATAGGAGCTTTCTGCTAATTATCATCAGTTACAACTTTAACGAGCTTGGAAATCTATTTGGCTTTAGACAAAAAGCTCAAACATGGCTTAGATATACTGCAAAAGTCTCAGGCTGGTTGTGTTTTGGTACAGCCATTATGTACCCTGTTCCTATCAGATGCTTAGTTCATGTTGCCAAGCCTTGCTACCCTACTGTGTTCATAAAACCAAAATTTGAATGTTTTCTTGAATCTAGTCAAGAAACTGCCATATTCCATTATGGTCCAAAGCAAACAGTTACTTGTGCACTCACCACTGCCTGGTTTTAACCAGCATAACGAGCTTTTAGCAGATTTTCAGAGCACAAGTTATTAAAAGCAAATACTGTGTGCCAGCCATGAGGTTTGAAGTTCCTGCTGTGAATATCAGATCTCTTTGTGCCCTCGTCTTCATTTTCAAATGCTGCCTCATCTACACTTCCCTTCTGGAAGTGAGATCCTTCACTATCCCGCATGCAGGTAACATGCAGAACAGTTGACTGTAGTCTTTGCCTGATCAATCCTCTCCCCTTTCTAAAAAAAAAAAAATTACTTGAAATGTTCCTTCACTGCCAGTCAGCAAAAACAAATATCCTTGTATTGCAACAACCCTCACAGCCTGTCCCAGGTACCTCACACACTTTGGCAAGAGCCACACTTGGGTAGTTTTTCCTTTTTTGGTGACTTGTTCTCCGTGTAAATAGAGCAGGACAAAACCAAACCTAGGGATGGTGCCCTGAGAGGAAGAAGCTGGAAGATTACTTTTCTTATTTTCTGTGAATTTTGGAAACAAATATTTTAAAAGAGTAGCCTGTAAGAAAAATTCCTCTTTTACCTCACTTGTGAGAAGGCGCTTTGGGAAATACATTCCCACTCCAAACAAGACAAGTCTCCAAGGATTGTCATTTCCTATCTCCAAGGAGACTCTGCCCACTCAAGCACTTGATGCAAGTCATGACCTGTATTGAATCATGGAATGGTTTGGATTGGAAAGGACCTTAAAGACCATCTCATACCAACCCCTTCCACTGGACACTTTCCACTAAACCAATGATGTCAATCAGCTGCCTCATTTTTACACATATATACTCACCATATTCTGAATACATCAAAATTTGGGTTTATGAAACCATCCAGTTTTAAGAACATTCTTATTTTGAATACCCTGACCAGCCTACCTGGACCAGGTTGGGAGGAGGCAGAGATTTAAAGAACATCTCTGGAGGCTCTGCTGCTGGAGATCTGCAGAGGCAAACCTTATCTTTGTGCCTGATACAAACACATCAACAGTGACAATATTCTCTCTGGGTTTTCTGTTTTCTCAGTCTTTCTATTAAAGCCTCTATTTCTTAAAAAATATTTCCATTTGCCTACTGTCAAATAAACTGCTACTGAGCTATGGGAATTCCAGGTATTTGTAGCTACCCAAACTGACTCATTAGTTCTCAGAATAGTGTGGTAGACGGCTCTAAAAATCACTTTTTCATCAGATGAAGGATGTCTGAGCTTCAGGGGGTAGTTATATATCTGAAGGAAAATGTATTCTAAGGAACAGTTCCAGAACCTACAATAGAGAATTAGTTGAAAATTGCTGAAAAGTACAAATTAAATGGCTCTTTTAGTAACATGATTCTAGAAATTAGATTGCATTATAGGAAACATGTCACGGCTTGACTTTGGGTGGTTTTGATAACTCAAGAAAAAAGGTTTTTAGAAGATTAAATTTCTTAAATAGTGCCTCTCAAATCAGAAACACTTTTTTTTTTTCTAAATTTAAAGATACATATTAAAAAGCCACATGGACTTTGATATAGGTTCTGTATTTTGCAGAATTCAGAGCTGGAAGGAAGAGGGCAAAGAGGAGACAGAGACTACCAAAGAAACCTAAATCATGTTTAACAGTGAGTATGTTTCAGTGGCAGAAAAACACAGAAAATTAATATGCCTTTTATCTGAATAAGCTCTCTATAGAGGAAAAGACTGTAATTTAAATTCCTTGCCTAATAATTATGTATGATTATAACCAGAAACAAGAAACAAGACTCAGATCCAGTTGTTGGGTTTTTTTCTCCCCTGTCTCAGCCACCCTTTCTTTCCAAAAGGCAAAGTTTGGAGAGTCCCATTTGCAGGCTTGGTGGCAGCTCCACGTGCTGCCATGCCACCTACAATGGAGCACTGAACAACCCAAAGGAAAAGTACATGCAAATTTCTGCCAGCAATTAGCAGGCTTTATGAGCTCACTCAGAATGTTATTCTGTGAATTGATGGAAAAAAACTGTTACTTCTTTCACGAGCAGTTGACATTTGTGAACAACAAGGCACCAGACCATCAGGTGGCTAATTTAAGCATTAACAGTCCTTGGCAGGAAAGACAGCCAGACTGCATGCAGGCATTTATGACAGCATTTCTAAATGTAGGTTTTGGTCTGTAATCCTATAAATGAACATTCTTTTGTGCAATATTTTGACAAACCAGGGGAAAAAATGCCAGGAAAAATCCAGCAGATAGCATGAGTCACACCTTTCCTAAGCCATTTCAGGCATCTGTTACTATGGGACCATATGGATAAAACAGAAGATGCAGGTACCTTTTCCAGTCACAAGTATTCTAAAGATAACCATATGAGTAGAAATGCTAAAAAAAAGAGACTGATTTAATTGTTTGTTAATTCTATGTACTATGCTTGCAACAGCTTTTCTCTTATCACTGTTACAGTTAATTGTGATTCACTGTTGGTCTTGACACTCTGACATCCAAGTGCCAAAACCAAAAGTAAAACAATTTTAACTTTTGAAGTTGTAGTTTTTTGGTTTTCAGGGGTTTTTTGTTGTTTTTTTTTTTTAATTAGGAGTGGGTGTGTTTCTGTGTCAACATTAAGCTCATTCTTCACCCATTTTTTGAAATTTAATCATTCTACTACAAGCTTATTGTACTGTTAGAAAATGGACTAGCTGAACAGAATAAGCTGGAATTGTATTTATTTTCCCCATATCAGAAGGTTGCTGAGTGATGAATGTGCAAATAGCTTTGACACCAGGGGTTAATTGATAATTACCTGTATTTGCATAAAAAATACTTAATCATTGCTTGTTCTTTTGTTTTACAGTAGAAGATGATTCTAAGAGCTTTCAGCAGCAAAAAAAAAAAGTAATAAAAAACCCTCACAGGCATGAAATGCTATAAATAACATTTGCTTACCTCATATGTTTCTATATATGGGTTCCAAAGTGCTGGCAGACCTATAAAGAATCAAAACCCTGGAGGCAGAAATGCCCCTGCTGGCTCTACAAATGCCCAGCTGCACTTCAGAGAGAGGTATAACAACCAAAACTCCGACTTTTAACACCAATATGTGCATAAAGGCAAAAATCTTGTGAGAGTTGTTCATCTTCCTCATACTGATCATAACATTAAGAAGTGACAGTGCATGAATCAATAAATATTTTAAGATTTTTGCACTTCATTCATAGTATGATGAATCAGGTTCAGATTTATAAAAGTCCAGGTTATTTTACTGTATTTTCCCATCTGGGGTACCAGAAACATTTCAGGAGCAGACTGGTAACTAATTTTCAAGCTGTTCTCAAGGCGTGAGTGAATTCGAACAATTTCCAAAACCGTGAAAATTCAAAAATTTGAGGAAAGTGCAATTTTCAGGCACTTAAAGAGCTACAAAAACTAAAAATCAAAGTCTAAAGTAATATGCCTTTTCAAATGAAAGATCACATTCAAATACACACACACACACATATATATATATCTATATGCATATATACATACCATAGAATGGTTTAGTTTGGAAAGGACCTTAAAGATCACCTAGTTCCAGCCTCACTGCCATGGACAGGGACACTTTGCACTAGACCAGGTTCCTCAGAGCTCCACAGATGTAGATATACATACAGATAAAATTCTGTATGTCAGAATTTCAATTCAAGTCAGCTGCTCTAAACTGACTGCAGAAGGTGAATTGGACAGCCACATTTAAAGATTTTTATCACGATATTTTTGAGTGATATCCAAGTCTTAGAATAATTTACCATTATGTTGTGGGTTTTACATGCCTTTCTTTGCTAAATAAGTGTTGCTTTGTTCTGGATTCCAGCTCTTTAAACTGTATCCATACTTTTGGCCCTGATGCAGGACTCTCTGCTGGTTTGGATCCAGCAGAAATGTTAACACTGTCAGAGCTTTCACCTTCCTTCCCTCTTCTCTTCCTTCCACCCTGAAGGTCTTTTTACATATAGTATTTCCTCTCCAACTTCCTTATCAGCAAACCATATGCACAGCTAATCATGAAAGCTGTGTTATCACCTCCGCTCTGCCAATGACAGTTCTAACAGAAATCAGCTTTAAATCAATTACAGCATCAATCAACCTCCCTGCATTCCAAATTCAACAGGACCTTGTGTTTGAAAATATCCACTCCAAAGGAGGCTCTGGCAATATGCACAGCTGACTCTCGTCTTTCTCTCAGTGGCAATGTCTTTTTATCATAATGATAAGCAATGACACTTGAAATAAAAGTGCTGGAAATCTGAATATCATAGCCTGAACAATGTTAGTGTCTCAAGACATTTAAAATGAAAAAAGCTCAAATCAAAGTCTAATGCGGTCCATTTTATCTTCTGTGCTTCTTCCTGTCAGGTGAAATAAAAGCACAAATCCACAGAATACACAAGGATTATGAAATGCTCCTGCTTTCCCTGAACACCCTTTGCTGGCCTGCACTGAAGGTAATTGCTGTTGAGTCAGAAATTGCCGAAAAATAAGAGAAGAAGCTGCAAAAGGCAAGTGCAATTGTAGGCATAACACAGAGGTGACATGGTCTGCCTCAGAATGTGCTCTCTTGGAAGGCAGCATCCTTTCATTTGTCCTTTCAAATCTGGCTAGAAGAAGGAATTTATTTGGTGTTAGAAGTTGGGTTTTTTTCCCCAGGTCCAATACACAAATAACACATCTCTACATTGAAAGGTATATTTATTATCTGTCTCTAAAGTTCATATTTCACTGAAATTCTCGCTCTGTATTTTTTTTCATTAGTAAAACGTATATATCAACAAGAACTTTGACTTGCACACCCCTCAGGGTCCCACCACACCAGTGCTAGCACCTGTCTGGCTTCACTTACAATCCCAAATACTGCTGAGAATATTATTTGGGCTGATCATACTTGAGATGACCGTAGAGATCTTTCAGTCAACCTTCACAAACTGCTGTAATGATATTCTGCTTTGAGATTTCCATGTGTGCAGCCCAGCACTAAGTTTTAAGCAGATATGAAAACAAATACAGCATTAAAACATATCCTAACCTATGTATGGAGGACTATTTTAAGTTGCTTTGCTTCAAAGTGAACCCAGATGTATATGAATATAAATGCAAATGGGTTGGCTTTTTAAATCAAAATAAATCAAGAAAGATGATGTTTCTTCCTCTTTTTGTTTACTCCAGAGGAAGTAATCAAGTTGCATTTTGAAAACTAAAGGATATTATAGCAAAATTATTTTACTAGGTACAATTAGAAAATAATCTTATTTCCAATTGTCAGTGAGAAATATGCGCTCTTACTAAAACATTAATTACAGATAATTTAATTATTACTTAGAATTAGTTATTTAATTTTTTTTAATTTTTTGTTTCTATTTAAGGCAGTTCACAAACCTCACTCCCTTGGTGGTTAGAAACTTTCTTTTTAGAAAAAAGCAAACAATGGTATGAAAACAGTATTCAGTGAGAGCCTTTGACCAAATCCAATTCCCAACCTGAAGGCTTTGTAAATTTTATCCAACATTTCATGAGAACTATTTGCATATCTTTGATCTTCTTGTTTCTTTCTGGGCCGAGTTTTAAGAGTCAAAATAGAAAGAATAGAATAAAATACAGTCAAGTCCAGAGTTGGAAGGGGTCTATAATGACCATCAAGTTGAACTGCCTGACCACTTCAGGGATGACCAAAAGTTAAAGCCTATTATTAAGGAAATAGTCCAAATGGCTCTTAATCATGGACAGGGATGCAGCAAACTCTCAGCCAATATTTCAGTAATGCTCCCAGAGAAAAGTGACCTTCCTTCTAACAGGAATATCCAATCATATTAACATTCTTCTGGGAATACAACGAAGAAGTGGTCAGTTTTCTGGTTAAACCTTGTAAACAGTTAGTGGGAAATAAGACAACACACTTTGCGATAAGAAATCAAACTTTGTATCATGGAATAACTTTTTTTTTTTTTTAAATTATTATTTCTCTACACAGACCAAAACCACAAGCAGCCATTTTTTGTTCATTTAACAATCTACAATATTCCTCAAAAGATTTTCTCCCTAATTTTACTTCTGTGTACGTACACTGCCTCTACAAGCACAAGCTCTGCTCAAGCCAGAGGCAGAGGTGAGCATCCTGTAACAAGCAAAAAGGCGTGGATCTTAACAGAGATGCATTTTCAGCTTTTACAAAGGGCATCATCCCCTTGGGAGAGGCACCATTTACTGTTCATTATCCCAGCAATTTTTTTAGTATTATAGTTAGTGATGTGTTTAGGGAAAATCAACCCAGACCTGTGTGCTTACACTTAAGGATGTGTCCAAGTCTTTCTGTGCTCAGCACAGGCCACTGACCCCGATCCAGCAAAGCACTCAGACATCTCTGCAAAAACCTGAAAGCACACACACAGTGAGAAACTGCAACCTGCATTACCACCAGTTTTGCTCAAAAAAAATAAATTGCCACCAAAATACTTAAATCACTGCCATGCATGCAAAATGCTCTCTTTCCTGTTCAGTGTGATAAACTCCTCTCCCAGGAGTTAATAGTTTTGCTATATTCAGAGCTGTACAGATAGGGAAGTGCACAGAAGAAAGTAAAGTACGAGCTACTCTGAGCTGACAGCAAATGCTGCAATTTTCCTCAATTTCTACAGTCCAGTCCACAACGCAATCCTCACTGGAATATGGTTAAACATTTAGCAGTTAAATGTGTTTGTCACTCAGCCTCTTGGCTCTACAAAACCTGAAGAGAAACAGACAGGCCACTCTGTGTGTGTCTGTGTTGGAGTGATAATTAGTCTGAACACAAAAAAAAAGATGTGCTGCCCTGCACCAAAGACACTGACACAGATGTGGTGTTATCCCATTAGTCCTAATCCCCCTGATAAGTAACAAGCCTTAAGAGAAAACACACAGAGGAGAGGAAAAGAGGCACAACATGGCCAGGTTGGATGAGGCTCTGAGCAACCTGGTCTGGTGGGAGGTGTCCCTGCCCATGGCAGGGGGTGGAACTACAAGATCTGTAAGGTCCCTTCCAACCCAAAGCATTCCACGATCCTAAGATCCAGCTCACAGTTTTGAATGATACCATACAAATGTAAGAATGACAGTTTTGACCTTCTAGAATCTGCTGAAAGACAAAAATGTTTGAAAAGTCTGTAGGTTTGGGGGTTTTCACAGAATTTTCTAGGAAAATAATCAGAAATAGACTCTATATACATGAAATGGATTATGCTTGCCTCAAAATTACTATAATTCAAAGTACATTTACAAGACATTTTCTTCATTTGCCACACAGTTTTTAATACTTTGGAACATTTGTTTGGATTTTCTTTTTTTCTCTGAAGTTGTTTCTTGGGAAATCAATAGATCTTAAAAATAAAAATGGTCTAAAGAATTTGCTTTGAAAAATTACATCAGTAGGTTACAAAACATAAAAAAAATCTGACTTCAAGCACAGAATTTCCCAAAGACTCTACCGGGAAGACAAAACTGCATTGAGTATCTGAGGTTATTGTATAGAAAGCCCTGGAGAATTCCGTATTTGCAGATCAGACAACATGTGAATGCCGCTTTAGGAAGGCTGGTTTCTGAGAGGCAGTTGTCGCCCAGAGGCTCTCTGATATTAACAGCAAATCACTCCTGATAGTGTGTTTTTAATCAGAAGCAAGAACATGGTTATGGCATTTTCATCTCACATTAAATATTCATGTAATAGCCATGGGGTGAATAGGAACTGTTCTCCAATGAAATCACTTTTTGGATATAGGTGTCAATATGAAGGAGCCAAAGATGAATCTTTCCTTTTGGTTGCTACAGAAGAGCATGGACAGGAGAGAAGAGCTCTTAAAACCCCAAATGCAGAGTCCCAGGTTGGTTTGTGTTGCCCTGCCATGAACCAGAGCTAAGGTCTCACTGTTTCTGAGTGTTAAAATGCTGCTTTTGTGTTCCACTTTTGTCTGTTTTGGCAACTACAAGTGATCTACCACCATCCACTTTTTGAACCCTCTCAGGTTTTCTTTTTTAATATTGAATTAACATGGTGTTAGGTAGAAGGCAGAGATTTAAGGAGCTATGCCAGTTATTCCATCATAACATAGCTGGGGTATTTTTCCTCCCCTTCATCTTGTTTTGTGTTATATTTAACCCAAGTAGATCCAGCCTTTGCTAATCAACCAATAGAACCAAACTGCCTTCATCCTGCTTATCTAATATGACTTCTTGATGAAATAAAGGCTGCTACTAAGGATATTATTACACTACATTAATTCTAATTTTGGATATAGGTATCTTAGATATGAAATTATTGCAAAACATAATGACCCAAATTATAATTAAACCCAATATTGAAGGTGTTGTGCAATAATGAATGACTAATGATGACCCTGCTTCCACTGGAGAAAAAGCAGAGTGCAACCAAAGCTCTTTATCTCCCTGCAATGGGAACATTTCCTTTCCCTTGATGCCCTGGTAGAGGTTTAGCCTTTCTGACACTGTGGTTTGAGTCAAAACCCCGTATACAAAGGCTAAAGAGAAAAGCTGATCTATTGAGCCTGTTCTGATATTCTCCTTCTACTGTTTATTCTCCCTGATAAGCATTTCGACCTCGGCGGATGTCACTGCAACACATCAAGGTACGTGGAGCTGAAGAGAGAGAAGGTGAATGACCACGGGCTGGTGTGGGGATTAAACTGAATCTCATCCTGAGGCCTCTGGCAGGCCCTGCCACCACAGAGCAGTGACAGAGATCAGGTACCACTGGCCAAACCACAGAGCAGGGCTGGAGATGCTCAGTGTGTGCAGGAGAACAGGGGCATCACCAGGAGAGCTGATCTCTGAGCTGTCACCTTCCGACTTCTGAGGAGAACAACAACCACAGTCCTTAGAAACACCTGAGCAAGACTAAAAGGAATCTTTAAATACCTTCTAAGGTGATTTTAAAGAGAATTAAATACGAGGCTCTACTCTTGGAACTGCTCATACCCCAAAGCTAGCTTACTTCTATTTCACGCCAAATAAAAGCTTTATGAATCACATAATAAAACGTTATGGCTGCTGGCACAATTAATTAGAGATGGAGGACAGCACAACTTTCACCTCAAACAGAAGTGTCATATTAAAAGGAAAAAAGCTGTTAAAATACTGTGACCACAACCATTGCGAACTGATTCAGTACAGAAATTAAGGGATGCTAAGAAAATATTAATTTACAGGAGATAAGGACAGTCTGTGTCACTGTAATGTTTGTAAAACACCTGGAGATCATACTGAGAGGACGGTGGATCAGGACTTCAGATGGCAAACCTCTCATTTCTCTACTGCTACTTATAGCAACAAAAAAAGTGTATCAGCACCTGTACATGGGCCAATGAAGTCCATTCCCACATCTGGGGAAAAGAAACTGCTACAATTAACGCAGCAAGCACTGATGTGCAACTTCCTACTCGATACTGAATCTCACTTCTACACTTAGACAACTATACTCCTTCAAACACTTCAGAAACAAAAATGAATTCAAGAATTGTTCAGGATTGCTTAAAACTGATTACCCTACTGAAGGATGACATAAATGCTCACGGAATGGGAACCCCACTGTGTATTTTATTTGTGGCTGGGTTCATGGAGCACCATCTTTATGTAATTTAGACCATGAAGTCCATACACTTCATGCTGTGCTGACCTGCACTGCCCAAAAAGCCAGGAAACACCCTAAAAATACAGCAAAGGAACAGTTTTGAACCAGTGAGAATAACTGTTTCAGAGGATATTTCTATTTCAAGCACAGGTAACACCCTAAGTGTCTGTTAAGTACCCCTTTAATTCCATTAACATTGACAGAGTTTCAGGTGTGACTGCTTAACCTGAACAGAAAACTTACAGTCCTCGCTCTGAGTTCTACTTCTCTGAAGTGGTGTGGATGGTTAGTTTAGGAGAAACAAAAATATAACAATGCTCAGGTACAAAAAAAAAAAGCTAATAGTGGTCAAAACATTCCTTCTGTTCACCAAACATGCTCTGCCACTGCTCTCAGAGGAGACGTGGATTTGGAACCCAAGTTTTGGCAAGAGAGGATTCTCCACATCCCACTCCTTTTACACAAAATGAGCAGTCACCCTTTGCAGTAAATCATTGTGTGACTGCACAGTGACAGCTGAGATGTCACTTGTAACCTCTGATGCCTGATTATGTCATTTAACAGAAACACTATTCTAGAAGTGCTTATACACACACTGCAGTGCACAGAGATTGGGGATCCGGTTTTGACAGGAGCAGCCAATGATGACACAAGGGTTCATTTATAATCTGCCTGCACATGTCAGTTCTAATTTCAAAAAATGTCCATTTGGAAGGCCTAGAGATTATATGTAAGTATTTTGATCATATGTAATTACTAAACATGTCCTCAAAGTTTGTTTTGGCTTTTTAAGAGAGGTGCTCTTTGCTATAGGATCCAGGAAACTTTCTGCAAAACAAGTTGTTAGTAAATTACACTTCTCTCAGTCTTTTTTTGTTGTTTTTTTTTTGTTGTTATGATGGTTTGTATGGTTTGTTAGGCAGGAGTTCTGCTTGACTGGCTCGATGCAAATTGCAACACTCTGCAGATCCTGAGTGCCACGCTTCTGTCTCCACCAAACCTGATTAACAACAAGCACCCACAAGGAGCTCTGCCTCAGAAATGAAACTTAACTAGGTTGCCTTCCGTGATGTTTACCCACAGGGAATGAGGAAAAATTTGTGTTCCTAGTTAGAAATTTTCCTCCTTGCATGTAAGAGGAAGGAGGTTTCCCCTAGGTATACATCCCTCTGTGTTTATGAACAGATGTAGGAAGGAAGCATAGTTTATAGTATACTAGTTTTAAATTGACTCATTTGTGATTTCATTAAAATGCAGAATAAATTTGATATCCCCAGGCAATATTTCCACAGAATTCTTTAGGTTAAGGTTTCCTATTTCTCTAAAAAGCAAAGCAGATTTTCTGAAGGCTTGCAGATTTTATATATCACTACAAGTGCTGTTCAAAGAGGAAAGGAGAAAAGAACAAATTTTTTCCTCAATATTCTTCATTACTTCTTAAAACAGCATATATTACACGAACCTCAGAAACCTAATCAGAAAGTTAGAGAGCTTCCACTTGTGGAGCACCTATGAAAAACCCACACAGAGTAAGTCTTTGCATATGTTACAATCTTGAATTCTGTCTTTTTCTCTCTTTCTGATAATGTATTTATTCTGGATCAGATTAATGTGATTTTAGACACTAAGAAATTAAAGAGAGCTGTTGGTATGAAATTATATAGAGCAAGAAACTACAATATTGCTCCCTTCGTCTCTAGAGTCCGTAAAATATACATGAATATTACCTAAATTCCATGATGGATAAAAAAAAAAAGGTTCTACAGTTTACCATTCTACATTCTATATAAAATTTAATCTTACAAACTACTTTGATGATGAACAATCAACTTTGGTGAACAATAAAAAGTATTAATGTACTTCTGGTTAAATATTAATTAGGGCCCAGAAAATTTTTATCATTAATGACATGTCTAAAAATGCCATTAGTGACCCTATATGCCATCCCCAGACAATTTTTGAGCTGAGGCTTAAAAATGTGGCACACACCGTGTGCATCTGAAACACTGAGATGAAAAATCATTTCAAAACTTTGTCATGGGAGATTTAGTCACAACCAATTACAGTGAGATTTTACACAGGCAGTAAAAGATAACCCCAGACCTGTGCTGCAGGTGATCAAGGGATATTATTCGTTCAAAAATATCCATTTCTGCAGTTGCAACCACAGTAATTAACAAAGAAAGTGAAAGGCAGATACTTTTGACAGAGCAAGCAAGTCTCACCACAGAGGGTTTGGACTCCTTCAGCTGCCAGCTTGTGTCAGCCTCCTGGAATTACCTTTTCTGGCTTAATTCCTCCTGACTGGAGTATTCCTTACACTACAAAGCACTGAACTGTGGGATACATGGATTTTAGCTGAAATTGTGCAGTCTTTTACATTTGACTGTCTTGTTAACAGCTGGACTTTTAGTCCAGTACCAGGAATCACTTAACAAATGTATGAATTGCTGCCTAGGCAGGAGATGTTGTATAGAGGTTATCTGAAATATTTCTCTGGTCAGTAAAGCCATAGGGTAAACAATGCAAAACAGTGATTATTCTACTCTGCTTATGGTAAAGATATAATAGAAATGTAGGGGGAAATAATTAAGACAAAAGCACCTTCATTTTTCCATAATGTTTCCACCTTACAGATCCATCATTACAGCTGTTATTCCATGAACGAAGAATGAAATCTGCTTTTGAAAGCTTGACTGAAGTTTTTTGGCTTTGTGACAGAACCAGTTCAGATCTGTTTGCTTCAAATAATCTCACTGCTCCTTCAGCAGTTCTCATACCTGAACAACGGCAGCAACATAAGTGATGTAACAGGTTCTACCACTAAAATCCTCTCAGAAATGAGGAGATTTTAACATGAATGCCACATTTCTTGGTCTCACATTCTACTACGAAAAAAGAGTGGAATGATTTTTGTGCAGCATGCTTTGTTAGCATACGGAGCTTATTTATAAACCGGCTATTTGCAAAATCCTGACCCTTAGGCTGTTGCAAACTATTTAGGGAGAACAAGAGAAATAAAGACTAAGGGATGAGGAAGACCATGAAACTGGGTCAGAGTTCACTCCCCAATTAACGAGATCTGCTGGGAGTCTTGAACTTTTCTAAAAATTGGACTTCAGAGGGAAACATGCAGCATGACCGAAGTATCTGTGACTGGCCTGAATTAGACTGCAAAAGCAATGGGGACAGCCAGACAAATACTTTTCTCTCCTGCATAATACAGGCAAGAAGTGATGTAAAAGAAGGCAGCATTTCCCAAGTGGCCCCCAGAAGGTAAGTGCTGTAACCAAGGCTTTTATTAATTCTGTCTGAACTGCTTATCTTCTGAAGAGCCATTTCTCTCACAAAGAGATGAACACTTCATTACAAAGATGGCTGGAGAGGCAAATGTGGGACCCACTGGGAACTCGAGGTTGGAAGCAGAAGGCATTGCCACTAAGTAATAAGTCCTATTTACCACATATGGGGATTTCCTTTCATTTTGGTTTTGTGCTAAACAACTGTAAGCGAGGGAAAAAGGCAGGCTCCAAAAACCTTAATTTACAAACAGCCTTGTTCTCTAGACAGGGTGGGGGGAAATAGATGTATTCCACTTGTTTAGGATAGAACTGCTCTGAGAACAATACAAATTGAGTAGAAAACAACTATGGGCTACAGAGTGATAGAGGGAATATCACTCCTCTGACGTCAGCTTCCAGTTTCAGCTCAAATCCATGTATTTCTTCCCATTAATAAGTGCATATCTTTACTACTTATCTACTTAAATGAATAAATTAAGTTCTTCTGTAAACGGATGTTATACCAGGTATTTCAAGAGTTTAGAAGACTAGATTTGGGCAAACATACTCTGGAGCACATCCACAGATCTCAGTTTCTCTCTGAGCTGCAAACACTGAAAGTCCTGTGAAAAAAAAAAACAAACCAACAACCTTTTGATGTTTTGTGCATTGCTCAATTCCAGATCACAAATGGCTAATTAAAGATTTGTTACTTTTGCAAGGTTTCAGCTCTGAAGAGTTACACTGAAAGTATGTGAAGATTAAATATCTCTAGGCCAAATCTGCCTGTCTAATAAACAGATTAATGCATACCAATATTGGTGAAGAATCCATGTAGCAGGGGACCTTCCCTTTGACACCTGAGACTGTGCTTATACATAAATAAAGATTTTAGAGGGGGCAGATATGGAAGAATCTGTCCCATGCTGGTGAAAGAATGGGAAACAAATCAGAGGGGAAAATAACACTGCATCATTTTCATGGGTGTATGGAACATGCCCTGTGGAAAAAGCAAAGGACCAGTAAAGAAAGTAAGTGCAAAAATGTAGGAAAATACAGTAAAGATGCATTATTTTTTAGATGTTTATACCTTGGCTAAATACAGGTATGAAGAATAAAGATAAAGGTGTGTATCATGGGCAGGAGCAAGAATAGAATGTGTGTACTCTCAACAACATTTTTTAATGTTTGAATGAAGAAGGTCATGGACTACTTAAGGAAAGGAGGGATAAAGGAATTTGGGAAATGCTTCCTTGCTTCATGGAACCTGTAGAACACATCCCAAAAAAGGCTGTACTGTTTGTATGGAATCATCAGGCAAAGAATGTATCCTCCCTTTAATCTCTCTCTGGAACACTGGACATATTTCATAGACTGAAATATCCTGATATTTAGCTTAGCTCATGTAAATAACACTAAAATTGCTGCAATATATTGCTCCTCTGTTTCTCAGCAGAAGAGAAACAACTGAGAGCAGGGTTTGGTCTGGGAAGGCAGCAATCTCCACAGTAACTCCTGTTGCGAGTCCTTTCAGGAACAGATACAAAGCAGAGCTTTTTCCCATAACCCTCCAAAAATATTATGTTGGATTCTTGTCAGCTACCAAATTATGAAGCTGTCTGTGACTGAACTTATCTGCCACTTGCCACATCTCACGTGGAAGAGAAGACATCCCTTTCAAGAGCACTCGCAGGAGCTGTGACTTCTGACATCTCTAATGCTTGCTTAGAAGAGTAACAGGAAAATTGGTCTGTCTGAACAGTATTCAATTCAAAAAGCAATTTACATAGCAGAACAACACACAACAGGAAGAACACTTTTAAAACAGAAAGAGCACTTGCAAATGAAGTATTCAACAGAATTTATCTTTTAATTGTAACTATATACACAAAACACACACTGTAGGCATAGTGGATGGCAATGCTCAGTTGTTCTCATCCTTGACCCAATTTCAAAACATTAGATAAGATGTCAGGAAACCATTTTGAGGGATGGTGAACATTTGCACCTCAGGACTTGTATAATACTATTTTCTTCAATATTTCATCTGCCTGTCTTACGCCTTTTTAGTTGGAATGTTCTTTATTAGCCTCACATAACATGACCGAGTGCCAAAAATACAAGCACTCTAAATGCTCAGGATATTTCTCTCTTGAAAATGGTAAGGATAATTGAATACTACTTGCCTGGGGAGATTAGAGTTGCAATATGTCTTATATATCCTAGCTGATTGGGTAATATACTTAATGGAACATACCTGGGAAGATGAACTGCTTATCTGGCCATAGCATATGTCTCCAGGAAAGAGAAGACACTTGGCTTTTTTTTTTTTCTCCTGAACCAACAGTTCTTGATAATTCACCTGTTTGTTCATTTGCACATACTGAATGTTTTATGAAGCCTTTTACATCCACTCATCAAGAGGAAAATGTGGAGAGCAGTGGCAAGCAAGCAGCAGCTCTCTGACATCCCTGAGCTCCCCTGACCCCTTCACCATCAGGTCTCCCCGGACAGAACAGCAAATCAGACACCTTCTGCACATCCCATGGTCTGTAAAAGAGCTGTGGCAGGAAAAGCTGCAGACCAGTGAGATTAGTCAGCCTTGCAAAGGGTCTGGCCTGAAATTTTAGCCCTTACCACACCAATTAAGCATCCTGGCACAAAGTTAAATCAGATCCCTCCTTCACCTCACAGCCTCTACTGCTTGTCAGCAATTGCCAGAAAGACACCTATGGCCAGCAGGAAAAGTGCAGGTAAAACCAATTGAGATACCCAGCAACTTCTTTTCCTGCAATTCTCCTTTGCCTGTCTCATCTCAGGAAGAACATTGCCAAAAAGTACCAGGCATGAGCATTTTGGTTTAGGATCCTTCTTTTCAGAAAACCCTTTTATTTACTGATCAGAGATGAGAGCTACTGTTCTGTGAGAGGGTGCAGGCAGCCTCCCCTGACTTGGAGTCATTCCATCCCAGAGCTTTCCTGGAAAGGTAGGAGCAAACAGCAGATAAGTGGAAATGGTCCTTGGTAGGACAATCTTTGTTTAGAGAAGGGATTTTAGTCACAAGTAATCAGAGTGGGGTCCAGCTTGGAATTCAGTCTGGTGGATTTGTGTGAAAGCTCATGGAGCTGCAGAGTGAAGTCCTGTTGGGCTCTGACAGCTCAGCAGGTGGGTGCTCATCAAGAGCACAGCTCTCTCCCAGGAATAAAGGCAGCACTCGTGGTGAACAGAGGCAGGAAACCAACATGATAAACACCATTTCTAAAGTCCTTTGGCTGAATCATGGTTAAAGTCAAGGAAAAGGCATATGAACAAAAAGGTCTACAAAACTTAAAAAACCCTGAAGATTTCTTTGGTGCATTTTGCTGTGCCACATGTAAATCCTAAACTACCTATGCTTCCAAGGGTCAGAATTCCAACCTCTCGCTTTCAGTACTCCACAGAAGGATCTATTTCAGGAAGGCAAAAAAGCTCCAGAGAAAGATGTTGACAAAGGAAAGAGGAAGAAAATGGCTTTTGGCAAATTCCTTTTTACTTTCATTACTGAAGCAAGGGAATAGACACCTTTTACTGCCAACAAACCTGCTAGCCAGTAGCTCACAACAAAATGACTTAATAGCTTTAATAAGTGAATCATTTCCTATATTAAGTTACCAATAACTATAAATACAGTTATGACAGCTGAAGTTCCATAGTCTTGGGGAAGCAGGTCACCCTAGGGCCATGTTTTCTCACAGTAGCATGTTCCTGATTTAAAGGTCAGTTTGATGAGCTCAACTTCAAAAAGCCACTGAGTCACCACTACCATGGCAGGTAGTCCATGGTTCAGGGACATTACATCACTTAAAATTGCTGATACTGCTCACAATTGAAAAGTAAACAAACAGAAAATAAATCCAGACAAAAAAGAATTGGTATAAGCTTGTCTGTAGCCCTTTATTTAGTCAGAGTAGGTATTACTGAAGGCTGAACACCTACTGCAGTAAAATATTGGTGTAAATTGCCATAATTCCACAATAAATTCAACGGTGTTCCCTTTGAGTTTAGTGAAAACAGTGAATTGGATTGAATTTATACTGTATTAAAACATTAACAGGATAAGAACATTCATAGAATCACAGAAGGGTTTGGGTTGGAAGGGACTTTAAAGATAATTTCATTCCAAACCCCTGCCCCAGGCAGGGACACCTTCCTCTAGACCTGATTGCTCAAAGTCCCCTATGTGATCAGGGAACGTCTTCCTGACACTTAAAATACTGTCACTTTTAAACATTTCAAAATATTTTCTTTCTATTTGTTGCAAGCTATCAAATGTTGTGAACAAAACAGTTGTGAAAAGCCAAGTAGAAGATCTAAAATGTCTTTCTACTTTTAATACAGGGCAGTGTTTCAGAACAGGGTACAGTTTATGAAAACAAACCCTCTTTTCCTCTGCTCCTTTTCTTACTCCCTGTTGTTGTTTTCCTTTTCTTTGTGACGGTTTTCCACTCAGGTTCTGTCAAAAGAACTGTTAAGTTTTACTGTCTACATCTAAAAATGCCTTTCAATAAAATGAACCCACAGGTGCAGTGCTTTGAAGGGAGTAACTTTTCCAGCTTGGACAAAATGATAGAATTTTATTGACAATAAAGAACAAAACGAAAAAGAATGGTGAAGAGAAATAAAAACACACCTCGAGCCATACCTTAAATCAGATAATTGTGGCACTAAAGATGGGACAGTAAAAGGGAGCAAGAGCAGTATTTGAGGGAAGGAGAAATCCACCTACTTTGATATACCTCATTTGGGCGGATATTTGAGGCATTATTCCAGATATTTTGAAAATGGAGAATTTGACTGGGCTTCTCCCCTGGAAGACTGATCTTAAAAACACATTTTCTTTTTTTTTTTTTTTTTAGTGTCCAGTAACATTATGAAAAATGGAATGGAAGAACTGATTCACTAATTCACATAATCATTCAGAGTCCAACAGAAGGCAATAAGTAGTTCAACATTAATTGCATTTGCGGAAATGAAAATGCCTCAAAACCACTCAAATTGATACACAGCCCTAATACTCCTAAACACTTAATGCCAGCATAAAATGATCACCACCACACCAATCCATTTTCAAACCTACAATTCAAACTTCAAATTCCACCCTGCCAGTGTGGCCTCTTCTCCATCCAAATATAAAGCCAAACTGAAACGTAAATTTTAAATGAAACATCCATGTGGCACAATAAATAATAAAATAATTATAAAGTGGTTAAGAGTAGTTTTGATCTGTGTTTGCTTAGAATGGTCAACTGCAGAAGCAACACAAGTCAATGCCTGCCGATAAAACATTTTGAGTATAAAGTGCAATACACCCCTGAATGCTTTCAGTCTTCATGTATATATTTCCCCAAGACTAAACTGCATAACAGCTTTATACTTTCATTCCTTTGTTTTCCACAATAAATCCTCAAAAATATCTAAAGAACAGAAGTTCAAGGTCTAGCTGCTCTCACAATCAACTTTATCTTTCAAAAGAGTTGAAACAAATTAGATTAAATTGATTATCTTGAATTTTATTGTGATTGGGGAGCATGCTGTTTCCAAGCATTCAGATAAATTGCATCCCTTTGAGCCTTCCTATACCCTGCTGTGGTACAAGGAACCCATGAGTTCTAAGTTTATTTTTAAAAGGTGGAATATGCCAAGCTGGGGGAAGAAATTACAACTGGAAGGATGAAAGCAAAAGAAAAATATAAATAACCAAGAAGTTTCTGTTCCTTTGACTGTGGAGCATGTTACCTGTCTGGCTTCACATCATTCAGCAACCACAGAGAGAAACTTAGGTTTGTGTTCTGTTCTTTAAGAGAAGGAGTAGCCAGACTTCAGAGTTGCAGTTTTTATTTAAGCCTTGATTCTCTGCTCCTGGTGAAGAACAGCGAGATCATGTGGATTTGAGTGTCTTGACAGAGCTTTTCAAGTAAATGAAACTAATTTGGATGAGCTTACTTGATTAATAAAATCCTCAAGCTTCAGAATACTTCATTTTGATGGACAGGAAAGAAAACATACAAAGCTGTGTGAGAGAAGAAATGTGAGCACGTTACTGAGCTGGCAAAAAGCCTTGCATTGTAACTCTCTTTTGATAACCATGCTCAGGATGTCACCCTGTGTTTGCTGTATGTGATGTATCTTGCCCCTCCCTAATTAAGTGGCATGTAATAGAAATAAAACACTTTCCAAAGGGTTGCCATCAATTGCTTTTCTAATGGTCTACCTTTTAGTTACACAGAAAAATCTAAGGATTTCTAAATTCTAGAAACCTAGAATCTAACTGAGCCAACAAGAAAATTTATTTGAAATTCCAGATGAAAGAGCAGAAGGCCAGATTTTGAAATCCCACATTAGGATATGGTACATAGCAGCTCCCATATACTGACAGTGAATAAAAACAGAACTTATTTTAATGACAGTATTTTTAAATTGGTTTTGAAGTACTACTGTGACTCCCTAACGTGAAACTCAAAAATTGAAAACTGAGTGAAGTTATATGCTAACATGTTGCATATTTCAAATCTTCCATCAGTTTAGCAAGCACATTCATACATCACTGACATTCATTTATAATTCATGAAACGTTTCTCTACATTATCAGATTCGAAAACATGTTTCTGCTTTTGTTTTGAAAATGCTACAATGAGAAACATGGAAAGATTTGAGAAACTGCAAAGAGGAAATCAGCAAACAAAATTTGCTCCAATAACCAAATCCTACCTGCAAAATCTGCCTGGCTGAGCAGATTAATTGTTCTTTTGATGCTCTCTTGGCAAGATAAACCACACAGAAATAGACCAGGACTCCAGAAGCTCTCACCACTTGTCAGCTTCGTGCAGGGATCAAAGCTTCACAGCCACACACAGGTTTGAGGGAAATGAGAAGGGGCTACCTGAAGTCACAACAGCTTCTACAGCAATGCCCTCAGGAGCACCAGAATGATTTAGGTGCCTCCACCTTCACACATTAATGATGGAAGTGCCTCAGTCTGCAGTGCTGAGGTGCTCTGGGAACACCGTCCCCTTAACAGTGTGCACTCCCAGTCTTGCAGCAGTGCTAGAATCACCATGGGTATTAAATTTGCTTAAATAATTTGCACTTCTTTCTCACTTAAAACCTGACTCAAAACCTGTTTTGGCACATGACAAGCTTGAAGCACACCTGCCTTCACAAAGTCACTTCCAGGGGATTCACTCGTATGGTGAGTATCAACCATCATTTGCAGTAACAGAGATGGAAAGGGGCAGGTAAAGATATCTTCACACCATCCATGGGAAAAGACTTCTGCAGTTTAAAACCAGAAAATCTGAAGTTTTGCCTTTTCAAGCAAACCTAGTATGTTTGCTATAATTTTAGCTGTAGGAGTTACTAAGGTTGCTCTTTGTCTTGTTTGTTAGTAAAGCACAAGAATGAGAATAAACAGAATAAGAATATTTACAGAAGTGTGCTCATTAGAATAAAGTCACCATTCCTTGCAAGTTTTCATCCTTCTGTGTAATAATTATAGCTCAAACCCCAAGGTTAACGTGAGTAAACACAGTACAATAAACACAGCACTTGAAGGATCAGCACCACATCTCTCCCAGTGAGAAGCTCCACGCAGAGCACAGACCAAGATGAGACAATCCACAGTTACAGAAAGGAGGAAATGTGAAAAAAAAAGCAACTTGTACACTAAGAGTATAGTGAAAGATGTTTTCTTGCAAAGTATCTACGTGGTTTCTTATTAGTCTCAGAGACACCTGCAGACAAACCTCGTCAATAAAGAGTCACACACTGCTGTTATTTCTGTTTTGAATTTTACACGGCAAATTACTCACAAAGATGTAAACTGTTTTCGCAATAATGAGATTTTAACCTGTCTTTTGAGGGGTTTTTTCCTTGATTAATGGTAAATTACTGTGACTGTTCAATGTCTTTCAGTAGTCTACTTCTACATATTAACAACAAGGTAATTATGGGTAATTCATTTTAACAAAATTAAAAGCTTTCACATGTGCTACTTTCAGCCCAAAGATGATTTGCATTTATTCCGATACGACTACAGCACATGGACAGGTGCCAGTACTTTTCCAATTGCCAGTTTACTCCTGGAGTTTTGCATAGATTCTACTTTTTGTTTCTGAAGTCCTTTTATTCAACTTCCACACCAGAACAACTTCTCAGCTTTTGAAATGAAGCCCAACATCATCAAAATCAACACAAGCAATTCCTGTTCCAGAGAGGCAGCCTGCACCTGGCATTCAGCAAAGACCCTGGGAAGGCCTAGGAGGGGGTGGAGTGGCTTTTTAATTGCTCCAACCTGTCCTGCTGCCTTGCACCTGAGCTGCCACTGGCAAAAGTGACTATTCAGGCTCCTCTAAGACCTTCTGTAGTAGGATGTGCTCGGCAAGAAAGCCACACTCCGGGTTTCTGCCTCTTTTAAGCTTTTTTTCCACAGTCACCATTCAGTGTGAGGACCAAACCTTGCCATTAATTTCTGCACTGCACTTCCCCATTGATCCCAGGAGGATCGACAGAGCAGGAAGATGGGGCTGCCTGCCGAGCCAGCGCTGTGCCAGCGGAGCCCAGGGAAGCATCTGCCCCCCTGGGAGGCAGCCAGAGATTTCAGGGGACCCACAGTCACCCCTATTTCCCACAGAGCTTTAATTGACTTGCCAAGTCCCCACCACCCTCAATTTCTCTCTGTGGAAGAAATACAGCACAGAAATCAAACACATAAATCATGCGCTGAATAAAAGTTGCTTTGAGGACAGACTTGGCAAAAATAATCTTTTAAGGCCCCCAGCTATTTTTTATTTTTACTGTGTCATTAAGACTCACATATTCCTATCCTGGATTACTTAAGCAGAAATGCACACACACCTGCATATCCCCTAACCAGTGTCTCCTACTTGTTTGGCTTTCCTGTGGAGCACAAGTGCTGATCTGTTGACCCACTGTCAAGAGCAGGCCTGGATTCTTCCAGTCTAACCAAAGCACTGGCTACGGCACAGCTACAGAATGTCTGTCCTGAAATTTTCCAATTCGGCCAGAAAAGATATTCATCAGGAAAGTAAACACATCTGGGAAATACAGAAACACAGCAGTTCTATTCTGCCCAGTTCTGCCAAACTAGAACGCAGAAAAAAAGAAAAAAATCTGCCTTCAAACATATTTCTGTGGGGCAATGTCAAATTGTACTACAAAATGTCCAGGGAGAAAACCAAACAATTGAAACAGAAACAAAGATTCAGAACGAGCTGAAGAGTAAGAAATAAAATAGATTCAAACCCAAGCAATGGAAAAAAACTTAATGTATATGAAATAATTCTCTGCCACAAAATGTAATTGAAACAGGCTGCTCAGTAACATTTAGTATACGCTTTGGCGTCATTATGAATCCCTAAAACATTGCAAAGTTGTCATCTATAAGAGTGCTGAGTGCTAAATTTCACAGAAAAAGACAAAAAAAACCTACAATCAGAAATAACTTCCCTCATTTGTACATAATGGAAGAAGCAAAACAGCTGAAACTTCATTGCAATGTTCCCAACTATCAATGAGAAAATTACTTATTTCATCAATAAACAGTTGTCAAGAGATGACACTTTCTTACAAGTCTCCAACTCAGATGAGCTGAATTCTGTGTCAGTTACTGACTTTTCCACACATTTTCTATGTAATGTGTTTTTTAGCTGTCTCCAGATTCAGCAATTATTTTTAATTTTCATAGAATAATTGAGGTTGGAAAAAGCCCTTAAGATCATCAAATCCAACCAGTAAAGCTGCACTGGCAAGGCCACCACTGAATCTTGTCCCCACATGCCACATCTACACATCTTTTAAATCCCTCCAGGGACAGGGAGTCTGCCACTTCCCTGGGCAGCTGTGCCAGGGCTTGACAATCAAGTTAGTAAAGAAATTTTCGCTAATATTGAATCTAAACCTCCCATGGTGCAACCGAAGGCTGTTTATTCTTTTCCTATTGCTTGTGACCCAGGAGAAGAGACTGACCCCACCTGGCCGCAACCTCCTGTCAGGGAGTTGCTGAGAGTGAGAAGGTCCCCTTGAGCCTCCTTTTCTCCAGGCTGAGCCCCCTCAGCTGCTCCTGGCGGTGCAGACCCTTCCCCAGCTCCATTTGATGCCTTTTCCTGGTCTTAACATCAAGAGTCATACACAGTTAGAAGGGGAAAAAGGATTTTACCTTGGTATTTTATTTTAAGGATCCTTAAGTACACACGTCCAGGTCATATACATTGAAATCCATCCTGTCGAGTATATCCCAAAAGATCTGGTATAACATTATAGGTTTTACTAATTAGCAGATCTATCAAAGATTCCCCAATGAGCGGCTCAAGTGAGCCCCCCCAGCCCCCAAGGAACCTTCCCCTGGATGGTTCTTAGTTTACAGAATGTGTTCTGGAGAGGACCTTGGGGTCTGGGGCACACTGATCCCTGGCTACGAAGCCTCTAAGATGTTGAGTCTCTCAGCTTGACAAACAAGTCCAAGAATGTAGGCAAAAAGCACTGGGAATACAGAAGTTGTAAAAAAGGTATAACAGGGGTATAAAAGAAAAGGCAAAAAATCTTCATGGCATCACATTCCCTTTCGTGGCCACACTCCAGCCCTTCAGTAATAGTTTTCTTGTCATGAGGGACCAAAACTGACCCCGGGATTCAAAGTGTGGCCTCACCAGTGCCCAGCACAGGTGGCAGTCAGTGCCCTGTTCCTGCTGGACACACTATTCCTGACACAATCCACACTCCACTCCAACAGCACGACGAGTCAATTGGTACATTCATGCCACGACCACCTCTGGTTACGAATCTTTCCAGTGCAAGACAAGGTTTGACCTTCCCAATCAATTCTAATTGATGCTATTGATTCATCTGGAAAGAGAAGACGCAAGGGAAGCCTAAACCTTGCTAAATAGACCACTTGTGAGAGAATATCCTAAGGAAATAAAAGGTGAAAACCCATTGTTTGGGAGCATTAAAACACAATGTGATAAAATCCATTGTAAGTATATTACCTGGAACATTATTGCCCTGGAGGGGAGATTAACTCCTCTGTCTTCTCTCCAGTGAGCCTGAGCTTATTTGCTCTGTATTGAGCTCTGCGTCATCTGCTATTCAAAGCAACTTTGAGGCAAATCACTTATCACTAATTGCTATCTGTTCACCGTGCTACAAAAATGTACACATCAGTTTTTAGGGCACTTCTCCTGTATTTCATTTGTAATTTAAATTAACTCTCAAGTCAATATGAAACGTCCCTCTTTATCTCAGTAAAATGCTCTTAATTATTTTTGTAGTTATAGGAGCTATAAAAATCAATGTCATTATAAAGACAAATACATTTTATGCAAGTCACAGAAAATACTGTTGCAGGCAAGTCCCCTTTTCAACATCTATTTTGTTTTCTTTGTATGAAAAAAGCCCTTCTATCAAAAGCACAATTCTGTCTATTCATAAATCACAAGATACCTAGAAAGTTTTCTGAGTGAATTAACCAGACCTTGAAAACTCCAGATTCAGGCAGTGGAAAAAATGATTGTTCAAGTGGAGAAAGGAGATGCTTTTATGCTACAGCAGAGTTTAACTGCACAAGTTTGACTAATACCCAAGTTGTTTATGAGTCAAGAGAAGACTCATCCTCACAAAGTACTTCTCAGTCAAACTCACCGAGTAACTGTCAAAAAAAAGCTCCACTGGTACTTCTGAATATTCATTCCACGTCACACTGATGGGCTGCAGAAAAATCACTACTAGTTGAGTTAATCTACTGTGGTTTTATGGACCAGAGGACAAGAGAGATACGTTCTACCCAATATTCTCAAAAACCAGTTGTTTCCACTTCTACACTGAAGCACCACCAGTCTCAAGGAGCCAGGCCGCAATTAGATCATTCATAACATCTGGAGGAATAAAACCCACAGAGAGAGAACAACAGAGAGAGACTGTGTGAAGACCATAGATGGGGGGGGGAAAAAAAAAGGTAAGTAAAGGAAGAGAGAAAAAACTGTATCACTGTGGACTAAAAATTTAAAAAAAAAAAAAAAACCAACAAAAAACCACCAACAACAACTCAAATTTTAATTTAATTTTATAAAAACTACAAGAAGTGAAGAGTCTGAAGCATGTGGAGAGAAAGAGACAAGTGAAGAGCTTTGGGAGACAGGAGCTGTCGCTGCAGTGAGCCACCAGGATCTGTCCTAACCCCTCACCCTGGTCCATGCTTTCACTGAAGAGGTTTGTCCATGAGGCTAAAAAGCTTCAGAGGAACAATTTTATATTTATTTCTTGCCAAGAAGTTACTCAAAATTCAAAAGTTCCTAACTTCCCAATGAACTGGAGAGTAAAATAAGGAGCTGACATATATTGCGATTTGCTTTCCCATTTTGTTGCCTCATTGTGACATTATCTCCCTCGTTCTGTTACAATTTAAATGTAAATCTATTTGGTGTGTTTTATGGCAGTAACTCTGCAATTTAGTCTTGTAATACAGAGAGTCCATTTAAAGCTCTAAGTGCTCCCAAAAGGTGTCTGTCATACTGCCACGTATTATTATTCTCAAACATCCCTGAGAGCAGGGAGAAGGCCAATGCTCACACATTATGCTGCTTTACACCCAGTTTTTCCCCTGGTTCTGCAGGAAACTGCAGATCCGTGCACTTTTGGATATGCTCTTGATTGTATTGATGCTCATTAAAAAAAAAGAAAAAAAAAGAAAGAAAAGCATTTTTACTTTTAGGGTCATTAATACTGAAATGTAAGGAATTTGTTTTAAACTGTTTCCTATTAGAGAAAACCAAGTTATTTAAAAGGATCTCTTTAAGCACCCCTTTTGTCTCACAAAAGTCTCCCCAACAAAATACCCAAGTTCATCATTCTACATAAAGCTGGTGCACAGAGGCAGTGCAGCCTGCCTTTGAAAGGGTCAGGTAACTCCCCATCAGCCAAGAGCTCCTATCATCACATCCAACGTTTCATTAGTGATTTTAAAATACCCTCAGCCATCAGGGTCAGCAGATAATGCTCAGAGTATCCATTTCAATGACAGGATGTACAGGGTGATTTTAGCAATTCCTCCGACTAAGGTCCAAGGCTTCTTTGGGTAGGGATGACTTCCCTGCTCCTCACAGCATCACTGTGACAGCTGGCTAATCAAAAATAACAGCAGTAATTACACAATCAGCAACACCATTGTGACAGAATTTGTAAGATGCAGCTTTCTGATTTAACACCAAGTATCACATAAGTATTAATGTTCAAATAGCAGAGCATTTATCCCACTTGGTACAAACACCATCTTGGGAATAAAAGACTTGGGGTGGAAATATACAGCTAACAGATAGAAGAGTTTGAAATTTCTCCATACAACTGAAAATTCTACTGGTTTTTTCCTTTGGTCCACACTGAGCAATTGTGGAAAAAATGTTTCTGTAATCAATACACAAGCATGTTCTGAAGAAAAGCTTTTGAGAACAGCAATCACAAATTGGTAGATAGTAGGAAATGCTGGGATGTTTATGCATCTCCTCTAAAAATACATAAATTTAGAACAGGAGAGCAATTCAGTGTATGCTCTTACGAGTTCCACAAAGTCCTATATACAAGTTATAAACCTGTAAAGCCAAGTTTATTTCCTAATATAAAATGCCTGTGGTCACATGATGCTCTAAATTGTGTGGGATGACCAAAACCTGCAGCACTACTATTGCAAATCAGATCAGTTTTCATGTTCTTTACCGTCTAGGGGATGGCAGATCAACTGATATTTTTCTCTCATATAAATATTGTCAATGAGATTATTACTAACATTAATTTGGTATTCTGAATTTTATCCCTCCAACCCAGAGCTTTGTGATTCCAATAAATACTCACTAAACCAAAACCAGATTTTGCAGCCCTAAAGTCCATGTTTCATAGGGTGGGTTGAGTTTCCAGCTCGCTTTTGTTTAAGCTGGATTTAGGTGTTTCAGTGCTCATGCAACTCTAAGCAAGCAATATCTTCTCATTTGTATGTATCTGACCTAATTGGATTCCATTTTTTTCCAAACCTCAGAGGTAAGATACAAATGTCAATACAAATTAAACTCTGGCCAGTGTAAATCTCTTTAGTCTTTTATTTCTTTTTAAAAGCAAACAATGTGCAAGAAAAGAAAGAAACAAAGAGAGAAGCAGGCTGCAATCTCCCGTGACTTCAGTTTGAAAATAACCATTTAACCAAAAATAAGTATTACCCTGAGTTTTAACAGCCACATTGCATTCCACTAACTGCTAAATGTGAAATGGTTGAGTTAATGGTTATTTATATTATATTATAATTAATGAATTATCATTAATGATTGATTGTGCACAACTGAAATTTCCCTATTTTATGAAAATTCTAACTATGTCTTATAAACAACCAGTCCAGCTTCTCATTTAAAGTCTTTAAATTCAGTGAATCTGTAGACGAGATTTGTAAAATGGAAATTTTATAGTAACAGTAGATTCAGATTCTTTAATTTTAACAGCAGTTACTTGAAAAAAAGCAAATAGATTTTCTATGCAGCTAAGAGAGAAACCCATGGTATTTTCTGAAGTGCCTGTGTAGCACTTCAGCCTTCTCACTGTTTAATGAAATCAGAACAATTAGGTATAAACAGAAGTAGACTTCCTAATTTCGAGCAACAAAAATCCTATCCTCCTCTTTTTTGCCACAGTACTCCCTGTCTTCAATTCAGAAATATGTGGGATGTATTTAATGCACATTGAGACAGGCAGGTTTTGCTAGCACTTCTTCAAATTTTTGTACTTCCAAAAATCCTTTACAGAACAACCAGACCATGACAGTGGGAAATCTGGGACCAACATTATTCTCTTCTTACATCCTCCCTCTTCCTCTCAGATCTGCTGTGCTGCCTCCCACCACCCTCTTGTGCCTACAACATAAACCAGACACATCAAGGCTCCTGTATTTATTTCCCAAGCTTTTTAACAGCTCCTTGCAGTAACTTTCCCTTTTTTTCCCAAGGATTTAATCACACTTCAGCAGACATTCAGCAAGTGTCAGCTGCTGTACTCCAAGTGAAGGATATATTATAGGGTTTTTATCTTTATAAAGTTTTATAAAAGCTACATGCAAGATTGCTGTCTGCCTCTTCCATCAGCGTGGATAAACAGGGACAAAGCAGCAGCTTTCTGCTGTAGAGTTTACAGCTGGAACTCCCTCATGAAGGAAAATTAAATTTGTGCTGGCAAAGGACGAGACCTTCACTTCTGATTCCCCACAGCTTCAACTTTGAGGCGAAACCTCTTCAAAGTCAGTGCCCAGCAGTGCACTCCCTGCTGCAAGGTACACAAATCCCCACTGCTGAAAGCTCCTAATCCCCTGCTTCCCCTCTCCTCCCAGCCACTTCTCCACATGGTGTTATTTTCATAAACAGTGGTATTTTAACAATAACAACTGCTGCACATCCAGAATCCCACTCAGTTAAATGCCAGGGCTGTTCTTAGTTCCAGATGAAACCATAATTTCAATTTTTATTTCTTGGCATTGGAGGAAGAAGAAAGAATGGAAATGGATGAAAATATACTCTTAGCAGATTTTTCAAAAAGACATGAATAACATTCATTGCTCAGAAAACATGAAATAAATTACATTCTACAGCAAACTGTTTGTAGGAGCTTGAAACAAATTCTGCTAATTGTACTTCTCAGAAAAAACCCTGTGGTTAAGATAACTAATCAGCTGGGAATATTGTAATCTGGCAAAGAAAGCTGTCAATTGGGGGAGGAATTTTTAGCATTGCTTATGAGCCAGAATTAGGACAGCTACAAATGGTTCATAGTATTTGGAAATATTTGAGGAAAGTTTAAGTAGGTTAAAAAAAAAAAAAAAAAAAAGAAAAAAAAAGAAAAAAAAAAAGAAAGCAACTTAAAACTATGACCAGAAAACAAGACAGTTGGGGAAAAATAATATATCTTTTTAGCACTGCATATATATAAAGATATATACACATATTATACACATATTTAATGCTAAAATACAGGTTTCCAATGTTCTACTATTCTCATCTTAACTGGAGAAAACCACATTCCTCCTTTGTGCCTCAGTGTAAAATCAAGTAAAAGAGTGAGGAAAATAATTGTTTCTAAAACTTTGAAGTATGCTTAGAGATTCCAGTGTCTAGAAATTCTCAAGAAACTAAAGAGAAAAAGTGATTGACTGACAGTTAAAATCCAGCTCAAGAAATGCATGTGACGTTACACTCAAAGCTTTCCTTAAAATCCCTGCTGCTGTTCTCTTGTCTCAGGTCCCAGTTCCTCCATCCTGTCCCATGTTCCATTAGAAGGAGGATGTTCAAATTGGTCATAGGGATTTTTCTGCTCTGTTATAGACCAATGAAAACCCGAAAATAATCCTTAACTCAGAATAATCTTGCCTTACACAAAAGAGACCCAAGTGAGAAACATTCGAGAGCAAAGGTGCTATCAAAGCTTCACAGTCACCTCGGTTTTCAAGAGAAAGCAAGATCACCAAAATAACCCTTGCCTGTTCTAATCTATCATTTTTATATCTTACATAGTTAGGTATTATTATCTGTTATCATAGATTGATAAAGTGTCCTTGGACTACACTTAGTCCTTGTTAAAAAAGCTCTGAACAAAACACAGTACATGTTACAGTATAAAGAATTCAAACAGGTGGAAGTTGTACAGAAATGTGGTGTCTTTTGCCTGACTAGTAAATAAAAATTTGGGGTAAAACTCCACAACAAACAGATAAAATGCAAAGCTTTTTTCAGATAGCTTGTATGTACAAAGCTTGAATTCTCCATCAGTATCAAACTACAGACATTGCCTATCCCCACAAAATACGAGAGTCTTCAACCTTAGAACAGTAAAGTTCATGAAGATGATGTTATATAATGACAGTATCACTTCATTTTACTTCCTGCGAATAGGGGGGAAAAAAAAAAAAAAAAGAACTTTATATATCCATGCATTTTTAAGAAGTTCCTCAGACTTTTAATTCTTCACTGGGGTAGATGAAGTATTTGTACTCAAGGCTAATAAGCTCATCAGGGGAATAACCACCAATGATTAAAAGTCAGAAAACAAGATTTGCAACCTTGAATGGCACTCAGGCTGAAGTGATCCGGCACATTTAGGAAAGATCACATCCCAATTAACTAGAATATTTAAGGCATTTATGGAAACGTGTAGTTCTGTTTCTTAAAAGTTAATAAATAAATTTCATATGATTAATAACTAGAGTTATTTGCCTGTGTACATGTTATATGATATCTTCAATTAAAAAAAAAAAATATTACAGGATCTATACTAAAACTGAAAGACTACTGAAGGCAATCCAGAGCTTCTATATTAAAAGTAATAAAATAATGGCTAACAGATGAGAGAGAAAGAAATCTAATGGGTTGCACTAAGTAAAAGATGTGTGTTGGTACAGGCATAAAGCAAAGGAAGACATTCACTTCAATCGACTTTACTCCAATCTAAAAGCAGCAATGCAGATCTATAAGAAAAAAAAAAATTACTCAGAGTGGAGCTAGGACAGTGCCAAGCAGCACTGACGGAACAGGGAAAAGCTGATTAGAGAAAGAGTATCAAGGTCATGTTCTAATTGAAGACTAATTGATCCCAGTCCACTGGAATCAATGAAGCCTTTACCAATGACTTCTGTGGCACCAAATGCCAAAGGAATCTACCGCAGCCTCTGCCAGGGCACACACGGAACCCCAGGGCCGGCAGCGGGGACTCCTCCCAGGGAGTGGTGCCAGGGGTACAACGCCAACCACAAACCACTCATTCACCATGGATCACACCAGGGGGCCTTTATGCTTGGTTGTTTGACTTAGTAAAGATCACAGAACTGCAAACTTCTGGTAAAATCCCGGATATGGCATTCACGTTGGAGATTTAAACAAAGAATCCACAGAGCGTCCAAAGAAAAAATCTGTCTGTGCTACCATAAACAGAAAGAAAATGAGGTGACCCAGTAAATAAGGTCTGATGCACACAATGATTCACAAGTCACCTCTGATGAAAGATGGGCCATTACAAGCAGTGTAAATGCAATGTTTTTGTTCTGGATCTCCCATACATTGGTATAGTCATCAAAGACTTAGTTTATGACTGCTTATTAAAAAGAATTAGTCACTTCTAGTCCTACTAGCAGAACACCTTTTCCCCCTGTGTAATTACTATTTAATCCATCTCCTGCTTCTCCAGTTACTCATTTCTTTGACTGTGACTCAAACAGTATTTGAGTGACTGGAGTTGACTGTGACTCAAGCTCAGGTATTTTCTGAATACACTGAAATCCCATTGTGGGGATGAGTTTGTTGCTTTTGTTGTCTCTCTCAGTGAGTCCCTTTTAATCTCTCACCCCATTCCTGGTGACAATTTGTGGTGCAGCTGGAGGTGCATTGAGCCATCACCACAGGACTGTCAGTCACTGCACTTCCAAAGAACACCTCCAGCTTCCAGACTCCGAAGGGAAATACACCGAGCACAGAATTTAGGAACTGCCCACTGACAATAGAGTTGACACTGCACTGCACAAGAAGTGTACTTCACATTGCATACAGTGACACTGGAAGTGCTTTGGTCATTAAAGGAGGGCTCTATGTCCATTAATGCTCCATCCATCAATGGGGATTATCTTTCCTATATCATTGTATTTTATCTGTTTCTCATTTTCTGTCACTGCAGAAAGAAGTTGCAATAAAGGCTATTTCAGATCCAAACTCGGAACAGGGAAAAGTGCAACATCAAAAGAAAAACCAAACGAAGCATTAAACCCCAGCACTGCACAACAGTCAGCCCAAGCTGAACCATTCCCATACACAGTCTTTTATTTCTGTATTTGCTTCATTTTTCTGTCTCTGTTGAACAATGACAATTATTTCTACTCCCATCTTTCAGTTAGTACCCTTAATGGTGACACTAAGATAATTAAATCACCTCCAAATTGTATTCAGGTTTTACTACTAATTCAACATGAACATGAGAATGTATATTCTGAGTCCTTTGGACAGAAACATCTCTGTTCCATCAGAATTAGCAGGTTTGGAGCTCAGTACACACAAGATGCAAACTCCTGTGTCCATGTTCCAGGTCAGCTCTATAAAGCAGAGCCCTTGACACCTCAGGTTTGCAAGGAAAAGGTCTCAGCACCCCATGTTCTGAGGGAACAGACCTGGCTGAAAAAAATAGTAAGAAACTTATGAGGGAGTTGGAAAACAACAAGAACAAAATAACCAAACTCAGGGACAAATAAATAGAGAGATTTCCAGCAAACTCTTCAAATGAACATGCTCCTAAGTGATTTTAAAATGTCTGTTCTAGGCTGCTAAGAAGCAATCAAAAGAGAAGATCTTACAAACCATGGATGTAGTGTTTATACAGAGGCCACTGTTCACCCTCCAAGAGAGAAATAATTTCTGGAGGGACCAGGGCATACAAATGTATGAGCTCTGAGTCCAAAACCACAGCCAGATGTTGTAGACTTGTCATTAAAATCACATGAAGAGGCACTGTTTGCAAAACAGTTTCAACCCAGAATCTCTTTACTGATGCTTGAACAGCAGCCCAGATTGCCAACTGGCACCAGGATAGGAAGGCTCCTGAGCAAATTGACATTTGCTGGGTCTTACGGATGCAGCACACTCCATTCCCCCTTCCCCACCCCCAGTGCAAAGGCACAAATACAAGCTTTATCTGGAAACAACAAAATCACTTTAGATTTCAACCTCTTCTTCATATTTCCACTGTCTCTCAGGCTGCCCTCCCCAGCAAACCCCAAGTTCTGAATGCTGTTCAACACAAGGAAGGCTGTTCCTCACGTGCACTGTACCAAACCTCCCTGCTGGAAAGCAGCCTCAGCCTTCCTGCTGCTCTTCCACAGCTTCCCCTGGTTTGCTTTGCCTTTTAGGAGCCAGGCTTTCTAAGCAGCATTAAAGCTGTTCCAGGCCTCTGTGGACAGCAGCTGAGAAAGATCAGGGAGTGGAACCTGCTATGCTTTATCTCCACCCTGTTCTCCTTCAGAGGGTGAGTTTTTACGATTTTATACACCAGATGGACTCTGGAAACTCATTTCTGCAGTTCATAACTTATTTTACACAACAGTGTCTGTGTTCAAGTCCCAGAGGTGAAAGGAAATTATTGTGTGCCCTTTCTGGTTTAGTGGGAACTTTAAAACTACTTGTGCTTTGTTCTCCACAACCTTCAAGCAACAGTAATACATAAATAGGGCCGGTTTCTTTAGGAAAAAGCCACCACCTTGAATAAAGTCACTAGACTTTACTGATTTGGAACAAACTATAGGATTAGTCCCAGCCAGGATTTTCTTTTTTGGAATCAATGTCTTTTTTTTTAACTAAATGACATCTCTAAGTGCTAACAGCATGGCAAACTATGACTTTAGAAATGAAAGACATTAGTTGCACTGGAATAATAAGTTTTCTCTGAATCTAATGTAATTCCCACTGAAACAGATTTCCTGAACTGAAAAATATGTAGTTGAACACTATTCCACTTGAAAAATCTTTGAAAGCAATTCTGTAAAAGGAATTCCTCCATAAACCACATTCCTGGTTCATTAACCCTCATATAGTTACAAAAAATTATAATGTAATTATTAACCTTAACAAAGATTAAAGGGTCTCTGCAGAGACCCTATGGTATTAAGAAGTGTACTAGGACTCTGAATATTTTTTCGTTTATTAGGTTCAATTCCTTTTCAAAGATTTAATATCTGTGACACAGACACCACATTACAGGAAACAAATACACTACAGGGATCTATGAAAGGAAAAGCCAGAGGATGAAAATATTACACTTTGCAGTTTACAAGTGAACTTTTCTTGTTTCTACATTACACTGAGAAAAGCTGTTTGTTACTAAATCACTGATCCCTCTTTCCCCCAAACACCCCACAGTCAAATTGGATCACCCACAGCCATCGCAGGAGCACGATTTGGGCTTTCAGTCTCAGAGGCTGCAGGCACAGCACCACAGGGCACTGGTGCTGTCTGTAATTGCCCCAGCAGAGATGCTCTCTGGGTCTGCAGCAGTACAGCATCCTCACCTGCCCAGAGAGAGGCTTGGCTGGCCAGGATACTCTGCAGAAACTGAATTTCAAACCTCCCTTTGGCTCATTCCCATCCCCTTAACCCTGGCAGGGCAGGATGAAGGGGAAGGCAGGATCAAGAGATTCCTTAGTTAAAGTGAAAAGATTCTAAGCCTATCATAACCTAAAAGAGGAGTAGTAGAAAATGAACTGAAATGTTGAAGCAGGTGAAAAACCATTTATAATTAATGAGATTTTTAATTTTCATCTTTCCATAACTTTAATTAAAACACAAAGATCAGATATGAAATGCAGCTCTTTACCTTGTGGTATTAAGATGAAAGCATGCTGCTGCTTTCATTCCTGTCCCAGTGCCCCAACACCACACCTCTGCAATAAGTTTGTCTTTCAAAAACTGTCCTGGGCCACATCAGAAAGATCTGAGTGTGCATGTCCTGTTCCTTCCACCCCACAGGCTACCCTGTGCAGCATCCCTGGGCAAGGCAATCTCCTCCTGCTTGCTGGCACAGCTCCATGTCACACAGATAATATTCACTGGGTCGGCACCAAAAGAGCATTTTGAACCAAAACTCGCATTCAAGACGCAGCCAGCCAGGACAGTCAGCTAATGATGACTGCCTCACTTGGAGTCCTGCTCCAGTGAATGCCAAATACTTAATCTCCAGCTGCCACCAGTATTTCCTACATAACCCAATCCGTCACGCACCCTCCACAGAGCTGAGCACGACTGCTGCAAAAGCATAAGCGGCGGGGGGAAGCTGCCAGTTTGAATGGCAGCTGAGCTGCCTGTTGAAGATCTAAAGCCTGGACTTACACTTCTGAAGTGACAGGCATCTGTCTTAGCTCTGTGGATGTAGCCTTTAATTGTGGTGGAGCCTGGCAGCTCGGGCAGACAGGAAAATGGCCGCGTAAATGTCCTGCTCCGGTGGGGCGCGTCCCCAGACACGGAGCCCTGCGCGAGGAGCCGGTGCGAGGGACGGCGCTGGGAAGCACCGCGTGCCAAGCAGGGAACAGTCAGGGAATTCCTCTGCCAGCTGGAGCTGCCAACCTGACACAGCAGAGAAAGTGAGTCCTGGGAAGGTGCCTTGCTCCAGGAGGGAGGACGGTCTCTGCTGGAAGCACAGGGGCAGCTCCACTCACAGTTCCGGAGGGAGAAAAAGCGAACAGGGAGTCTCTGGAGGTGATGGTCTCGCCACTACTTCCCCCTCTGTAACTAGAGGGATGAAGAACTTTAACACAGCGCAAGAGATGTGCTAAAAACAAGAAGGTAAAGTTCCAGAAGGCAGATCTGTAAAACACTCAGATCCTGTGACCCATTAAGGCCTGAGGCTGCAAGTTAAACTTCGCTTTTCCCAATCCAATCTATTACTTCTGGAGCTGGGACACTGGATTGGGACAAAAAGCCATTTTTGCAATAACTTGCTTTTCAGTTACATTGCCCCTTGCATTTCTTCAATATAAAAAGAAGGAGCACCTTGATGTTACAGGATAATTCCTTCCATGAACCTGAGATTTTGGCATTGTACTTTGAACAGCAGCACCTGGGAGATCTGCATAAACAAGTGTAGGAAAAACACAGTCCCTCGAGGGAGTTTAGATTGCAAATTACTGATGTGCTAATAAGATTCTTTATGTACCAACAGGAATAAAGAAATGAAGAATACAGGCAATTTTAGTAGGATACATACAGACAAAATTAAATGATGCTGTGGGAGTAATCCTCTGTAAAAGACATACTTTGGGGCATTTTATTTCTCACTGCTTAGTTAAATAAATGAATTGCCTAATAGAAAGTCAGAATTATGGTCTTTTTTTTTTTTTTAATTTAACTAATGCCTCATTTTTTTAATTGCTTAAAGAATCTAATTTTTCCAAAAGAACCTATACAATCAAATATGCTGGAGCTACAAAAATTCATCCTCATTTATTATTTTAGAAAGTTCTCCAGATATGAGCTTTGAATTTTGAAATCTAAATTCATGAAATTAAATTTGAAAGCTAAAAATATGAAAAAGTAAGGCAGGAAATGCTGCTTTTAATTCCACTGAAAGATGCTATATGCTAAGAATTATTCAATGTATCTCATACCTAAAAAAAAAAAAATCCAACAGCCCATTCATGTCCCTTTTTATTGTGTTCTCAGCTCTGTTTTTTCATTTTAGTTAATCAAATGTGCTTATAATTAATTTTGGCCTTACATTAAGAAAATCTCCTCTAAGAGCACATGGACTCAGGATACTGAATGTATAAACCCATTTTTAGTTTTTGTGGTACAGGGCAGAAACCTATTTCTAATCTCAAGCAGCACGAACCTTAAAAATACTTAGTTTTACTTCTGAGGAGTAAATGTCTCATGCAGAAATAATGATGAAAAAAAGTTCTATATCGATAAGTAAGAGGAGTTTCAGACCCTAAAAAAAAATATTTGGAAAAAAAAAAAGCAAAATCACAGTCTGGGGTTGATACCAGATAGAATCTGATGCACAAGTTCAAGGGGGCAGCTTCACCCAAAACTCTAAAACCCTGAGATGTTGCATCTTGCTGTATCCAAAGTGTTCTCTCTTCCTACTTTCAAGTAACATCAATCACTTTCCTGCATTAAACATTAAAAAAGTGTAAGAAATAAAAGACTGATATATTGTGGATTTTCAATCAACACGTGACTTAGGTCATCCATTAGCATTAGAGAGAAAAATAAAAATAAAATTATTTACAGTGCCCTTCTTGTGATAATTTTTTCTTTTCCTTTCTTTCTGGAATCACAAGAATATTAAACCAGGAGTGATTGGGAAGTTGATGACACATTTCAAAACTACGAGGGAGTTTTAATTTCTGAACTGTCAGTCACTGGCTGTTACATAAAATCCAATGTGTCAACATAAAGGGCAGCAAGAAGTCTATTTCAAAAAAGGGTTTTCTTCTTTTTCCACATAATTTCATTTTTTTTCCTCTTTGGAACAGTGTAACAATGAGTGAGTATCTCTTATTTAATTGGATTTTAAAAAGAATGGATACATTTTATAAGTTATATAAATCAGAGCAAGAGATTAGAGTTCCTCTCTACAAGAATTTTTTTTTCCAATTTCCAAGGGCTTGAAAAGATAGAGTTTTCTAATATATAAAGTTCTTAGAAACTATCTGACTTTGGGATATTTTAGAAGACAAATAACTTTTAATATTGTAAGAAATTCAGTATAAGTCAGCACACTAACCCACGGG
Source organism: Corvus brachyrhynchos (assembly GCF_000691975.1). NCBI lineage: Eukaryota > Metazoa > Chordata > Aves > Passeriformes > Corvidae > Corvus > Corvus brachyrhynchos. The sequence continues at coordinate 2,117,444 of NW_008239283.1, read as the reverse complement.
CATATGGTCTTTCATAGCATGCTACACTTTGCTGGTCTCTATATACTTAGGACTCTTAGATGTCTGAGCATCTTCCTCCAATTTATTGAAAGAAATATACCTCCCCCCTTTTTAAAATAAAACCACAAAATTAAAAATCCTACTAATTAAAGTTAAGTACCCGCTAATATTTTCCTAATTATTTTCCACCTTCAACCATTTGTAGCCTCACACCATTGCTATTAATAAGCCATGATACCAGCTTAAAAACTATATTAAAAGTGATTTCCTTTAGATAGCAGAGCTTCCATGCATGAGGATGCTTATTTGGTTATCCTGTGTGGAGCATTTCCTGCAAAAATATATTTTTGGTCCCTTGACCAAATACTGCAAATCCTGCTCATGCTTTTCCTGCCTAATAAAGAGCAGTTATCTTGGTGGAAGGAAGGCATCTTTGGCAGGAAGCAGACTTAAAAGGCTTGGAAATACCAGTTTTCTGAATTCACAGCCTTGACTTAATGCTGAAGATTTTTTTTCTTTCAACTCCCTCCCACAGCCAGGTCCCTTGTTTTCTCTTTTCTAGTCTCAGGAGCACCCTCCCTTTTCAGCATCCTGTTCCTTTCACACCTCCCTTTTATTTTTTGGAGAAAAAATAAAAGAAAGGGGAAAAAAAAAAAAAACAACCAACAACCAGCTATGCAGTAGTGGGATTTGAACAGCTACTAAGTACATGACAGCAAAGAAACAGCAAGCAAGTAACAAAACTAGCCAAAAGTGGAATGGTTTTAGGATTTGGCTTCCCAGCTGCTCAGGATCATCAGGATGTTGGTGTTGTTGGAAGAACAGGAGTTTCCCAGTGGGGACAGGGAGCCTGGACCTGCCCACTCCCTGTGGGATGTTTGAAGGCTGCAGGGGCTCCCTGACAGCAAATCCTGGCAGGAGCCCTGGAGGCAGCTCAGGAGCCTCACGCAAGAGACACAATTGCTCATTTGCCTCCCTTGTCTGAGCTCAGTTCCTCTCCCAGTGCAGCAGCACTTCTCTCCAGGAATGCTGAGAGCTTTCCCTGTCCCAAGGCAGTGATAGCAGGGTCAGCAGCCTCTCCAACACACCCCTGTTCTTGCAGTGAAACTTCCTCCTTTTCTCTGCCTTTTCTTGGGATGGACAGGGACTTTATCCATTATTTATTAGAATGAAATGGTGACACCCCCCAAGTCCTCTCCAAAAAGGATGGAGATTAAGAAAACAGGAGAGGAAAGCTGGAGGTGCTAAAAGTGCCTTTCAGGAAAACCAGGAGAGCTGTGTTTGTCTGCACAATTGTTCAGAGGGATGAAATTCCTGATGCATTTTCCATTCTATTACATAGCTTTGGGATGCAATTTTATTTGTAGTTAAGAGATCCAAAAGCACCACATCACTGGTTTCAACAGAATTTAGTTCAATACCATTCTTGAACAAAATACCCATCACACCAACTAACAATACTCTGCCTCCTATGCTACAACATAGTGTAAACAACGAGTAGCTACAACTAACAGCAGAACATCTACACATGAGTTAAAATTAATGTTTGGTTAATGTGGCATTGCAGCTGTAGATGATGTATTATAAAGACTACTGTGACAAAAATTCTGTAGCGATCAATTTAAAATAACCTTGTAAAGCTTAATTGCTATCTTCCATGAGTAATGAATTGAACAAATGTCAGATCCCAGTAAAAGTGCCTTTTATCATAAATCAGTATTCCACATACAATAATTATCCCATTAATGCTGAATGAAATGCTTATTGAGTTTGTTTAGCATGCACTGTAAGTGGATGAAGTGACCAGGAATATGTAATAATTTCCTGACAGACATATTTTTCAAAAAAAAATTACTTTGAAGGGGAAATTATATTTTACAAAAAGGTACTATAGAGAAGATAATTTTAAAAAGAAGCAAAAGTACGGTGTCCTAAATTCTCTTACAGTTTCCGAGTTTAATAAATACAAAATACACCAGCAAACTCCAGCATCTTCCTAAAGCAAGAAGGCTGGCTCTATGTTTCATTTTGGTTTAGTTCTGTCTTATGAGATAAAAAATGGAGCAGTTGCCAATTTATCTAACTTAAAAAGTCCCAGACTTGCCAAGTATGCTGTGATAAATAGCTTTAACTACCTTCTGCTCATATTTTATTACAGGACATGACAAAGGGATTTGTAGATTAAGTCTTCAACTTTATTTGTGATACTTTGCAGAAGATAGGTAAGAAGGGCACTTAAGAGGTTTAATGTGAAAAATTACAGTTAAAAAAGTAAACAAACACCAAAACTGTATTTTTCATTGAAAATATCTATAGGTTTAGAAAAGCCTTTAAAGAAAGCTCAGTGCTGTTGCAACCACTGAGCAATACCCTGAATAACCATGATCTCCTTGCTTCCTGAAATACATTTGTATAGGTTCTGTCTACCTGAGGAGCCCATGTGTAAGTACACAACTGTCTCAGCCTCAGACACTGAGGGAAGAAATCCTTTGCTATGATATGTGACAGGAAATTTAGACAAACACCCAAATGTGCCAATAATCCAGTTCAGTGAGCTCTGCACAGCTGTGACCCTCCGAACACCCAAACACAGCCTCCCACTGCCACATTAAGGGGACACCATCAAAGCTGCCCTCTCCTCTTCCCTTTCCCTTCCCAAGCTCAAACCCACCACACACTTTTCTCGTGCAGGTTTCAAAGTGAGAACTCCTTTTCACATTTTTCTCTCTTTGCAAATCACTATGGCAGGAGTCTTGTCTCTCTTTGAACCAGGTTTACTGCAGGACACCACAAACACTGCAACAGCCTCGTCTTCAACTTCACGCTGCTGTGACCAGTGAAAGGAATCCATGCATCTGTATTTGCTACCTTGGAAATTAAAGACTTCGGAAAGCTTACAAGTGTGCCTCCTGATTCAGCAGCGATTTATCTGCACCAGTAATAACCATTATCATTAAATCATTAGCATAAATCATTACCATTACATGGTCCTTGCCCTCATCCTCTAGAGCACATTAATTGATCCTGCATCATGACGGAAATTTTTTGAACTCTTTTATTATATTTTGCACAACGTATCACATCGGGCACTTCATGCTGGGAGGCACTTTTTGACTGATATAGAGCAAATTGTCCAAGTTATTTGGTAGCTTAATTTACCCTTTACCTGTTACAAACTGCAACTCTTCTCCCACCACCTCAAGCAGTGGTTCTTACCTGGCAGTTTTAACAACCCTGTATCCCAGAATGAGGAGTCTGGAAGTACATGATCATTGCAAGACAGGAAAAACAATCACTAGTTTAATTATCATATTATTCTGTCATACTCATGACAGAAGCCTGGCAGTTGTTACAAAACCATCATCTAACAAACTGCTGTTCCTGAATCAACCCAGATTTGAAAAACAGTGAAAAAAACCTCAACATGTTTATGTAAATGTGGAAGGAAATGTAGATGGGAGAGAAACTTGCCAAAGATGAAGTCACCACGGGCTCCACTTCTGCCTACTATTTCTGGCACTCAACACTTTGCTCTTCTCTTCTATATGCTTCCATCATTTTGAAGCCCATTTTATTTTACAAGGTAAGTATCACTTACACATTATGAAATAAAAATACTTACTGGAAAAACACTGGGCAAGTGTGTTACTGATACAGTTTATTAAATTTTCAGAAAAAAAACAGGAAACTGCCTTAAAGAGTAGTCCTGCAACAGTAGAGGAGAAAGGTCTATTTGTACAGGACCCTGTGCAGGGGATGGAAACAGCTCCTTTGTCTTGCCAGGACATACTTCTATTGCTGCTTTTCTCTGTCTTGGTTCATGGACTTCAGTGCTCTCTTGATAGTTAGACTGCAGACTCAGGCTATGAGTACAGGCAATCAAATTTTTTCTTTCTTAAAACCCCCAAATATTGAATTTGTTCAAACAATTAAGTGATTATGACCAACTTGCAAAATAACTCATCACCAAGAGATAGGGCGATTCTCAAAGCTGTAACTCTGCTGATTCAAGCCCAGAAACTTTTTGAACCTCAGTGCGAGCTCAGCTTCTGTAACTCCCTCGCGCACAACATCACTGTTTTCACGCTGTGCTTTCTTGTTGGTGTTCTGTTAGAATTATGCCAACACACCAGCCAAAGCACCTGCTGCTCTCCCCACACTCACACACTTCATCTGAGGCACTGTTACAAACCTTCTCCAGAATAAACTACCACAAAAGAGGTAACTTTTGTACGTAGGTGTGACTCCTGTGTGCCCACGTGTGTGTGCGAGTCAATCTCCACCTGAATTATCTTTAAAAGAAACTAAAATGCTTTGCCTTTTAGTTACATCTCCCATGTGATACCTGTGACATCTACTGACAGAACTCCACAGAGGTTACACAGCTATGCTTTTTATTTCCTATGAGATTCTTTTCATATAGGTAGGTCTTCTCCAATAGATATTGATCAAATGTTGACAGGCTGATAAACTGATTATACCACTGCTCACCACTAAAGCTGATGATATTCCTTCTTCCACCTCACTGCTAAACAAAAAATAAAACAAAAAGGAAAAAATACCAACCTTTTTTCCTCCCAGAGACAACCTGGAAATAATAAAATATAAAATATTTCTCTTTTGCAAATTTCTTTCTATTCTTATCGATATTCTTTATGTGCCACTTTGAATTTTAAAACCAAAGAAGTTATTTAGGTTTCTTGTTTTCTACTCATGTTTCCACACACTTCACAGATAAAAGTCCTTAATAAATGTGAGGCTAACACATTTCTTATCCTCCCACAATTTGTGGAACTTCTTAGAGCAGGCTTAATTTGTGAGAATCTGTGTAAAAAGTCTCTGAGAAGAGTGTGAAAGCGCTGGTTGTGTTATACCAAAGCTAATATTGCGATATACTGGCCATATTTATATGGCCACACCTAACCAACCTTCCTTCAGGCCCTTCCTGGCTGACTAATTGAAAAATAACATTTGTAATTCTGTAACTTTTTTCTAATGACGTGACTGAGATCGAGCCTATCACAGGCTATGCTGTTCCTCAAAAGGTAGGGTGAAAATTCTGTTGAAACAGCAGAAATTTTCCAGTTGACTCACGTTAGAAAAGCAAACTGTGAAACACAAGAACCACAGAATTGCACAGAATCAATTAGGTAGGAAAAAGCCTCTGAAATCATTGAGTCCAACCTCTGACCAAACACCACCTTGTCAACCAGACCATGGCACTGAGTGCCACGTCCCGACTTTCCTTAAATGCCTCTAATGACTCCACAACCTCCCTGGGCAGCTCATTCCAATGTCCAATCACCCTTTCTCTCATGAAACTCTTCCTAATGTCCAACCTAAACCTTCCCACTGCAATCCACTTAAATATAAAAAATAGTGGTCACTATCCTGTGCTATAGGTTATACAGAAATAAAGTGAAAAACATAGAAGAGATTCAAGGTAATGCAAGACTGAAATGAGAAAGTGCACCACTCATGAATGAATCAGCCCTAAAAAATAAAATATAAATACCAAAAAAAGGTGTCAAATTTAAGGACCAGAATTCACGCGGACAGACAATGTTGCTAAAAATGTTGGGGGTAACACAACATTAAATCAAGCTATGCAAATGTAAGGCAAAGGTTGTGCATCCCAGGCATATCCTGATGCTCTGCCCTTCACCTCCAAACAACCTTCCTCTGAGTGGGGTCCAGGCAGCGTCAGCATCAACTCTTCCAGAACTGGAGGTTTTACCATGATTCCACCACTCAAAGCATGGCCCTGGGGTGAGTGGCTGCCCTGACATGCAAAGGCACCCTGGCCAGCAGGCCAAACCCACAAGAAGACAGACAGCAGAGGCTGTGTCTGGAATTTACCAAAAAAAGGAACAAAAGAACCAGAATTGCATCACTTTGCAAGAGTTTGCATGGCACAGCAAAGCTCACAAAACCACCTCCTGAGAGGACGAATCCTCCAGAGAAGTAACTGGTGATACAGCAGCACAAAATGAATTGACTATTAGCTTTCAGCAAATGGGGTATTTATTATTTTTAAATTGTGCATTAGTGCTCAAGTAACAATGATATTTATACTGCACATCAAACCACAAGAGAAGGAAAGTGGTGAGCTAAAACTGAGGACTAACATTAGTGATCTTGTACGCCCTGAGGGAGCACGAGACCTAAACAGATGCACACATAAAGTAAATAAGATGCAATGATTCTGGGGAAATGATGCCAGCTGAGTCAGCAATATGAAAAACCTACTGCACAGAAATGTCCAGTGGATATCAGACTCCAGCCTGAACAGACAGCTTGGGAACTGGGGAGATGTTATTAAAAGAGGGAGCAAAGCTGAAACAAGAGCTAAGAACAGCTCCAGGAAAAGCAGTAACTGGTTCTTTCACAGAACAACATCTAGAAAGCAGCACATAAAGCTCCTTGCAGAGCACTCAGAGCGAGCTGGCACAGACCAGAATGCTATACCATCATGTTATATTTCTGTCTTTAGAAGTTCTCCTCAGAGAGCAAGCCGAAACATCAACATATCACTATTAAAAATTCCTGTTACCCTCCTACAGCTTTTAAGTTGTAGATATTAACAAAGACGAAATGCTTATCTGTTCAAATAGAAAGGCAATTCTGACCTTAGTGCATTAGTGTAAAAACAAAATGTGTTGTTTTGATATTTACAAGATGCCAGAATTAGCTGCAGTTCATAATCAGCCGCATGGCATCCTTGCTAAAACAGCCTTCCAAAAGTCCCTCTGGAGGAGGAGAAAAGGAAAAAAGCAAGAAAAAAACAGTTACCAGTAGAGGATTTATAAACCAGACTTTAAAAAGACTGAACTGAGCACTTGAGCTCTGTAGACAAAGGATTCGTGAAGCCCAAACTAAGTAGACTTTGAATTTATGTCAAATCTTTCCCAAGAGCAGCTAAAAGCCCGTGATTGCCAGAGCTGCTGGGGAGGATGAATCCTGCTATCCAGGGGGCATGGGAGGTGCCACATGGATTAGGGAGAAACAGCTGGTTGGCACAAGCCACATTCTGTACACCCTCACATTTCTCTGGCAAAATACGAGGCAGAGGACTGTTACCTGGAGCTGCTCTGGCCGTGCAGCAGTGCTGCTGTCAGTAAGCCACCCTGAGCACTCGGAGCTCAGGCACTGAGCAAAGCAGACATGCAGAAAAGACTGGTTTTAACTAATCTCTGAGACCTCAACAACAACGAGCAGCAGCAACACAGTCAGCACTGTAGTGGCATCAGTGGCTGGCTGTGCTGTGGGTGGCTGGAGGAGGCCCTAACACCCATCAGGGAAACCCTTCACACCAGTGCCAAGCTTTTTATTAAACATCTCCCAGCAATACACCTGGTACAGCTCTGAGAGATTTCTAATTTTTATTTTATTCACTTCTTATTTCAGCAGCAAACACCCTGTGTGCCTTTAGAGGAATATTAATGATGCAGAAGACCCAACCCTGAACCCTGTGAAAGCTATTACTGTTCGCTCAGAGTAACTGGGCTGATGCCAGCTCAGTTTATTATATCGCCTTTGTTTGTTTCCCTGAAAACATGATGCTACAGTGAACCAGGGCCTGTTAATGCATTTCCATGCCATGCTGCATTTGTTTTTATTGCCACGACTCGGTAGCTAATATAGCTGATACCTTCTTCGAGGTTGAGACATCTTAATGAGCTCAGCACAACCATGCACGGAGGCCACACCAAAGATCACTGCCTCGTGAGCAGTTAGCTGGGGAGGGCATGGATCACTTTCCAAATGCTACTGCTGGCTGCAGACTAACTAATGCAGCTTTAACAAGCTAAAAACATCCTGCTAAAATGAATCTGTCATTACAAATAAGTAACAATAAAGTGGGCACATGGGGCAGTGTGTGTACCGAGGCCATCGCACAGCGATGGGAATTAGCTTTGGTACTTGGCATGGAGGGATTTGCATACACTCTTTTATTCTGGCAATTTCAGTCACTAAAAGAGATCTTACTGTCAGCCTGATGCATATATTTGGTATAAGGCAAAATCCCTTCAGCATCCCAGGTTCATTAAATCGTACCACTAATAAGGCTATGCCTGAGAAGGAGTCCTGCCCACCCCTGTGCACTGGAACACCAGCACCTCGGGCAAACCCTCTGATCTCAGCCTTTAAAAGATCAGACAGTGCCATGCTAGAGTGTGGCCAGGTGAGCCCTGCTCTGCTGACCAGCAGGGCTGCAGATGGACCACCTGTCTTTGATCAAGACAGCAAGATGCCCCTGAAAGATGGGGCTCAGTCTCAGCCCAGCCCAGCAGCACAAGATCTGCTGTCAGGCTTACACTGAACCCCTGCATTCTGCAGTTATAGGAGTGGAGCTCCTTACACAGGTAAAAGTAGGATTGTTACAGAAACACGTACACACACATTAATGACAAGGTTCTTCTGCACTGTTCTGAGAATAGAAAGAAGTCTTTACATTCAAACATTTAGAAGTACATCCAATGAAGTGCTGCTCTGCAAAGCCACAAAAACATAAACAGAGCTAAAAAACCAAAAGAGAGATCTCAACAGACACCCATATCAAATCCACATTAAATCCAACACCTCCTTCTTCTCTAAATAACTTTTCACATTGATTTTCCAAACATTAGGAGTTTTTTTTAGCAAAAAACTCCTTTCAGTGAGGGTCATACATGAAAGGAGTCCAAATCTGCTGATGTTCAAAACCAGCTTGGACAGGGCTTGGAGCAACCTGGTCTAGTGGTAGGTGTCCCTGCCCATGACAGGAGGTTGGAATGAGATGACTTTTAAGGTCCTTTCCAACACAAGCCATTATATGCCTCTATGAAACAGAGATTTTTTAAATTTTTTTAATGAAAGTTTGAGGTAATTATGGGTGCTGCATCACTGCCTTTTCCTCACAGTTGATTCCTAAGGTGCAATTTATATCTCTCAGCTTTCTTCTCCACAATGGAAAAGGAACATTTCCCTTGACTGTGCATGAAGTTTGTCAGCTATTTACTGTCATACCAAAATCAAACTGAAAAAAGTAGTATCTCCCTACAGAATCTCACAGTATTTTTTTTATACACTCAAAATTATAAGCCTGCTGGCAGCTAAAATGTGGCCACAAATGCAGCTGAGTCACAGAAAAACAGAATAAACACACCATGATTTACGGCTTTATGATTTACCCCAGAAAAAGCCACTGAGCTGTCTGGATGACTGCAATTTTCTCTTCCTTTCTTGACTTGGATTGCTCCCAATTAGAGCAAACTATTTTAAGCCTTTTGAAAACTAATTCTTTTTAAAAAACCAAAACTGTAGGATGCAGACAGGACAAGATTAAGCTGTTTCACTGTAAGAAATGGAGCTGAAAAGTGCTCAGCATCACTCAGTGATAGGGGTAGTGACTCAGGAGTGCCAGGCTCTGTGAGCTGCCCTTGCCTGGCAGCAGCACTTCATAATCCAGGCTCAGGTGTGAAGGTTGCTCCATCTGCATTGACCTCTGTAGGCTGTGAGAAGACTTGAAAACTGATCAGATCCTGTTGCTCCTCCAGCAACAGGAGCATTCCCCCCACCAGGCCAAGGGCTCTTCCTCAGCCATTTGTCCTTCACAGCCTCCAGAGGGTTTTCCAAGGGGCAGCAGCAGCAGATCCCTGCAGCAGCAGCAGCATCAGCTGTGCTCCCTCCCTGTGGCTGCATTATGGATGCTGGCAGTGTAACCACAGCATGCTCTCATCCTTCTGGGTGCTGCTTCTGACAGCAGTGTGTCAAAAAACAGAGAGGCCAGGCCTTAAAGGTCAAGGAATATTATATGCATCATTTCAACCTATCACCGGCTCAAAATAAGAAAAAAAGAAACACCAAGCACCAAACCTCTTTTTCTTTAAGCTTGGCTTAGTCAAGGGTGACCTTCTTCTAGCTTATTAAGGAACATTTATCTATTTCACATTTCCAGTTCTTGTAAGGAAATACAAAATGTTAAATAAAATGTTTAAACCCATATACATGTTTGAACCAAGTGCACTTCACAGAAACAGTAAATCAACCAAGTCCTTCTTCCAGCACCCTTTTCTGTGGCAGACTAAAAAACAGTGCTGTGAAATGGCTCCTTTTAATATTCTTGCTCATCTGCACCATCACTGTGAGCAGTGCTGGTAAACAAGCAAAGGAACACTTGGAAGGCAGTCCTGTGTCCAAGCCCAGCACCAGGACTGTGCTCTCTCCTTCACAAGCAGAATGGACATTAAAAATGGCCCCAGGTTCCACACAGCTCTGCATCCTACCTTGCACACATATGAATTCATTCTCCTTCTGAGCCACCTCCCGTTTTTCCTGCTTTGGTGATTGACCCCAACAACCCAAGCTGAAAACTGGAGGAGAAATTCCCTTTCATCCAAGATAACAAAAAAGTATCAGTGGGATTTCTCCAATTTGAGGCTCAATATTCAGCAGTATGGAAAGTGTACTGCATAATACTTCCTGTCAACAACACCAGATGTGTTTCTAGTAGAAATAATTGGCTGGATATTTATTTACTGACATTTCAGATGACCAAACACTGTTATCTCTTGATCTTAATCATCATTTGTACAATTTGCCATCTGAGCAAAGATCAACGGCCCTACCTGACCCCTTTTCAGAGCTGTCAGCAGTGTTTATTGACAGACTGGAATCCTGATGTGGAATATGAAACTTAAGCTGAATTAATATGGCCCAACCGCAACTAAACATAGCAAAAGATTCTGGTTTGGGTCAGTATAAAACACGTGCAGAAAGGGAATAAGCACATAGCTAAATCTGTGCCAAATTATCAATTCAGAACAACCCAAACCCTCAGTGCATCAATTAATCCTGCAGTATACATTCCTAAACTCCCGCTCCAGTCTCTATAAACTGCTTCCAGTGAATGCAGGATTTTTCTCTGTCACAAAGCCTTGGGCCAGTTCTGGACAGGTAATTCACAACAGCCTGTTCCTCTGGCCTGGGCACAGCAAGCACGGCTGAAAGGCCAGAGAAAATAACTTCAAGGACCAACATTTAATGCACATGGACAGAGAAGGAACCGTTCATCACCTCAATTGTTTCAAAGCCCATCCTGTTCCTGAGGCTGGAGACAATGGCTTGCTCATATAGAGTAAATTTAAAGATCAGGGTTCTTGACATGGTAGATTAGGCTCTCCTTCCACGCCTTTTGCTTGCTGTGTAATTTGATCATTAACAATCTTTGTGCCACTTCCAGATTAGAATGTCCTTAATGTCTTTTAAAGGCAGCATTTTTTATTCTTGAAATAAAAATGTTTTCAGGTTATTTTTTTAAACCACAAAAATTTTCTTGCTGCCAGTATTATTAATATATTAATTATTTAACTGAAATAAACACATCTGTTAATGTGTTTAATTAAGCATACAAAGCTCTTTATTTGATGTTATTTGTATTTAAGATTTCCTGTTTTCCCTGCAGTATTGATTATCCAAGGCATGATTCTTCTAATCTTAAGACATACTCTGGGACTGAAGTACTATTTTATATCAGCATTTCTCAGCTGCTTTTATCATGAATAAATATATTACAAACCACTTTAATGAGCTGTTTAGTATTCATATATTAGACTTTTCCTCATTTTATATGGAAATACTACTATAAAAATTCTAAGAATACTAGTTTTATGTGCACGATAATGATGAGATTCAAAGCAAATAAGGAGGAGAAAATCTGTGGTGGCAGTGAACGTGAAATGGATTAGTGCATCGTCAATGTGCTTTACATTGGTATAAAATTATTAGGCATGTAATTAAGTAGGATCAATGGCACTGTTTGTTTTGGGGGTAACATTTTAGCTGCTTTAGGTGTGTCATCTTTAAGAATTTAATTTCACACTTTAATGATCTTCTTGTAATTTCCTCCTCCTGCCATGAAGTCAACCAGTCAGGGTATGCATGACATCCCCAACAGATGAAGGAGTGACTCGGGTGGAAGGCCATGCCAAAGTCACCGTGAGGGAATTTGAGAACAAGGCAAATTAAATAATTTTGTAAATACAAAGGTAGTTCATTTCAACTGACCTTATTCATCAGGCACATTCAAATCCCTTGGATTGTTAGCAGGAAAGAAGTTTTATAGTTACTTGCAGCAACTGCAGCTTTGACCTGGCTGACCTCGGAGACATCTCCAGTGCAGCCAAAAAGAAATGAGATTTGGTGTTAGAGGAGCCTAATGAGTAAAACCACAGCCTTCAGTACACTTCCATCTGCAAGCAGAAATTTAAAAAAAAATCTAAAAACCCAGCTTTGGGTAAAGAGGAAAGAGAGAGAAAAGATTATTCTCTGCCTTGGACAGAGAACTTACTACTGAATAAAAACCCAGCTGTAAAAATCGGACTGCTACTAAACTGAATTGTCTCATTTAGAACTGGGAATTACAAATCAATGGAACAAAGCTTTTGTTATTATGGAAAACCCAGTGTCTGAGCAGGTCCCTTATTAATTTTATATGCTGGACAAAGCACATGCTGACACTGTGGTCCCAGCTCACTGCACGTCCTCCTGCACGGGACTTCCCTGGGGCTGAAAGCAGAGCCATGAATGCCAGCAACACTTGGGACTGAAAAGGGTTAGGAGGGTGCAGACAAATTCACTGAAAGGCAAAACGACAATAGGTGCTATTTTTTTCTATGAAAATATAGTCAGAGCAGACAGATTGTGGTAGAGAATAATGTATTTTCCACTTTGTTATTGAACCAAACAGGTGTTATACTATATAACTGCTCTCTCAGTAGTAGAGCAGACATCCATATTTATACTATTCATTATTTGTCCCTGGTTTTTTGTACCTGAGCTCACTGGCTTTAGGATATGCAGCATGAAGAGAAATACCTTAGACAAACACCTTTTTCTCTTGCAAAAATAAGAGAAATACCTTAGACAACTTTAGTCTAAATAGTTTTTAAAAATTGCCTCAAAGATCAGTAGCCTGGTGTAGAAGTAGAGCAGAGAAAGTAAGAATGAGTTAGAAAATGCCATCCCAATGCTCTCCACAGCCTGAGCACAAAGGCAGCAAGAGGCACTCCTTGTAGCCCCGGCCTATTTATGAATGCTTAACAAGTGAAGGAAGGAGAAGAAACACTTCAGAGGTAATTTTATTATACAATGAAAAAATAAGTTTCTGCCCCCAGCCCTCCCAATTTTGTTAGAACACTTAAATAATGAAAAATAAGTTTGCCACATCTTTATTCTGAAGCAACTCAGGTTATTGCAAATCCACCATTAACAGCCATACCTGTGCCCTTATTGAGGTTATAAATGGCAGATGGTAAAAATTAATTTAGTATTCTCTGTGAGGAAGTTTAAACACAAACTTGGGTCCAGTCCTATAAATGGCTGCTCTCATGAGTAAAACTAACTTGAAATTACCTCATATTGGGCATATCCCGAGTTTTACATACAATTTAAGACCCGTTTCTGAGGGCACAGCTCACAGTCCTCCAAAGTGGTTGCACATACACGCTGATGCCTCTTTGAATAATGTCATGTGAAGGGGGCTTAGCAATGCAGGCCTGAAAATGTTTCATTTGGCACAGTTAAGTTTCCCCCAGAAGTACTTGGGCATGACTAAGAGCTGCTAAAACACGGACTCTCTGGATTAGATCTGTACATCTGTAAGTTAACACAAGGGATTAAATCCTTACCAAATCTCAATTTGTTTGAAATGATTTTTTGTATTTTCCTTTTCTGCTTTATTAAGTTCCACTCCTTTGTCGTAGTTACACACTATTCTTTGTGAGCAAAGGTTTTGGTCTTCCACTGTTTCTTCATCCACAGCAAAGCGCCCTCTTTGCTGCCTAAAAGCACCATGCATGTCATCACCAAAAACACATATAAACTCTTACTTTACATCACTGCCCTACTTTCAAAAGGAGCAGAGTTTTACCTTTCTTTCAGAAATTCATCTGCTGCCTAATGAGAGTTGTGTTCATCGGTAATTTTGAAGGAGAAGAAAAATGATTATTGCTCCGGCAATTTTAGGTGACAAAGAATTCCATGCAGCCCGTAGTTAAATACGTGACATTTCTCCCAGTGTAGGATCTACAGGCCAGATGCATCATTATAATTACAAACATTTGTAATGAGCCTCTGTGCAATTGGGGCCCACGGTGAAGTAGCATCACCTCAGATAAAAATCTTTCAACAAGCCATTTCATACCCAAGATTGCTGTAATTTATAAATCCCTGCATTATCAAAAATTACCTTTTGATGTCAGCAGAGCCAAGAAGGGGTTTGATAATGCTCTAGACTTATGTTTTTTCCTAAATATGTTTCTACATTTTATTAATGTCTAATCAATAGACAATGCTGTGATACAGTAATTTGTCAACCTCCCTTATACCAGAGCTATTCCTGGCCGAAAAACTCTAAATGGCAGCCTGAAAATCAACACCCTCACAACCAGCTTTGGGATTTGGCTGAATTATCCTGCAAAAGGTGCATTCCTCATTTCCCAAAATGTTCTCTTTTCCTGATGCTGACTACTGAACAGCAGCACCATGGCAAGAGAGCAAGGCACAAAGGACTGTTAATGGGAAGATAAAAACTGAGACAGAAAATGAAGGAGCCAGAGCGTGGATATCAGCGAAACAGACGAGACCTATGAGAGGGCAAAAGGAACCTGTTGAGGATGATGAGAGAGGAAAAATAAAGGAATGTGGAAAATGAAAAAGTTTTAATAGCAGTTTTAGTAGTCTGTCAGCAGAACTAAGAAAAAAGCCAGGAAAGTGTGAAAGTAATGAATAAAGTAACAGCGAGGATTAGGGAGAAACAAAATACTGTGTGAAAATGCAGTGCTAGAGTGAAAGGGCTCAGCTGATGTACAGAAGGCCCTGAGAGATTTGCAAGGACATAAATATGAAAGGAAAAAGGAGGAAAGAAAAAAAAATTTAAAAACTGTTGTTAAACAGAACACAAATTAAATGGACTGTAAATAAATGTGCATAGAAATGGGGACTGAAATATCATAGGGCTGCTAAAAGAAGCCCAAGTACACCCCCCATGCTGTAACCTCACTGCTCCCTCCTTTGCCTAATGACCAGTTCCTGGTCCATTTGGGGGCATTGTCTTTCCATCTCTTCTCTTCCCATGCAATTCTTTTTTTGCTTTATTTTGGTGGGGTTTTTTGGTTTTGGTTTTTTTTTGGGGGGGGGAGGGGATGAGGGGGAGGGGCAGTTTGTAATTTATAGCTTAGCTATAAACACAAAATTGCTTTGGGTT
>NW_008239283.1:2035596-2101941 GCF_000691975.1 Corvus brachyrhynchos | reverse complement strand
CTTAGCTATAAAAAAAAATTTGCTTTGGGTTAAAAACATTAAAAGCAAAGTCTTCCTCAAAGTATGAATTATTTTTATAGGTTTTTCAAAAGATTGATCTTTTCATTTTCTCGTCTTATGAGTATATATCCCATTAGATCTGCTTCTGTGTAGGAATTGCAATTTTAGCAAGCAATTAATCCATAAATGAGCTATTTCGGAGTTTTAGGTATTGGGCATCACCCTTCAAAGGCTCTGTGCTGGCCTTGGATTACACCTCCATGTTGCCACAGACCTCAAAGAAGCTCATTTTGCTGGCAATCATGTAATTGAAATTCCCGTGAATCACTTTGGAAAATCATGCTCAGGATAATCAGGCACAGGCAGAAAAAGGAGGTAGCATTTCTAATAACCGTGTCACTGCGAGACACAATGACCTTTACATCCTTCAGCACTGAACTTCTTGTTGCTTACTTTATTCCAAAGGAAAATATGCAGCCAAAGAGCCACTGAAATTACACTTATTTGATCCTGGACCTCTTGCCAGGGCTGCCAAGTTTCTGTGCAATAACAGGACCATGATTCCTCCCCCTGTAATTCTCATCTTTGACACAGACCAGAAACTTTGTGGCTTTGACACCATCAACCCCCCAAATTCATAATTTAAGATTTTGAATATTTTGCAACACATGCAAAGGCAAAATGAAATCTAATTTTATGCATTATGTTGCATTTTATGGACTCAGATGACAAAAACTCTTGCACTGTACTGAGTACAAGGGAAAATATTGTATAAGGATATTCTCTTATGAGCTGAAAGCATTTAAAAAACAAATGAATTCTTCCTTTTTAAACTTCTTGTGCACACAAATCTCAAATTTCCTGCTACACATTTGCAAGGCACAAATCATTCCTAGCACACCAGAAATGAGCTCGCTGTACCAAAACCATTTGCCTACAGTAAAAGCTAATGTAACTGTTTATATTGGCAAGGTATAAATAACTGTTTAAATATCTGCATATGTAACATGCTAACTTCAGAATGATTAAAAAAAAAAATCAAAGTCTTCAATTACTTTTTATGGTAATTTATTTGGCTGGAACAGGTTTGGGTGTTTGGACTATGTAAAGAACAAAGTAAAAGAACATTCAGACTGGAAACCAGAGTGAAATGAACACACAGAATAGAAAATAAAGTAGGAAGAAAAAAGGAACAAAGCACAAAATGTAACTGAGTATTTTTAGTCTTTAAAATGCTTTAAAAAAAATTAGCACAAGCAAGTAATTCTATTCCCTGCCAAATTCCAATGTTTACCTGACTGATTCAGGGCACTTTCAAAATAATTATTTAAGAAAAAATACTTTTAATTCAGAAAGCTGAAATTGCAGCCCCTACTTAATGAAGCTGCTGGGGGCCAAGCCCCTGCTGCCAGCACTTTACAGCTCAGGCAGCAGTGCCTGATGCACCAGGAATGAGACTTTCTACATTCCTGATTGAAGCTGGACAGACCTTGCTCTTCCAAGATCCTTACACTCAGCCTGGTGCAAATTTTAGTTCCTGTAGTGTTACCTGGCATTTTCTAATCCCAGCAAGTATTTAAAGTCACTTCCCCTGACAAAAAGTGAACAAACTAGTTTACACAGAGAAGGCAGACGCTTGTATCCCAGTGATGGGACAATGTGCTTAGCCTCAGAAGTAGTGTTACAGTCCATTGGGAAATTATAAAAAGGAATTGCCTCTGAATGTTCTCTGGAGCCTCAGCAGCACTGCCTGTACGCTGGCTGTAGCAGAAAGGAAATGCAGAAACATCAAAGTTATCCCCTGGCCCAAGGCAAGTGCTCCCCAGCAGCCAAAGATGGGGAGCTCAGAGGGAAGAGGAGCAGAATCAGTGGAGCGAAAGGCAGGAGCATCCTCCAAGGATGATCCCCCTCAGGATGACAACCGGGCATCAAGAGCAGCCCCAAACACCACAGTGGAACAGGCTGAGCTGCTCCACACTGACAGCAATGCAGGATTTGTCTCAGTGGGGTGCTTCTCTGGAACCTTCCCAAAGGGCTTAGAGGGTACGAGCACCATGGACACCCATCCTTTCCAGACTGCTTGCTCTACCACCCTGTTAACTGTTGGAAACATCAGCAATCCCATCACACCAGCAAAATCACCTCTCCTGGAGGGGCTGAGCTCTCTCTGCTTTCCCAAATGATGGAGTAAGGAGAAAACAGAGGTCAAAAGCTAAAGCCCAGGTCACAGTCACCGAGATGTTTTCCACAGGGAAAGGGGGCAAACAACAGCAAACTACCTGGATGGGATGAAGCACAGCAGCCCCAAGAGGCTACATGCCAATAAAAAGGATGGCAAAGGCTCCAGACAGAATAAATATGTTTTATAACCATGTTTTATACCAGTGTTCACCAACCACAGCAGCTTTGGCAAGGCAAACTGCAAGAAGAGGCTCAGTGAGAAGCGTGTTTTGTTTCAGGTCTGTACAAATAGTACCAGGAAAGTTAATACTCCTTCAAAACATTCATCTTGTTCTGTCAGAAACACTTCTTCTCACCAGCTAACACAAAAGCTGGCAATTCTGTATTGCTGCATCAAGCGTTTAACTTAATTTTAGGTAAACTAGCAGCAGTTTCATAACATTTGTTGACATTTGTCATTTTGTTGTGGTTCATTTCCTACAAGAACTTTAGAAGTTTTACACTACTTATAGGAACAACCCTGATACAGAGAGAAAAAGGGAGTACACATCATCTCAAAGCAGATTAAATTAATACCTGGCCAGTAACAAGTTCAAATATCTTGCTGAAAAATAGGTGTAAGCAGCTATTTTATGTAGCAGATTCCTTGTTCAACAGTAACTACAAACACCAAAATCATAAAGTGAAAACACAAGTTCACATTTTCCCCTCATGTCCAGCATTTTCTTCATCTGCCTTTAGCAGCTTCATGGCAGTGCACCTTCAATGTATGCACATTAT
This sequence comes from Corvus brachyrhynchos, assembly GCF_000691975.1. Classification (NCBI taxonomy): domain Eukaryota; kingdom Metazoa; phylum Chordata; class Aves; order Passeriformes; family Corvidae; genus Corvus; species Corvus brachyrhynchos. Next base: position 2,098,980 of record NW_008239283.1, on the reverse strand, counting down.
TTATTGATATAGGATTTTTCCAAAGCTACTAAAGAGTGGTTTGGGATCCCAGCTTCTATTGAATTTCGATGAATCTACTCATAAAAGAATTAGGAGCTTTAGGAAATTTTATCTTTATTGTTTCATACCACAAGAGCAACATTGCATCCAATTATCTTACCCTTTGCTGGTAAAAGAACTACAACAGAGGTACCCAATTAACAATTTTAAAGCTTCTGAAACTAGTCTCCCATAATTAGCATCCAGAGAATGAAAGACACACTTTTAGCAAACAAAGTGATACTGAAGCTTTTAAACAAGGCACTTCTGCTTGCTGCATTTCTTTTGCTCCTCCAACTTCAGTTTAATCATGATTATAGAAGGTGACATTCCCTCAAAATCCCAGAGGAAGATAATTATCAGAACTAATTTCAACATGTTACAATGAGGCTACATCTACTCAAACTTCCAGAGACAGGCACCATTCAAATTTGATGATTTATTAATGGCAACTAAAGTTGTTTCAACTCAGGACCAGTCAGCCACAAATAAATTGTGTGGGCGGAAGGTATGCAAACAGTATTTGGGTAACATTTAGGAAAGCTCAAATACCAGAGCAACAACGTCAGGATCACAAACAAAGGGCAGCTGAGGACAATAGGAGAGACAAGAGTTGCAGTCTGGCTGTGCAGAGTGAAATGTTCTCAGGATTTTGTTGCTGCTAAAATAAATGAGTGTCAGGCACTTTCGGACTTGACAGTACCTTTTAGAGGTCCACCAGTAGATCTCATATTGCAGGGTTTTGTTCCCTCTCATAGGTTATTCATGACATTCAAGCAGTACTTGGGGTCTGATAGATGGTTCTAATGGGCAACTGTGCTGCTGCAAAGCTCTGCTGCCTGCAATCTGCCACAGATAGATATGAAAGGAGCTCGGGGAGCCTCGTGCCAGACCTCAAGTCTCTCTTTGCAGGGCACTATCAGGCAGTGTTACAGCACCTTCCTCCACTCCATGGCTGAGAGACAACGGATCAGCCTGTGCTGGAACTGCTGCACCCAGAGTTGCAATATCCAAACATAATCAGTGTGCACAATTTCAAAAAGAAGCTATAGAAAATAAGCAATTTCTCTCCCTGCTCCTTTGTTTCACCTCGCCCTGGCACAACACATTCTGACGGAGAGGTGTTGGTGAGCTGAGATTTGAAAACAACATGCAAGCCAGACGAGTTCTGAAGCTGCAAACACAAAAAAAAGCCTTAAGTACTAAATGGAAGGAGTAATTTGCCAATGCACGTTTTAGATCTCAGCTCTGTTAGGAGGAGGCTGAGGAGAAAAGCAAGAAATAGCACATCACACCAAATACTTGTCTGGTTTCAGAAACCGTGGTATTCCTTGGGCATGGATTACTTAGGATAAATATGTTATTCAGAGGTACAATTGTGGAATACAAAACACACAAGTACCCCAAAATAACAATGTTATAAACTGGATCTTTAAAATACAATCAATTAGTGAAGTTCTCTACTTATGCCACTATAGCAGTTGCTGAGTTAGGAAAATACTTGCAGCATTTTGCATTAATACTTGCATTAAGACCAATACTAGTGGCAAGAATGGTAAAAGAAGCAAAAAAAAATCCAATCAAAAACACCAAAAAGAAAACAACCAAAAAAACCTCAAAAAACCAAAAACCACCACTAAAACCACCCCCAGGAAAATGAGTATTACATTGATGTTTCTAAGTAATAATTGCCTGCAGCAGGGAGCAGTGAAGTCAGATGATACAACTGGTTGTCACTATATCTGTTTTTAAATTCTATGTTTTTTAACAGTGGATTTGAGTTTTGTAATTATCCCACCAAAACCACCTGTCAGGTGAGTCTGCAGGCAGCCATTTTATTTTTCCTTTTTACAGACAGGCCCTCTGAATGTTTGCATCAACCTCCAGACTCACAGATATCTGTAAAAGCCAAACTGTCTGGCCAGATTCTGGGCTGTCTGATAAAGTTCTATTGATTTCAAGTGAGCTTGCTGATTTAGCCTGCTGAAGAACCCAGCATCATCTGATTAGGTTGAGTAAATTGATTTTTGAATCCTGACTATTTGCAAAAGCCTTATGAACAACCAAGAGACCACCCAAGAAAGGGTAAAAATTACTTGGTCAAGAGTTTTATTAATACATATTATTTTTTTAAAAAATCAATTTTCTCACAACAACTCTGGAACAGAAAAGCAACAGAATTTGTTCACTAAATTACTCATTATGAGATACTGAGCCAGGTTCCTTATTACTGTAAAAACCAGCATCTTCAGAGAGCAGAAAGAACTACAGCTGCTAAGAAATGGGAGATAACGCAAGTGTAGGCGCTGTAGGAATTCACTTCTGGTTTTATAAAGCTGTTTGTGAGCCCATTTAGAGGAAGATGGGAAGCACAAGGGGAACAGACTGGTGCTGGAAGCTCTCTGCTGACTGAAAACAACACAGGCAGAGCCAGGACAGCTCTATCACACCCCCTGAAAGATCAAGGAAGCTGTGCCTGCACAGAGCCCTGCCCCAGCCTTTGCCAACACAGACACTGAATTCAACAGTAACTATGAATGCCACCCTTTCCTCCTTTCTGTCCCATCCTAGATCTCCTTACAAACACTAATAAAGGAAAAGGATTGTAGGATTTCAGGTGGGTTCCTGAGGCAATTACTTGATACAGGCATATCATGTGTGTTTGGACAGGAGAATAACTTTCAGGTTCTATTGCAAAACTTGGTTAAAATGCCAACAGGAAAGAGCTCACAAAGATATTAAGTTCCTGGATATTTTCTGCAAATATATGCTTGAGTGATGAGACTAATAAGACTTCTCATATTGTCACCATGGGAAAAGCTGCAGCTTGAGAATTTCTCTCCTTTTCTCCACTTTGAAATCCCCACAGGAGAGAAGTTAAGAACTTCCACTTGCAGGAAAAGCTTTGATCAATGCTTGCACATTATTAGAACCCAGAAAACCCTATTACTAGGCAGAAATCCACAGAAAATCAATCAAAATCCATTTGTTTACGGCTATAGGAACAACTAGCAATATTTGTCAGGCTACACCAAATAATTCATCATATGTAAGTCAAAAAAGAGCTGACAAATAGGGGCTGCATTCATCTATAAACAAACAAACACATGACTCAGTGCACAGAAACTGAATGTGCTGTGTCCCTGGCATTAGCACCAGGGATCAAATGTATTATAAGAGTATTTTTAATGTAATTTATAAGTTCCTACAGACACCACGGTGCAAAGTGCCAGCAGAAAAATTCAGGACCATCATACCCATCTTTATTGAGAAACAACTTACCTGACAAAGACAGAGTAGGAACACATATTTCAAAAATTTGACAGTAAATTATGCTGAAAAAAATACAGAACCATCCAGTCTGAAACAAAATCGTGAGCAATTATGTAACAAAGTTTCACCCAATGCCCCAGCACTGTCACTTGGCTCTCACTCAGTCCTGGGCTGAGTTGAACTGAGAGGGTGAGAGAGGGCAGCAGTCCTAAGGTGATTATTATCTCAGCCCACACAGTCAGCTGTTGCCGAGGCACCTCATTAACCAGCAGCTCGTCAGCAAAGGGCCATGGAAGCTGGAAAAGAATAAGGATTCAAACACCTTTCTTCTGTAAAACCAGAAAAGCCACAGTGCTGAGCTGCTGCCTCTGGCTTAGGACAGCCTAAGTAAAGCACCTGACAGAAACTGCTCACATTTGCAAAGGGAAAGGTGTTTCTGAGAGGACCACGCTGGTTGATGTCAGGATGTCTCTTTCCCACCCCTTCCCCCCCTTTCCTTCAAGCCATCAATAAACCCCAAACACCATGTTTTTCACATGGCATGACTTTAAATGGCACTGCTGAACACTGCTTACAAAGCAGCACAATAACCATGTAAAGTTCTCAAGAGGAAAATACCTGGGCATCCAGCAAGCTATTGGATTTGGAACCACATGGTGAATATCCCGAGGCCAGTTTAAAACTGTCTGTGTGACCATTTCTGCGCTCCTACCTTGATATTCATTAGTTGGAAAAACTTCTACCTGCGCATGTTAAACACTGCTTGAAAACACCTCAGAGAAGGCAGTAATCCATCAGCAGTGCAGTAACAAAACCCCAGCTGTACCCAATGCTTCCCACTGCAGGATGTTGTTGCTGAGAGCCCCAAAGTGTGTCGAAGGTGGTTAATCAGAGCACCCTCAACCACAGCCCCAGAGGCAAATTTCTGATCTGTTCCAGAGAACAAGCACCGGAGCAGGAAGGCTGCAATCAGCACCACAGTGTTTGCCCAGACAGAAATGGCTCCCAGACATCTTGAGCTTCTGTCCCTCACTTTAAAGATTAGACTCCTAAATACTGTCTGATATTTTCTTTTCTTTGAGCAGTAAACCCCATTTCCAGCCTTCCTGATTGTAAGTATTGCTTTGATACAAAATACATGGTTCTTCTCTTACATTAAGTGATTATCCTGGGATAAAATCAGGAAATTCCCTCATTTTCCTCAGAACACAGGAAACAAGGGAACATTCAGATTTAATAACACCTCATCAGTAGTCTACAAGGCTGATAAGAAAAGTGTCTGTAAGGTTGCTGCTCTGGTGTTCAGAAGCTCTTAGCCACATTAGAGAAACCCAAAAAAACCAACAAGGTTTTCACTATAATTAAATATGTTTTATTAAAGCTTTTCATCATCTTCCTTTCTTTGCTTCTTTCCCCCTCACAGCTCTCACATCTTCTTTCGTTTCTCCCTTTGATGTTTGTATGCTTTTCATATTTGTATTGAAAATATTTTGCACTCTTCTCTTCCACCCCACCTTGCCCTAAATGTATTTAGAGGAGCACATTTTCCTGTGCCTGACTTTGCCCTCTCAGCTCATCGACAGCTCGGTGAGAGCAGAGGGCACATGTGCTCCAGTGACAGTGCTCATTACAGAGTGGCACAAGAACAAACCACCTTCCATCTCTTCCCTTTCTTCTGTCTCTCACCTACACAGAGCATATAACCGGCTCTCCTCGACAGGAAGATTCATACAGGATTTATAAACAAAATGGAATCTGCCCTTTCAGTTGGGTAGTTAGTGTGACTGCAAATGTTACAGTTAAAAGGGAGATAAAATAAAAGAGTGGCTCCTCCTTTACTCACATGTGTCTAAGGACTCATCAGAATCATCGGGACAATCGGGCTCCCCATCACACAGCCAGTGCCAGGACACACAAGTGACGTGATCGTGGCACAGGAACTCCCCTACGTCACACAAGGGATGCTCGTCTGGAAATGAGAATGGGTTAGAATGAAATGGTTAAAGGTGAAGGGAAACAAAATGGCACAATGAAAATGAGAAGTGAAAATGAAATGATCCAGAAAGAAAAAATGAAAGCAAATGATAGGAACAATATGAAGCAATAATTTAATGGTATCTGATACCCTCACTTAGGGAATTCTAACATCCAGCTGAGGGTTCAGTGGGAGCTGCCCATCACCCTTCCAACCAGACAGGAACAACATCACCATGAACTGCTTTTATGGAATAAAATTTTAAGAAAATCTGGGTTTTTTTTTTTTTTGTAAATATTTCACCATAAAGTAAATTTGCTCACTAGATAGAAACCAACAAGCTTTTAATGTCATGTTACCAGCAGGGAGGTCCCCTACTCACCTCTCCTGCCACAGAAAATATTTTTAAATTGTTTCAAGTAATCACATTTTCAAGGATGTATTTTTGTAAGCAAAGTTCTACTTAAATAAACATACCTATTTTCAGCTACTTCCTTAGATGCGTTTTAATGACCAAATCCCACCTCAGTTTTATATTAAAATTATTTTAGAGTTCACATGACAAATTTGCAAACAAAGATTTTAAGTCAATACTGGGGCACCTTGAAAACAATGGCTTTTAAAAGAAGGCAAGTCTGGATGTTTGGCACCCCCACACTCTCTGCTGTGTTCAACCACCACAGGCCGATGTCCTTGAGATCTAGAGTTAATTAACTCAAGACTATTCCATCATTATTCAATGTAAAACTATTCTAATATTAATTAAAGCTCACAAAACCTCTGTGCAATATATTATATTCATTTTATCAATATATAAATTACACTAGTGTCTTCCACAAGGTTACATTGCAGATTGCTGGGAAAAGGTTTCCTCATTATTCTTACACTGGCACAAGAGAGAAGTAACTTCACTGGAGTCAATACTGTCACAAAGACATAAAACCAGGAATAAAGAAGGAGACAATTAACACCCAATCCACTTGGAGGTCTCTCCATTGGTTTAGTTCACTCTGAAAGCCATGGGATGTATTATTACTAAAGGAAACAACAACAAGAACACTTTACTAAAGTTATCATTAAATCATTTCCTCTGTGCAGGCCTCATTTCCGAGGTCAGGTTCCCAACTACTGATGACAATCAGTTTCAAGCAAGCCAAATTTGCAACTACTGTGTAGATATATTTCATATTTCTTAAACTAAGTATATCACAGCTTCTATAAGCCTGCAAGAACGAAAGGATTTTTGCTATACCTTAATTCCTTCCCCTCAACAGCAAAAATGAGCGACTGTATAATTAAGAGTGTAAGTTTACATGGAGTGGTTTTGCTTAAAGCTTTCAGGGAGATGATTAAAGGCCCTGCTTTGATAGCACATCTTGAAAAACCATCCTGGAAGTCAGAAAGAGGGAGAGAGTTTGGCAAGTTTTAGCATTTCAAAGCCGTACAGTAGTATGAGAAACACACAGAAGAACTCTGCAGTATTTGGGGTTAGAGTATTCTTGAAATCCATGATAAATTCCTGCTTGTACTACAGGATGAACTGTAATTTTTTGTGTATTGAACATCTGCTTGTAACAGACCTGAGAATGTTAAAACTGGCACTGCCAAACATGTCCACTTATTTATTCAACTCTGGAATGATTATTCCTCAGAGCAAAAAATAGTTGAAAAGTCTTCCATTAATTAAGATTAACAAAATCTTTTTTTTAATTTATTTATTTTTAGAGGTTTCTGAACTGACAGCTACGTGAAAAAATATTACTGAATAAATATAGAAATGCCAAGTTGTGAAAACACTTCTACAGTCAAGGTCACACACGTGTCTGGTTCTACATGAACCTCCCCAAATAGCTGCATGTACAATACGTATAGAATAGAAATCTGGTCTGACACCAAACCTGGCAGGGTGATTATCCCTTCCCTAGTGCAACAGCTTCTTTCAAATCTGCTGATGGTCACACGTCTACACAAAAAAATCTTGCACTTGTTTCTCTTTTGGGCAAAGATTATGAAAATAGCCTAAGTAACTGGATATAAAGAAGTTCTAAAAAGCAATTTCATACATAGCTCAGAGTTGAGCATGTGTACCTGAAAAAAGGCTCGTTTACTACCTTTTTTTTTTTTAATAGAAATAATTTAGCTATTTCCCTACTATTAAATTCTTGGTTTGAGTTTTATGCAACAATACAGAAATTATGGAGATCTAAGCTTTTTATATTCTCTATCTCAAGAAAAACCTAGAAGAGTGAAAAAAACCACTAACTTATAAAATACTTTGAAAAATAGATTTTGTCTAGAATAAAGCAGTTTAATATTACCTCAGGGTTTTATTGGCTCTGAAAGTGCTTCCTCAAATGTTTTTATTTTGCATAACTATAGAATTATTTTTATTTTCAGCTGTTATCTTTACGGAATGAATTGGACCAGTTAATCACAAACATGCACTAATTAGGGAGCTTTAAAAAAATGAAACAAAAACCACAACAACCCTCTTGTTAAAAAATAGTCATCTCTGATGGCCCAGGAGTGAGTACAACAGTTCTTCGCAGTGACACCTTTTTCCTTCTGTACTATGTGAGCTGCGCAGGAAAGCTCCCAGCAGATGGGAAAATTCACATTTTTAACATCCTGGTTCTTTGAGATACAGAGCAGATGGTGAGAAATCATCCCTCTATGGGTAAATGAAAGCTTTGCCTCCCTAAGGATACTACTCCTATACTCCTATCCTGTGCTGCAAACACCTGGCAGTGCCTCTTAGTAGGAAATTTAAAAAAAAAAGAAAAAGAAAAGCTGATGCCTTTGTTTTAAAGTCAACGTTCCTACAGCCAAAAACACGTTGATTTTTTTTTTTTTTAAAGATAAGTGTATTTTAAAGAGGACAAAGCGCAAAACCTCCATTAGGAAAGCAACTACAATTATAATGTAGGAAATTACACTGAACTTGGAAGACCAAAATTCCATTATGATGACAAAAGGGGGAAAAAAAGGGCAAACAAACCAAGCAACACACAAGGCAGTGACTGATGTCTGCCTGTACCAGGAATGCTCCTGGATTAAAAAGGCATTTGCCTCTGTAAACTTGCATTCAGCTCCTAAAGAAGGAGGGATAAAATCACTGCCTGTGATCACAGGGACTGTTAGGGGTCAAAGGGATCTGCATCCTTCCTATTTGAGAGAATGCAATGAAGAAAAGCAAGTCAACAGGGCTCTTGGAAAGAACTATATGGGAGATAACATTTAAATAATTGAGTGCTCTCTGTCACCAGACTGGAAACATTCGCTGTGACTCTAATTAAGAACTGCCTTGGTCAAGGAACCAGGTGCCCAGAGAAGCTGCTGAATCCCAGAACTGTGCTTCCCACTTGCAGCAGTCCCCTGCTTGGGCTCTCTGTGGATCTGCCAGGCTCCTGCTGTGGTCTTGGTAATCCCCCAGCCGCTTGGATGGGAGTTGCTTGGTGCTCTTTCTTCCGAGCACTTCCATCTCCATCTGCCAAGAGCACCTGAGACAGCCCAAAAAAACACAAACCTCCCATATGGCAAAACTCTTCAAAGTGAGCAAAACTCAGCCTGATAAAGTCTTGATCCGTTAGAGCAGGGAGTCTGCTCATTAGGCTTTCACTAAATATTCAGAGAAACCACATGTGCACACTAACCCAAAAAGCACATTCCAACAGGAGCTTTTGAAGGATATGATACAGCACGATGGGATTGAATGTTGAAGGATAAAAGATCATCACAACATACTTTTTAAAAGCTTTTATAGCAATAGCTTAAGATCAGTGTGAAGTAAGAATGTCTCATGAATTGATTTCATTTAATTTTACACTTAAAAAAAAATATTTTCACCATGTTTCAAGTGTTGAAATTTTAAATTCCCTCTCCATTTTCAAGGAAGAGGGCAAGAAAAGGTGCACATAGACTAGGGGGGTGTGTGTGTGAACATGCTTTCTTTTTCCACTTGAGAATGGCAAGATCTAGGAATGAACCATGAACTCTATGAATAAAAACCATAAAATTATAGAAGTTCTCAGCTGGTTTGTCCCCAGCTGCATACCCAGATAAAACTCATAGGAGAGAAGGGAACTGCCTGCCAAAATAGTTGGGATTTTTTGGGGATTTTTTTTTTTTTCAGAAGCAAAAGAGCAGGAAGACTAAGAAAGAGCAGAAAGGCCAAAAGGAGTGATTAGAGAACTGCAATCCAGCTGTAGATTTCCATGCAGATCCACTGGTGACTGCATCACCTGTCTGCACAACCAGGAACTTCTGCCAATGATAACAAACCTCTTCTGCCATGTTCCAGGGATATTATGCAACCAAGACCTTGCACTTTTAAGTTCTTAATTAGCTTTGCTTTGATTTTAATTAAGTTATCTTCATTACAAGAGCTTAAGAACTCAGAACTATTTTTCCCCCCTCTCAAAAGCATGTTTTCCATTTGGGATTTTCTTTGATCTCTCACTGAAACATGGGAGGGTTTCCAGATTAATTTCAGCAAAATTTACTCCGAAGCTGAAAAGTGGATTCCGGTAGTAATTTATGACAGAATTCATCATACGCTAAAACCTAAATTACTGTAACTGAAAGGGAGATGTGAAGAAAGAGCATGCACAGCACTTCCTATTTATGACTTTCAGACTTTCAAATAATACTTTTCAAACCTTTTCTACCTTTTGAGTTAAATCTACATTTTTAGAGCCCAACATACAGCAAAACATTTACATTTTGGCCGCACTAAACTACAGACAAAATCCTCGGAATGTGTCTTGCAAAACAGTAAACAAACTTTTATATTCAGGGTATAAAAATATGATTATGAAACCATTTCCTTCTGTCCTGCCTGGTTCAGTATAATGCTGTGTTCAAAGTAATGAAATTTTATTTACAGAACCCAAAAATCTCTCCCAAGATCTACCAAACCCTGATTTGTGCTTCCAAAATGCAAAGGGGCTTAGAGAGCTGTGGGTATTTTCACATGTAGCATTCTAAACAGGAATATGAATGTTTTATGTGTATGTTTTATGTGTATTTATTCAACTCTTGGCATATTAGTTCTCACTTATTCAGCATTTTCTAATCAGCTAATTGCTTTATCCATAGGCAAGGCACACGCACAGGTACCCGTCAGTAAAAGCACCATATGCTCAGTTTAAGCCACATATGGTTAAATTTCATGTGTAAACTTTCCTCAGTCTGCACATCTTCCCCTCAGCAAGGCCATAGGCATCTTCTTTGGAGTCTGGTCAGTCTTTGGAGTGACATCAGCCATCCTAGATCTCAGCCCATAATATTCATGCTCAAATTCCTTATTTACATCACACAGTTACAAGAATTCCTCATATTTTTTTGGATTTGCTCTGTGTTATTATAATTTATGAATCAGAAAAAGCAAATATCGATAGAGGTCAGTACTAACAAGAAGATGAGAAACATTCATTGTTTCATGCAAATCCTGGAGTATATTTGGATGTGGGCAGGTGATAAGTTTAGGGGCTGTTTTGTACCTTCCTCTTTTTTGCTCTCCCTTTGTTAAAAACATACTTCCATTACGGGGGGGTGATGCCAAGTCCCCTCCTGGATTTGAACAAGAGAAGGTTATTCAGACTCAACTTGGCACAATCTATGGACAGAGAAATTTAAGAAGTACTCAGATAATGAGAAACACCCAAATATTCCTCAGCCAATTTTTATCTAATCAACAAAGGGTCACAGAATAACACCTATCTCAGCAAACTACAAAATGACACGATAGTTATGTTCCCTAATGGCTCAAAAATACCACAGAACAGCCAGGTGCCTTCTCTAACACAATAGAGAGACCCTAATAGAAACACATTACCTGCAATCCTGCCATCTGCCAATCCTGCTCCAAGCAGCCCTACACAGAAGGGAGGCTAAAGGCCCAGCAAACTCCCTCTGAGCCAACCATTTCTTCACAATTATCCCTCACTTCCTTAAAAACTGAAGCAAACATGCAAACAACATTCCCCAGGGTAAAGTGGTCCTTCTTTCCAAACAGCCTGAAGTGGACTGAATGTAAATGTCAGGGTGGAGGGTCAAAGTGACCATCACTTATCCCTCAGTGTGTGAAGGGTGACAAGCCCAGAGTCAACAAGGTGCCCTTTCAGCTGCTGACAGCCAGTGCCAGGGGGAACATGAGCAAAAACATTCTCACTTGTGGAAAGCCTTCAAAGGCTTCCACTGAAACAACCCTTTCCCACGTCAAAGAACAAAATGCCTTTGAAAAAACCATTTGTATGGAATGTGAAAACCTCTCAGCTTCTCCACTACCTTAGCCTGTATTATAATAGTGTGTTCATAATATTAGAATTTCATTTCCTCCTTGACAGGAGGAGATGGTTGCAACAGAAGAAAAAGTTAACACATTTACAGAAATAAAATAAAAGTTTTTATAAGGAACTGCAAGCATCTTGGAAAGACCCTTCACAGGGGCTCATATATAAGGACATTTCCTAGTCCAAGGAGATACACCTGGATAAGCAACACAAAGTTTCACATGCAAAAGAAATTCTAGGAGCGATGACTTGAGTAATACATTTCTTGTACACAGACACATTTGCTGCTTCATCAGGAAGCTCAATGGAGAAAAGACTCAGGCTTTCAGCTGCTCCCAGGATCAAATCTCCAAAAGGTCTGACAGGCAAGCTCCTGAAGAGCAGAAGAAACGAGCAGACGGATGGGGACTGAGAACAAGTCACCCGGCGCCGATTTCAAACCCGGTTCGCCGCAGTGCACCACTCACTGTGCCTCCAAGCAGGACTTCAAATGAATCTTTTTCATCTCCTATCTGTGCTAGCTCTTGGAACTTAAGAGATTTCCAAGTTATGCTTTTTCCTTCGCTATGTTGTAAAGCTTCCAAATTCAATTATAATGTTTTCATGGCAAAATTGCTTCTTTTTCTAAAAGTGGGATGGAAATCCTGACTTGAGACAAATTATTTAAATAAATGCCACACAAAATATTTTCTCTTTTGAAAGCTGAAACATTCATTACATAGCTTATTACAATACCTTTGATAAGCCCTTTGCTGAGCAGATGTTTTATCATCGTGAGTTTTCACATACAAACACTTTTAGTAAATACTGAAAGATAATTAATTTAGATAAATTTCATCTATCAAAGGGTAATCAATGATGTCATTGTTTTAATTTAGTCATTTTCATATCTTGTAAAACATAATAAAGCCATTCCATCTGAATATTTCAAACTCTAATAGAATGACATCTGTACACATAAGGAAGGAAAAGCATATAAACTATTGTGATATTTTAAGATGCTGCAAACATTATGGGACTAAAAAGAAAAAAATATGCTCCTCTTATCATCACTTTGAATAAAAGTAAAGTGTTCCATTTTCTTTTAAAGTGCAGATAACTTTATGAAGGAAGGATATAGATAGGTAAGATCTAGGTAACTCAGGTGAATGCATAATGGGAAAACAAAGTTATACGGAGAAAACAGAAAAAATAAGTTATCATAAAGGATTAAAAAATCCAAAGCATTATGGAAGGAACTATAAAATATCTGGACTGATTTGAACCGTCTTCTTTACTTTCTGTTTTAATTCTCCAGAGGAGAATGTTGAGGCCATGTTATCACTGGTGCTTGATTTGCTTGTTGTTGTTTTAGGACTCAAGCACAAATTTTATTCCTTTTGCCAAAAATCTCATCTTGAATAGGATAACAAAAAGGTTAATCCTGAAGTCATAGAGACTTCTATCAACTAAATGGTTTGTTCTCATGAAGTTACACAGCCCAGCTCCTTCACAGGTTGTCAATGCAGTCCTTGAATTCAGCAGTGGAATTCCTGCCCTGCCTGGCTCACTATTCCAGCAGAGCCCGCATGTGCCCTGGCGGGCTCCGAGCTGTCACTACAGGGATCTGCAGGGATCAGATCCCATTTTCCCAGCTCCCACTCCAGCGCAGCAGCGCGGGGCCATCCATTTTCCCTGCCCACTCCTGTCTCGCTCCATCGCCAGCCATTTCCCGCTGGCTGCTCTGCTAACCACCAGCAGTGTCACCCAGACAGGGGCCGAGCTTGACGGGTGGCAGCACTGGATTCATCCCACAGCGATCAACGAAGTGGGCTGGGGCAGGCGCGGGGAGGAGCCTGCAACTTGCAGGCATAAAATACAAAATTTTGTGGAAGATGGCAAGGTTGGAGAAGTGAGAACCAAACCCTTGGAGAAAACCTTCTCAGAAGACAATAAACATATTTTTGCAGCTAGGAAGGAAGGAAGCCCTGTCCTACCCTGCTCTCACAGCCACGAGAGCCAAGCCTGCTGTCACTAAGCATTTCTCAGAATGCTCCCACTTAAAATGACATAAAATAGTGATGAGCAGGTTTCAATAGCAGATGGGAGCCTATTACATAATTCAATTTTAATGACCAGAGAAATCTTAAATATGACGGGTTTGTTTTGTGCAACAAGAGACCTACATTAAATGAAACAGCCAAGTCTGCTTCCGTAAGCAACTGCATATGTTTAATACACATTTGTCTTACATTGGGATAATTAATCTACAGGGAAATGGGGTTAAATACTAAGATAACTTTAAACTATACTCAATTATTGAAAGGATGAGAGAACTAGGGGAAAACCAAGCTAAGACACCTTTCTAAACAGTGTCTACATAAAGAGATAAAGGGAAAATCTCATTACCAGGGCTAACTATTTTATTCAAGTTGGATATCACCAAACATTAAAAATATAGTAGTAATATTAGAAACTTCCAACTAAAATAATCTATTTTTCATGTAAACCTTTATAAAATGGACTCTAATCCTACAAATGGCTCCACATTTATGCTAGGCCCTACTGAAATGCTATCCATTATTTTAAATAACAACAATCAACAGTTCTAAGTTAAATTGTAAGAATTAACTAAAAGGCACACCAAAGTGTCACCTAATATAGGTTTAATTGTAATTTAACAGTTGGGAAAGTAGTTACAATTGTGATCTTCTGCAGTTAAGGTCTGACTTTTTTGATAGCATGATCCAAGACCGATAATTTAAGGTGTAATTTGGAAACGCACACATTGAATAATAATTTTCACGCCACTAGAGAGCAATGAATTGTGATATTAGCTGCTGCTGTCAGTAGGTCTTCAATGAGATTTTCTGAACAGGCAAACATGTTATTCACAGGCAGCAAGGCACAATATTTAGCAAAAGGTTGCTGCTGAACAATTTAAAATGGTATTTCCGAGGGCAGCTTGCATTCTGCCCAAAAAGTCCACGTTACAAAGAAGGACCCCATCCCTAAAAGATGGGTTTGATATCAGCCCAGTGTCACCCAGCTACCCACAAACAAGTTTTGAAACCCCCTCTGCTTGGATTTATTTCTCCATCCCCAGGACGGCGGGAATGGCGCTGGGTGAGTTGTGTGAGCTGTGAGTGACCACACGCAGGATTAATGAGTGCACCCGCCCATTGGCTCCTTGGAAACAAGAGGGAAAAGGTCATAGCCTTGACACTAAGGAGAAGAGTTGGATTGATAAAAGGATGGGAAGACTATTACAGGCTTCAAGTTTGGACTGATAACAAAACCCTTTATTTTCAAAGGGAGCCAAGAGTCACCCTTCTGTGACAAGATCTTTATTTCAGGAACAAGCTCTTGTCTTAGGTTGTATTCTACAGTCACCCCTGGTTCATCATGGAAGGAAAACCAAGTATTATCACTCAGAATTATTTAATGTTATTAAAAAACTCATAAAAATTTATTTATTGACTGTTTTGAAACATTAACATATTTTTAAAAGCAATTATATATAAATTAAGCACTGAATTATTCAAAGGCAAACGAAATCTAAGGACACATGAGTTTAGATAATTATTCCTTTGATTTATTAAGGTGACATTCTATTATAATTCATAAGCATTGACTACTATTTAAAAAAAATACCGTAAAAAGACAGCTATAAAAAAAAAGGGGTAAATAAAGACAACTTTGGATAAAACGTTATCAAGCAACTTGGTCGGAATAATTTTAAAAGTTTCGTGCCAAGACATTTGGACACTTGACAAAAACCAAAAGAGCCCCACATGTCCTTACGGAGGAAACATTTAATTCAAAGGCAGCATTCCTGTGGGAAGTCGTTCCTCAGCTATTGCTTTTTCAAATCCCTGCCGTCCCTGAGGCTATTTGTGTCACACAGGATGATCAAGAGAAACAGGCAATTATAAAACTAAAGACAGCATCAGGAAAAGAATCTATAGGATGGTATACAAGATTGCACGCACACACACACACACACAAAATGTTTTAGTTGCACAAAAACCAAGAAAGAAATAATTTAATTTTTAACACAACTGCTTTCTTCAATCTGTCCCGGAGCCTGGGGACTGAAGGGTGGCCAAGACAATCCTAACTTTTAAGAAATTCCACCCGAGTCATGGAAATGAGGCTCATAAGCCTGATGTGCTGAACAAGGAGTTAGTGGACACCTGAACAAATATGACATAATCAGGTTTCATAGGAGAAGGTCTCACCACAGAACAGGCTGGAGGAAATCCATCACAAATATAGACTCGGGTTCCTCTTTGTCCCCTCTCCATCCAAAAATCTTTAAGTTATTTTTTGAGACTTCCTATATGTGAGGAAAAGTTAATTACAACTCATATGATGGCTGAAGAGGAGGCAGGAGAGGAAACAGAAAACTTCATACTCAGGAAAAATTGGCCATCTTTAAATAGAAACCAAAAGGCATCAGACAGGTGGTAAACTCAGGATCAAACCTGCAGATGTCATCATTTTAGCAGGTCAAAAGGATGATGGGATGTTTAACCTTTGTTAGCAATAGCAGATCTCACTTCATTAGCAAGGGTGCTGAGGATTTTATTACCAGCTTTTCGAGCTGCTGACATTGTGCAAAGAAAATTATGCCCTGGTTTTACCACACAAAAAGAGAACAAAGGCTCTCTTTGCACTGAGCTGCTTTGCCTCTAAATGCTGATTCCAGCTCACCCTTAAGTGATTTCATGCATATCAAAGGTGAGCCAATGCTTTATACTGTAAAATAGGTAAAGTCTTGTCAACTGCCACTTCCATGACAGCGGTGCCAGTCGTTCCCAGCTACACCCAGGTGATGCAAAAACATATGCTCAGACTATGTCTGCTGTGATTATTAAACAAACAGAGTGCTTTGTAGACTAAACCATAATTAGGTACAATGTCAGTATTGTAAAAAGCACAGTAATTATGGCCCTGCTTGTTCTACTAATTTCCTTTGCACTAAGAATGTAAATTCTCACAGGCTAACGTGAAAGTAGTACTTTTCAGTTCAGAAATCTCTCTTCTGATGGGGAAAAAACACTTCTGTAAAGCTAATGAAGCCAGCAGACTCTTCTGTATATATACATATATATTTTTTAACTTAAACACTTCATGGGACTTTGGATTAGGCAACAAATAGAGATCTATTATACCCCTATGCAATATGGACCACTTAATAGAGTAAGTGACATTCATCTTTCTACCATCTCCTCTCCTAAGAGCAGAGTAACAGCAGCCGCCTACACAGAAAAAACAATATTAGAAAGCATGTATTTTTAGAAACTTTAATTATATTCTAGCAGCAGGACAGAAAGAAACGCAGAACCATACAAGCAGGCAATTCTCCCCCAAAGACAGACACAGCTTTGGAGCTCTGCAGCAGAATGATTTCACTTGTGAGTGGGCTTAAGTCAGAGAATTATTGAGGGGACTGCTCCGTTGGTGCTGCGCTGGTTGCTCCTTGCAGCTGCTGCACAGCATCTCAGTAGCTGAGCTAAATCACTGAAGCAGACACAATCCTTAACAATTCCTGCAGAACGTACGTACACACACTCCAGAAAGAGATGGGTTGGCCTGATCTATGACCACAGTAATAACAATACTTCTTAGGTGGTTTTTTTAGTGGCTTCCCATTTCTAGAGTTTCCCCCAGATGGGAATTTGTTAAGAACAGTTCTCTGTACTTTAGAGCACAGGCAAAAGCAGTTTTACCTCTCAAATCCACTGTTGTTGACAAGCTGTGGACCTGAATGCCAGCCTAGGTCGTTCAATATTTTTAATATTTTTTTTAAAAGCATCCGAAGTAACTGATATTGCAGCCATGTAATGGTCAAAATAACCAAGGGAGATCCAGAGAACTGGGGTTCTGGACTAACACAGCTGATGAACCCAAGTAACTTCTTTGAATACACTAAAGTAGCAGCTTTTCTGGGCAGTAAGCTGAGGGAAGATACAGGACAAAACATTCAAATCACTACTACTGCTGATTACACGTAATCAGACTTTCATCATACCTACTGCTTTTCCTGTGTGCAGGGCATGAAAGATCATTTAGATTGCATTTAAGATGCAAGTGAAGATCCCATTCATAAAGAACACATTTTCCTGCTGCAAAGTCCCTGCCTCTCACTGAGCAGCACAAATAACTGCACGATTTGATAGAAGCTGAGCTTAGGCAATATTTACATCACAAAGGTAGATGTTTAGTTTGCTGGTTTAGTGCCATATTAGTTTGGGGAAATAAAGCCTCATTTCTTGACTGTGAAGGGAGGCATTTGTGGAGGTGCTGAAGGGTACCTGCTCTGCTCAGCGCTGTTGCCTCTGTGTCCAGCCCAGCCTGAGGCAGGCTCCATGTTTTTAAGGTATCAGAGATTGAAAACCTGTAATAGGAAATGACTGCTGTAGCAAGCAACAGAGCATCCCACGCATGTTAGGCTTTCAGGGTGGATGTTATCAGCGTAGACAAAATTACACCCATGCCGGAGACTTTCTATTGTAGAAATAAATAACTGGTGAAAGAAACCCTCGCTCAAAATGCCATCCCTTTAAAGAGCTGCATTTAAATGCATGAGTTTTACAACCACTATTAAAATAAGTGTTAATAAAAACCACACACTTAGAGCATATGAATATACATTCTTGTGGAGGTGTCTATTACAGCTTCAAGAACCAGGACCAGAAGTAAATACTCCCCAGGTGCTCAGCCCACTTGCAGCTGAGAAAGGGGAAGTATCTGGGAAGATTCCTTCCCACTCTTTTTTAAGGAAAATGGAAAGAATTTAAAAGCCTGGTAATCAATAAATCAGACAGAGGCCTCCTGCACGATGGGTATAAACATTTTCCAGCGCCATGAATACATCCCTGTACACTTCAAAACTGAACCTTGATGTATTCTTTCATAATCCAGGAGGATTATAATGCTGACTGTAAGTTCTTAGCAAATGAAGTTGTGCTCGCTCAGGAATACTTCTTGTCTGAAACTCTGCCAGGAACACATGCTCTGCAATATTCAATATGATCCCCTTTGCACATTACTGCTGGGGCCAGGTACAGTACCAGCTCTCATAAACCAACTAAAAATATATAAAAATATCAAATTATTACACATTTTATGCTAAAAAAAAAATCATACACAACATCAACTCCTTAAGTTATCACTGGAAGACTTGTGTAATAAATATTTTAAATACTTTGCTTCTGAAAAATAATTGTAATAGCTCACATTATGGTGTGACAGTCAAAAAATATTAACTTTAGTTTCACTTCCTTTATTTGCAGAACAAATACAAGCCTGAATTAGGGCTCAGGGAATGGAATATTTAGTTTGTGCAATCTAAATATATCTCCCAGGGAAAAACAATTAATTATCTTTGTTACTGCCACTGCTGCTGAGAACAGCTGCAATTTCTGGCTTGCCAAGTTCATGTCATTGAGGGTTATTCCTATTAATATCAATTAAGATCTAAACTGTTTGAGTCTCTTCAATAATGACGCTCAAGTAGATTTGAAGTGTCGTCTCACAGAAAGCACACCTGTGGCAGAACAGGGACATCTATTCTTTTTCTATCTAATAAAAAACCAATTAAAAAATAAAAAAAACATATCAAGAATTATAGCTATGACCCACTGAAACGTGTTTGGGCAGTGGTAACAGCGGCACATGAATTCCTAAGATGGCCTTAAAGACCTGTGTATTTACTTCCTCTTAAAAAGTGTGGCAAAGATTTAGTTCCTGAATTGAATCAGAGATACTATTACACTTCAAGATTGCCACTACAGCAGCCCCTAAAGTCATGTCACACTGGTGATATTGAGTGACTTCACTGCTGAGTGCCCCTAGAGACGACCACGGCTGCAGGAAACTCCTCCCTGGCCACCCCAGCTCTGCCCTGAGTCCACCTAAACTCTGGGATCAGCAGAGAAATTAATCCTCTAAACCTAAGAGAAGTCCAGGCTTTCCCTCACAGTGTTGGACTTTTGTAGGATATTTAAATCTGTTTCTCATTAAGCCATTGCAGGCTGATGAGTGTAAAGAACAATTACCACATTGCAACAAGTTGCTTTAAACTCTAAGAAAACAAGTTCACAGAGCAGAAAACTGACATTGATTGAACCAAGTCTAACTAAACTGAGCTCTAGGAATTAATAAACTAATCATTTTTCATCATTTACTTTTAACTGACTGATAAAAATACAGGTTGTTGTGTTTTGTGTTTTTTCCCAACATCCAATCCTTCCGTACACTTCAAGGATACATTTTTAAACAATTTTTTCTTAGATTCATTTTTTGCAGTGGCATTAAAAGAAAGGGGGAAAAAAAAACAACAAAAACCCAACAACAACACAGCAAGGGTTTAGAAGATATTTCCAAAGATTGCCTTGCAGACTAAATTTTTGATAAGCTGGGAGAAAACTTTAGGTAAGATCCAGCAACATAACAGAGCTATTTGTATGTTTGAAAGCTGCTTTGTGTAGATGCACAAATAAAGTCTATTTTTCCTGTTATTTGCTTCTTGGTAATGAACACCATCATAAATATTGAGATAGTTTAAGCAAAAATAAGTCTTCCAATCCTGAAAAAAGTCCAAGAGATTTTAAAGGCAATTTGACAAGAAATATAAACCATATGCTTCATTTTTGAAGAAAATCACGTTATCACTGAAGACAAAAACAGCATTCCAGGTAGAAGACATGAATATTGAAGATGACCTAAGGTGATAAATGCAGATGGGTACACAGGGGAAGACTTTTTTTTAAACTCACACCACCTGTTTAAAGATATTTCAATGATCCCTTGAGGTATTCATTAAAATGGCTGGATGTTTGAAAGCATTTTGGAAACGTGCCTTTTGAGGAAACAGAAAGATGACATTGTAGTCTTGTAAACAGGCTTCAAAATTGTGAAAGTTCTGATCAATGAAAACCAGAATAAAAATGGGATAAGATGGTCTAGTCAAACAGTATTTTATTAATTGCTTTGATAAATGGAGCGAGGAATATTTTTATCATTATTATTAGAATTTGACAGAAAATATGGTAAATCAAATATAGGTGATCATGACTTTCCCAAGATCTCCAGCTGGAAACACTGATGTGTTTTAAGCAGCTCCTGGAAGGGCAGCGTGAAGCCTCCTGAGGACACTCCAGGTGAGCTCTGTCTCAGAGCCCCAGCAGGATTCAAGTCTCTGCTGAGATCCCTGCACACCATTCCCATCACACCCCTGGACTGGGGCACCAAGAGCCAAACTACCCACACTGTGCTTCACAAAAAGAATCTGTCTTGGCCACTGGGTCATTTTCTCTCTTTCCATTTTCTGCTGTGCTGACGGAGATCCACAACACAAGAGCCTTTTACCCAAGCCCAGACCTGGGGCAGCACATTCCCTCACTTTTGTTCCATCAGAAACATCCCACTGGGAATGATTTTAGCTTAAAAGGGACACGGCACAATGCAGTAGGAAGAGCGAGGAGGTAGAGCTGGCTCCATAATTTCCCTCTTTTGGTGGACATGTGACCAGTTTAACCTCCCACAGAGATTAATCTGCCAGGCCAAATGAACTTTACCTTCTGCAGCAGAAAGATTCATGGATTTGTGAGCACTAAGGGGAACTGTACAAGCTCTCACAATTTACAAAGATAGACGAGTTAGAAATCACATTTCCAGAGCTCTTCCAAACTCCACTGATTTTACCCCTGAAAAGAATGTCTTTAAGGTTTTTGTTGGACACTTGCAGGAAAATAAATTTTCAGGTTTTACTTCCTGACTGTGCCTGGCCTCAGGACATTGTTTGGTCCTCATGGTTTTCTGCAGTGGCCCAAACATCACTCATTTCTACCAAGTGACACTATTTGTGATTCGTATGTGGTTCAGAGGAGCCACAAAGGTCATCAGCAACTGGAGCACCTCTCCTAGGCAGATAGGCTCGAGAGAGTTGGGAGTTGTTCAGCCTGGAGAAAAGAGCAAAAGTAGAGGGATTTTTTTCAAGGGCCTGGAGTGGCAGAACAAGGGGGAATGGCTTCACAGTGACAGAGGGCAGGGTTAGATGGGATATTGGGATGAGAATCTTCCCTGTGAGGGTGGTGAGGCCCTGGCAGAGGTTGCCCGGAAAAGATGCGGATGCCTCAACTTTGGAAACTTTCAAGATCAGGTTGGAAAGGGCTCTGAGCAACCTGATGCAGCTGAAGATGTCCCTGCTCTGTCCATGGCAGAGGGGTTGGACTAAATGGCCTTTAAAGGTCTCTTCCCCAACCTATTCTGTGATTTCAGGACTTAGGAATGCCCTAAAAACTGATGGGAAGAAAGCGGTCTCCCTCATCTGAAAAGGGAAAAGGACAGCAGTAAGAGGGCTGTTACTAAGGAAGCAAAAACTAGATGAAATTATCTTACCACAGACAAAAACCAGATGAAAACAGAGACAACTAAAAATATTAAAAATTATCAGGATGAAAGCAAAACAAAAAGCATCCCAAGGAGCTGCTACCTTGTATGAAACATCTTTTATACACTTACAAACTGGACCTCTGCACATCCAAATCCACAGAGGAACAGGTGAGTCAGAAGGAACAGTTCATCAGTGGTACACTGAGTTTGAATCAAGTAGACAGAGAAAATAACCTTTGAAACTGAAGCCCTGGTTATCATTCAAACCCAAATGCAGGACTGCTCCTGTTTAACTCAATGCTGCTTCTAATAAAGTGGGGGAGACTCGCTTTATTGGTTTGCAAATTCATTTTTATTCTGATCGGATTCACTGATAGGCACCATTGTGCTTCCTCATCTTGTCAAAGGAACACAGGACCAAGACAATCTCAGGGCTGACATTTCAGTACATAACAGTACATTTATCATTCAAAAGCAAACATTTTATTTTAAAAGTATCCCAATAGCATCCTGTGGCAGGTAAAATCCCTTCTAAGTTTTTCTAGCCATGGTCTAGTTGAACACCACCAACATAAAAGAGACCACTTCATGAAAAATTCTGATTTTTTCCCCCCAGCCCTGAAGGTAACTGCCTTAAGTGCTGCATAAATTAAAATTCAACTACACCAAATTTAATATAGATAGTTACTTTACATAACTTAAAAGTGACGAATAACAGAAATCTGCAGAACTACACAAACTGTAGGAAAATAATTTTGTGAGTTATCTAAAAGTAATGACTTCCTTGAAAAGTTGCCTTATTTTCTTTTTATTTACCAAACCCAGGCTAACATTTCCCCATTTTCTCCATTTTCTGTTGTTTTCCAAGTAGCTCATGTGAAATCCTGTTATAATTTTTCACATCTCCTGACCAGACTTTTCCTGCTCTATGCATGGAAATATATCATTAATCCAGGCAGGATGCCTTCCCTGAGTTTTCTGGTGTGCTTCCCAGAGAAGGAATTCTATTCCTACTCCACCTCTCTTTCTGCCTGCAGTTATGCTACGCTGGTATCACACAACTGCATTTGTATAAACAAAACTAATCCATACACCAACATGAAGCATAACTTTTTCCTTGAATATTATCACACTGACATAAATAATTTAGAATTCCAGCCTGCTGAAATATCATCTGTGGAATAAATATCACCAAGAGAAGAGATCAAGTGAAAGTTATTTATTTAGCAAAATCAAACAGAGGTTGATGGGAAGATCTTCACCAGCTCTGAAAAAAGTAGAAGAGACTCAAGGAAAAGGAATGTTTATACAGGTGTCCTCATCCTTAATATCAAGACTGGCCATGATTTAAGGTAGAGAAAGTTAGAAAAGCTAAATTTTGAGAAATTTTCCCTAATGACTAATAAAGGCATAAAATAATAGTTAAAAAATACAGTGGAGCTCAAAGAAAGTGATGGTTAGGACATAAAGCTGTTGTGTACAATACATTCCCAACATTCTTCACCCACAGAGCACAGACAACATGAGCAAAACTTCCCTAATGACCATGTTTATACTTTATTTTCATATGTTTTTAATCAGAGCCATGATCAAAAGCATTTTTTCACTGCAGTGCCAAGACCAGGAGCTGGCACCTGCCAACTTGCATTTAAAGCCAGCAGCCAAAAGGGAAGCATAATGGTACCCCTTGAAAAATCTCTGTCCTCTACTTAATTGCAATGACCCCAAGGTAACGAGCATTTCCTGGAACATACAAAGTATTCTTTTCTGACGAGGACAGAATATATTTGTTTCCCAAATTAGGCAGAACCCTACAGATGTTGGCATTAAGTGTACTGATGGGAATCATGATCATCTGTCAGAAAAATGTGTAAATCCTCTGGGCTCTATAACAAGTTGACAGCATTCCTGTGAAATATTAACTAGGCACGATGCAGACATTGACATTTAACTCTATTTCCACTGGATTTTTCTTCCAACTCATCACTGCTCTCTCCAGTTTCCTCAGGCTCAGTATTTTATAGAAATGGCCAGATGTTTAGATTTGTATTTGATGACATAATTGCAAAACTGCTGCAAGCGAGCAGCTGGAGCCCTGCAAAGGAGCTGCAAAGCTGCAGAAACCTTCTGCAGTGTGGTGAAAGCCACATTAACAACTTCCAAAACTCAGCAATGAAATGGATATTTACACTGTCAGTTATAGCTGAATCAGGAAACCAAGCAGCCCTTAACATAAACTGGGCTACATTTACAAAAGTAACAGAGGAAATGGTGAATTTGAATCTGTCTAGGTTTTTGGGTTCTGTGGAGAAGAGGGGTTGGCCTTTCATTTATATCACCATTTATAAAACAGCAATATGGTAAGACAGAAACTTTATGAACGTTTTATGAAGTTGCAGGTGGTAGAAAACAGCTTCTTGCTCAAAAGAGCAAAACTGGAGTTAGACTCTTTCTCCTCAAGAATTCCTTCCTGAACCTAAGGACTCTCTCCTTCAGGAAAAAGTTTCACTGGAAGGGGTACAGCTTTCCAGTTACAGGCAAGATTAACCACTTCATAAAAGGCTTGGGTTTTTTTCTGATTAATCAACTTAATTGAAAAAATTTCCAACCAACTTCTGAAACAGCCAAAAGAGAACACACTCAAGGGACAGCAGCACAGGACAGGCAGAGGATATTTAATCATAACTGCACCTCTCTGTCCTGCTGTCTCAGGTCTTACTCTTTACTGTGAGGGTGGGCAGGCCCTGGCACAGGGTACCCAGAGAAGCTGTGGCTGCCCCTGGATCCCTGGAAGTGTCCAAGGCCAGGCTGGACAGAGCTTGGAGCAACCTGGGACAGTGGAAGGTGTCCCTGCCATGGCAAGGGGCAGAACTAAATAATCTTTAAGGTCCCTTCCAAAACTGCCATCCTGCCAGCCCTTCGGAGCTGGGGACCCCTTGAGCATCTCCAAGCTGTCCTGGACATCAGCTCATGCACACTGGGTTCCCCCATGCAGGAGATCACTCCATGCAGTACTTGGAACACTTGCAAACTTTTGCTTGAATTGCTTCACTTCTTCTGTATTCTTAGTTTCTATAATTAATAGACTTAGAGATTACAACTGAAACCAAAGCAAGCATTTAGCTTCGTGTGGTTTTACAATATCCTTAAACATTATGCTGGGAAATGCCTGATTTGTCTTCCAATGCTACAGAAAGCCAAACTCCAAAATCTGACACGGAACAAAAGTTCTGTCTTATTCATTCTTCTAATCAAAATATTAAAGTAAATAAAACTCAGCCAATTGAGCTAATTATAATTTCAACAGAAGCAGAGCTAAGATTCAAAAGGGGAAGTGCTATTAAAAAAAAATACAATCAACACAAAATCTTGTACTCTCTAGAAAAACATAATTGGTCTAACTTGATATAGATGTACATTACTTCTTGGATGCAAAAAGCAAAGCTTGATTACAGCAGTAGAGAAAGCTACCGTGATTATCCTAATCAAAAATTTGCCAAGTTATTTATAGTATAATACAAGGAAATGACATTCATTATCCTATAAACTACTCAACAAACCATTAAGCACTGTAATAAAATCAACTGGCAAAAAGAGGTGCAATTATATACATGCTCATGTAAACTCCTTAGCAAACTAGAACCAAATCATCCCTCAGTCTCAGCATTCCTTCTGCACGCAAAGGTGTTTGAGAGATTTGGAAATACAAAAGTAGCTCTTAATTAGCATGTGAACAGTTGTTTAATTTCTCATTCAGTAACCAACTGCAATTACACAACAGGTTTGCAGAGCACAGAGTTCAGAAGAAGAAAAAGAAATTTCAAAAAGCAGGTACAGCTCAAGAAAACATAAATGAAAGTCTGAAACTATTTTACCACCTTCTAAAATGTGTTGATTTACTCTTAATTAACTGATGAAGCAGCATTCTGAAGTCTCTTTCACTACACACACAATTAACTCATAAGCAATCAAGGAAATTAGAAGAAAATTAGGAACAGGATTGTCATAAAGTGTTGATCATCTACACCTGCAATACACACCTGCTTGAATTTAACTTACATCAAGAAACAACTGGTTTGTAAAAAAACACTTTATTCATTTTAATTTTTTTAATATATTTTAAGCACAACATTGTCCACAACCTGGACTGTTTAAGCTAAAGAAAGTAATTGCCCTATAGGCCAACCTTTCTGATTGGTGGTAACAATAGGAACCAACTGCAACGAACATTTCACAAAGGTAGAAGTGGAAACACCATAATTTGCCAACACCTCTCCAGTGCCAATCCTATTTAAGCCCATTTAGAAAGGCATTACACTACATTTCTATCAGTTCTGCTGCCCTATCAATTTCTCAGGCTAGAAAATACGAGTTCATCACCCTTATCTCTATCAGCATGTCCTACATGGGCTCCAACACCCAGCCCGGGACTGACCTTTGGCAGCGCTCACAGGGAGCTGCTACCTGCCAGGCTTTGCTTTCGTTGTCAGCTGAGCTGCAGAGCAATCCCTCATCCGTTCATTTGGCACAGAGTGAAATAAAATAAATCACATTTTTCTTCAAGCTCAAAGGTTGGTTAAGCACCTGCAATAGCACAACGAGGCTCTGTGGCTTTGCCAATATATATATATATATTTTTTTTTTTGGAGAAGCAATTAATGCCTTTGAGGCAGCGTGTCAGTGGAAGGGGGACTCTGTGCTGTGATCTCATTAGTGAGAATGAATCATGACTGGAATTCACCAGGGTGAATAAAACCAGGCGACTAAGCTCACATCCATCTCTCCTGCTGAGGAAAAACATGAGACTAACTAGAACTTCATCACAATAGTGTAGATTATTCTGCAGAGTCATTCTTCCATCTCTTAAAAGGACAAATAATAAAATAGGAGCTTAGCTATATTTTTTCTTACTATTTTTAAGTAGCCTATCTTTTCTTCCTTTGATCTAAGAGATGTTTGACAATTCCCGTATATAGGAAATGTTTGTACCACATCTCACACGTGCTTAGTGCTCTGAATAAGAGCACCCCCAACCCTGTTGCACATATTTATACTAAAGACTTTGAATTGAGCATTACCTGCAGTGTAACTTCCATTTAAGGAAGCCATTAGTTACAACAAATAAATCCACTACCCTGCATTGAAGGTATAATTTACCCACAAAGGCCAGCTCTCCCCACCCTCTGCACACACCACACACTGTACAAACTACTGGCGTCTGCAGGCAACAAGGAGTCTCAACATAGGGCTAAGCAGAAAGATTACTGGAAATCTGGAGTTGGAGCTCATGGAAACAGCTGTTTTCTCCCTGGTAATGTACAAACTAAGTTTCACATCACTCCCTCTCTCACGAGAAACATGAGTGATGAAAAATCCAGTTTGTCCCTCTGCAGTTGGACTCTGGCTGAGAACAGGAACATCTGTTTGAGCTGAGCAACCCCTACCAGCTGACAGCCTGAACTGAAAAACACTCCAAGGCCCAAACACCAAATAGCAAATTTTGATGTTTTCTTTCTCTGACATTAATATTTCTTCCATTACAATAAGGCTTTTGTTTGGGGGTTTTTTTTAATACTTAACATAAGCTGAAGAGTCAACATGAAGAATACTGGAGGGAAAAAAGTGCCAAAATCTAAGAGCAGCACATCTTCCCACTTATTTGTGATGCCCTTCAGGTTTGTACCATGAGCAGTGATGCATATTCATGCTAGCATGAATAATTAGAGGGGGGAACCACTCAGCATAAGAAATTGAGGAATCAGATTTAGAAGCAAGGCGACAAGTAAATCCAGGAGAGAGCTTCACAGCCCCTGACACCCCCTCAGTAACATACCTGCCAGTCAGCTCAAACAGCAGCTCCCTTGTTCCTCTATGCCCTGGCAAATGACTCAGGCACAGAGATTCACTTATAAATGTTTTCCTTACAGAAAAGTTATGGATTTTCCAGTAGGAATTATGGAGCAAGTTCCTATACACGCACTTATGTTGCAGCTGGGGGCAGGTGACATAGAACAGTTCAGCTGGAAGGGACCCACAGCCCCGATCTAGTCCATGTGCAGCACAACACAGCCACAACCAGCTGGCTTTAAATCCCCACAGCTCACAGGACTCAGAAGAGCAAGATTTGGACCTTCAGAGCCATCAGTGAGGTTTGTATTTCTTGTCGTGCATCTTCCTGCGTGTATTTCAGCTCCATGCCCTCTCCTGCACTGACAGCACTATTAATCTCCTGGAGAAATACAAGGCAATTAAAATATTACCTTCTTCCTTAAGCCTTCTGAGACTCCTGAACAGTGTCATTTCAGAAAGGAGAGGAGAAAAGTTCAACCTCACTTGTTTCTCCTCTCACCAGCTTCAAACTTGCATTTTAATATCCACTGTGAATATAAGCAAATTTAATGGCGCTACTGGACTACACTTTACAGGGCACATACAAAGCAACGTGGGAAAATTGCAAAGACACAAATGAAACTCAAACAAGCAATTAAATGTGTTTATGATCTCTCCTTTCTGAATTTACACAGCCTGGGACCTGCAGATGGCTGGAGGGGAGCCAGGGTTTGCAGCACCCAGGGATGCCATCAGCATAAAGCTGAGAGAACAGGATGGATTTGGGGCATAGAGCTATGAGAAGCCATACTGCCTTAATTTTTATTAGGTTTTTGATAATACAGGAACATTTAAGGAGTCATAAGCAAGGAAACAAGCCCATCTATGGAACCTAAACCCATTTTTGTTTAAGTAAAATGCTGGAGTGCCAGCAAGTATTTTCAGTCTAAGAAATGTTAATCCTGCTTATTTAGTATCATGAAAAGAAGAGATGAAGGGGAGGATGAAGAGGAGGAACGTGGTATGTGATAAATTCATTATGAGAACACACTGAAGTGAAAACAACCTCACTGTCCTTCAAATTTAACTTCCACAGCCCTGAAGACCCCTCCTATTTTTCCTCCACACAAACTTCATGTCTTGTTTCTGGACAACCAATGACCTGTTTGCAATTGTAGCTAATTGTCATAATCTTTTCTGAAACCAGACTCTGAAAAGGACTGTCATGAACTCTAAAAGTAGGATTAAGTGCACACACAGAGTGCTGCAAGCACACACTCCTCCTGTTTTCAAACCCAAGTCTGCCACCTCTTTTTAATTACTCATGTAGACAAGCACAAAGCCAGGCAAAAATAATGTTTTCCTCTCTCATATAACCCTACCAGGGGGGCTACTTCCTTTTCATATATATATTCTGTTTGGTGAATATTATTCCCTTTTTACTTTTCATCTTTTTAGTTATTTCAGTTTTTATTTAAATAGAAGATAAAGACCAACAGCTTTTTTTCCTTAAAAGAAGGCAGCTCTGGTCAGCCATCCTTATGAAGTGACCACATTTTTCTGAAAGCTTGGTTTGGTAATGGGAACAGCTAAAGGCTGACGTTCTTCAAAAACGTACACCCCAAATTACCTGCTGCTGTCTCTAGCCTTCTAAAGAGATAAAGAAACTGAAGACAGGGAAAATATTTGATCTTTCATGCTATCTCCTGGTAAAAATTCCTTCCTATCTTTAAAACACATTTAAGGCAAGTCCTGGAAGTAAAAGCATATAAGCAGTTGAAAGTAATTGTATGATACTGTAGAAGATCTGCCTTTGAAGAAAATTGGAGTTCTTCAGTGTATAAATAGTACATGTGCTGCATTTTTCCTGGTTTTAATGTTCTGCAAAACTTGCATGTTTAGTCAAAGTCACAGAAAAAGTTTCTGTGCACCTGCACAGTCTGGTTCATACACAGAAGGTTAAAGGCTGAACCAGTCAACAGCATTTTGCCATCGACTTCAGAAGGCTTGGGATCTTCCCTTAGCAAAATTACATTCAGAAGAGCCACAGAGTTGTTATTTTTATATAACTTTCATAAGATGAGCATAAAATAAGCAAAGAGCTTTGCTCAAAATGACATTAACCTTTACCAGCTTTCAGTGCAAGAGCAGCAGTGTCCTGTTTCCAGGGGGGGGAAAAAAAAAAAAAATAGCCAAAAACCAGATATTCGGCCCCTCAGACTGTTTGCTACAAGCTTTATGAAACCAAGATGTGAGCAGGGCACACACACTCATATTCAGTCAAGCGTAGCAGCTTCTGAGTCACACCGCCAGCCCTGCTTGTGCTCTCGTAGAGAAACAAAGCCCTGCTGAGGCTGTAACAGCACCGTGCCCAGAGCCAGCAGATGCTGCATCATGCTCAGTCACTCCTGCTGGTATCGGGGATGTCACAGGAAGGCTCCAGAAAAGGACACCGAAATTCCCAGGAAATGGAGCAGGTTTCTGTTCAGGGACACAGGAACAACCCCAGCACTGGTGCCCCAAAGCACATACACTGCAGGAAGACTGGCCTAGGAGTAAAGATTATAAAATGCTGCATGTAGGGGTTTGAAATCCTGCTCCTTCTGGATTTACCTCTGATTGAATCCTTTGGTGTGTACCTCCATCCACACCACAGTTGCAGACCAGAGCCTTCTCCTGGAGGCTGGTATCACCATCCACTAGACGAACAACAAGAATTATCTCACCGCTTCCCTTTCAAACCTCCATTTTGTGAGGACCCTAATGGTTAAGAGCAGGTACATCAAAGCATTTGGGCAACTTGTCAAACTCCTCGGCTAAGGCAGACAGTTCACCCAAAATGTCCATCTCCCAGGGGAACAACCACACCTGAAACCACATCCCCAATCATTTGTGAACACCCCTTTCTCCAGATGAGAGAGTATTTGCACCAAGGAGCCCATCAGACAGGTCAGGATGGGCTCTGGCCTCTGTTTCGAGCAGGGCTCAGACAGTTTTGCACTGAACAACTACTGAACAACAACGAAGACAACCCAACAGTCACCTTGAAAAATGTAACTTCTTTTCCAATTACGTTCTTCATCATCTCTCCAGGAGGATGCTCAAACCTCCCCGAAAAAAGTTAATGGAAAAGTTTAATAAACCTGTGAAATCTATCTTGAGAAATCAACCAGAATTAATTGCCAGCAAAAATCATCTTCTGTTCAAGATGGAAGGGAACAAACCACCTGGGCACGGCATTTCTGGACTGCTTGCAATAAAAGATACTTGATTAATCCTTTCAGAAACTGAGTGAAACACTAGCAATAGCTGATGGTAAATAGCTGAAGTAAACCTCAACAAATACAGCACACATGCTTGGGGTTTTTTGGTGGGATTTTGATTGTTCTGTTTTCAATCATATCACATCCTTCTAAAGAAAACCTAAGTTTAAGTTAAGCATTCTTCTTAAATTTGTAATACCAACTGGCAGTGAGACACCACCAAGCCCATGATTCGATGGAGTTATTCTGTGCCTTACCCCACCCTTTTCATACCTATCTTCTAGAAAAGTAAAGGAAAAAAAAATGGTTTTAGCAGTTTAGCCATGTGCCAACTGTTGGCAAAAAATGCAGGTAAAGCATTCTAGAATAACTGAACTACACTACAGAATGATGTTATCATCTTGTCTGGAATTGCCACTGGATACAGGCCAGATATCAAGATTTTAATTAACAGCTAATTAGAGACACAACCTTATCTTGGAGGCTCCTGATAATCTCTAGATCTCTCAGTGGTGGTTATCACATCCTTTACAATTGTTTAGAACAAATTGGAGGGATCCTTTGTCGCATTTAATGTTCCACTTTGGCTTTCGTGAGCACACCACTGGCATTAATGCCAACAGGTAAGTAAGGTCAAAAATGGTCTAAGAAAAAAAAAAAAAAATCAATTTACTTCAAATTAAAATCTATTGGAAAGGCTGTTGTTTTCTTTATATTAAAAATTAAATAATATTTGTGCTTCCATTTGCTGAAAAGGGGATTTTGAAAGTTTGGCAAGCTTCCATTTTTCAAATAAATAAAGGTATGACTACATTTGAGGGCTGTTCCTGCGTCAACTGTGCACAAAACAGGAACTTCTTACAAATCTCAGATATTTCAGTGAAGGAACTCTCCCATCACTATTTATATAGCATTTTAAACAGAAGCAATCAGTCAAACCTCTTTAAAAGGAAGGAAGCACTTGATACAAAACTCACCTTCTCCCTTGGGCAGACACATTTCCCATTAGCCCCGGCCTACAAAGCTCAGCGCTGAACAGCACAGGTAGGAAAAGAGAAGAGCAATTTAAATTGTTCTGGGACTTGAGGGAACACTACAACATCCTGAGACGTAGCCCTGGCATTTCAAATTGCACAGCAGCTCTGGGGCTGCCACTCAGCCTCCAGCACCAGATAGTGCTTCTCAATTCAGATTAAGAAGGGATCCACTGTGTGAGGCTGATTACACGGATGCATTTTGCTGACATTGCCAGGAACATTCATTTTAATACAATGGAGGAAGTGGCTGAGGCAAGTCTAAGTTTGACCTTGAAAATAAGATATTATGCAACAGAGAGAATGCTGAGTCTGTGATATACAGACGAGTACAGGAAAACTAAAGTAATTCAGTGTTAAATCAAAATATTCAGCTATGGAAGTCAACATGATTTAAATTATCTAATTAAATTCAGGGTCAGGCCCCATCTATGTTCCAGATTGACTAAATTATGCCATTTCAGCAGCCTCTTTTCCTCTTCTCCAAAATACAGGGAAATATGAATGAGATCTTTGCTGAACATTGCATAGAGCCACAGAATATCCAGAGCTGGAAAAGCTGTACAGTTATTATTTAGATGTGTGGATACAGCACACTGTGCCTGAGCAAAGAAATATTCTTTGCTTTCCAGAGTAGCTGCATCAAGCTTCAGGAAACAGAATTGATAAAACCCAGACACACAAATCACTTTCAAATAGCCAGTCAAACCCATTTCTCCATCCACTTATACCCAAGAACCTCAATGATTCTCCCCTGCTTTCACCAGGGACAGAATCTGGCTTGGCAAAAGCTCTTTGACATGGCACAGCAACACATGCAGATATTTTTCAATCCAAGTTGCTCTAAGAATTATGTATGTTGGATATGGTTTATTCCAACTGATAGCAAGACAGCATTGCTTATCAGAAGGAGCCTTATCAATACACGAATAAACCTCCAAGCTGGTTCATGCCATGAAAACCCACTGTGCTTTCACATCCAACTACAAAGAAACTATGAAGAAGCATTTTGGAGGTTACAAAACCTTATCAGCTCTGCCAGGGTCAACACCAGCTCCAGTCCAGGTTTCCCCCAGGGCACCAGGGCAGATTTTTCTTTTTGTCCTCCTGTGTCTCTCAGCCATTGCAGCACTGCTGTGATCCCATTTCAGTAAGCAATTAGCAGTCCCAGTTCAACCATGGCTAATAATACAACATTTGGGTGTTTCTCTCTTTTGTATTTCAACTTGCTTGAATGGGTCTTCCACAAAAATAAACCAGCTCCTTTCACCCCCACCTCATCTCACCCCCTACATTTTCCCACAGACCCTGAGTGAGCAAACAGCAAATTTCTCTTACCAACAGACATGAATAACACTTCACTGTTTCTGAACACTGAAAACAATCTTTGCTCTTCCCCCAAGTGCAACCTGAGACCCAGTAGGAAGAATAATTTATAATATGGGCAGAATCAGTGCATTAAATTCTCAGCAGAACAGCTCTCACACCTGAGATCCCTGGAGCCCCCAAGGTTTTTGGTCTTAGGTCAGGAATGCTGAAGACCAACCCCAGAGACAGCATCCCCTGCCTCACCTTCCTTATCTTCACACAATTTACTATTCTTTCAGCATAATCACTGCCTCAAGGTTTCTGTAGTGTCCTTTCTCATTTCCTTTCCCTCTCCCTTACCAGCCTCACCCTCACAGAGCATAAAAAGCAACACTTTTTCCAGACTCAAATCCCCCCTTAATTAAGATCACTTTCCCCTTTCACCCCCAAACTGTGTATTTTATCTAAATATTATCACTCACCCTGTTCATTCTGCACTACTCCATACTCCTGATTATTCCTTCTTCCCAGATTAAATCCTAGAAGCTGCTTTCTCTTAGAGCACCATAAAGCTGCTGCTTTTCTTTGTCCACCCTTGCCTCCTGAATCCTTATTGGGTTCAGGTGTTTTCCACCAAGTCCAACGAGGAGGCAAATGATTAATCACAGCTGACCTGAATTCTTCTCTTTAATCACACCTGACCTGAACTTTTATCATCTTAAAAAAAAAAAAAGAAAATCTGAAATCCTGCAGGATGCTCTGCAGCTTAATCTGTGGTCTTGGAAAAAATGTACCACAGAACATAAATAAAATTTTTAAAATGTAACTACCTTGCTCTATTGCAAGGTGTGTGTCTAAATATGGGGGTCTTAGGGGAAATCACTACTTTTTGTAGTGTTCTGCTCAGAATATGCAGTGTTCCCTCCCTCCAACAGCACAGCCAGGTCTTGGGGCTTTCTGGCAGGAAACAGGGCAAATAAACCAGTTTCTGGCATGATCCCAGTATGTTTTATAATGGTAGGGGGTCCCAGCACCTGCATGCTTTATAAAGCTGGGGCCTGCTTACATCCCCTCAGAGCCTGGCACCTCTTTCAAAAATAACAAGGGGTTTCTTTAGAATTTAGATGTCTGGGTAACCTTTAACCAAAAAATTAGCAGCTGGAGGGTGGTTTTTGGATCTCAGTTCTAGAGCGAGTACTTACACAATTCATAAATCTCCCATTAGTGTCTGGGTCTCTCAGGGAGGATCCAGTGATGGAGTTTATAAAGTTATAATCACTGCCATCAGATGATGCTTAGAAGGAAATTATAGATATGTGCAGGCTCACCTGCCAGGGGGGCTATTAAAGAACAAAACAAACTGGACTGGAAATTATATTAATATATGGTGTTAAAATAAAACTGATTCTAAGTTCGCCCAGCTTTCCAGTAATATTACCTAATGCACTGCCTTTCTTGTTTTGTTTTTCTTACCCAAAAAAACCCCTTTTAAGTAACACGTCCAAGTCACACATCATCCGGGTGGGGTTTTGTGGGTCTGCACAATTGAAAAGCAGCAGGTTGACAGAACCCTGGTTAATGGCTGGTTTTCCACTCTTGTTTTTGACACCACTTTTTTATGACTGCCTACTGATATTTCCAATAAATTACTTTTACACCACAGCCTGTGGATTCTTGGAGCTCAGGGATGGACAACTCAAATTAGCAGTTGGAAACAATGTTTTTCTTCTTCTCATATTTTTTCAGGGTTTTTTTAACACATTAATTCTGTGCCATTTGCACTCATTCTGTGCATACACCCTGTTCAGTTTCCTTGAAATTTCATTTCACAGATTAAAGATGGATCCAAGTTAGCATTTCTCTGAATACTTTAAAAGTTACATATGTATCAAGAAGTTCAAATTTACAAATGAATACAAATATTATAACAGACTACGTGTTGCTGCCCCAGTAAAACAGGAGTCTTTTTTAAAAAGAAATTTTATTTAAATATATTGCAAAATGGTCTGGAGCAAATCAGACAAAATCACAAATCTGAGGGTCAATATGATCTTCTGATTCAACAGAAAACAAATACATAACAAACCATTGCTTTCCAACGATCTTATTGATACATTCTGGCTGTCTAAAAAGAACACCTGCCAGTGGCTGACCCAGAGGACTAATTCTTTTTTCCAATATTGGTTTTTCCTTTTTTCCTGTCTTTTCTCATTCTTTTGGTGAACAATGATTAGGCTCTTTTTTTTTTTTTCATGTATTTTGCATTTTTCTATAATAATAGCAAATATACACAAAGTAGAATATACTGATTAGGTCTATG
Source organism: Corvus brachyrhynchos (assembly GCF_000691975.1). Lineage (NCBI taxonomy): Eukaryota > Metazoa > Chordata > Aves > Passeriformes > Corvidae > Corvus > Corvus brachyrhynchos. The sequence continues at coordinate 2,063,263 of NW_008239283.1, read as the reverse complement.
ATTTGACATCATAATTTTGTATTGTATTTGCATATTAATGGTGCTGATGGGAAGAACAAATTGAAAGCAGTTATTAGAACATGTAAGGTGAATTTTCTTGCATAAGCCATTTTCATATCATGTTGCCATTAAAAAAAAAATTGTGATGAATGTTCCCCCTGAAGCTGACAAGTTACAAGGGCTTGTACTAAGGGAATAATAACTCCAAGATTCATAAAAACGGTAATTACTTTATCAACCTTCTAGTCACATTGCAGACACACATACTGAATCACTCCAAAATAACACTGACAGAAAAATTAGACTTTATGTTGATATTACACTTCTTACCTGAGGTTTCCTTCTGAAAACATACAGGCCCAATATATTGCTAATTAGCCTGAAACCAAGAAAATCAGGTTTATGTCACATATCTTTAAACACCCAGGGAAGGCTGGATGCGACAGGGGGAAGAAGGAGTAGGTATCAGGAGGAAGGAAGTATTCAAGGATGGCACTGCCAAGGTGTAAATTACTATATATTTCCTCTAGGAATAGTAAGGCTTAGATTGATAGCTCCTTGTAAGCCCATCATCTTGGACAGTGTCCCAGGAAGGGCAGCAGAGATAAAAGTACACCATAAAGCCAATCAGCTTCCAATGGAGTTTATTAATTAATAAAAGAGATTATGTGGTCATGCCACTACCAAGGAACATCCACATCCCTCTTGGCTTTGTCCATTACCATGCCAGCTGGTGAACAAGATCCAAAAATGGGTCCAAAAAAATCCTAACCCTACATTTTTGTTTCTCCTATGAAACTGCCCAAAATACCTACAGCTGTGCAGGTACAGCACTGATGAGGAATAGCTCTGTGGATTCAAGTAGATACTCTTGTGTCCAGAGGACAACTTTTCCTAGAACAGCTGGAGCCCTCAGGGCAGGGAGCTGAGAGAAGCTCACTCTCTGCAATACAGAAGACAAAATGCTAATTGTGATCCCAGAGCTCATTCCTGAGTGAGATGGGAATCCCTGTGCTCCATCAGAGCTGGTTTTGTCTGTAGAAGTGGCAGGGTCCCGCTGACCCTTTGCCTCCACAACCCAATTTTAATCCTCAGCCCTGGAGCAGTGTGGCCCTGCTGACTCCATTTCCAGGTCTTATCTCTCCCCCTTGGGCAATCGATAAGGACAGGGAGCACTTCCCTGGGGCTGTGGATACTAAAGGATGGTGGGATGCTGGGCTGTGCAGCACTCGGGTCCTTTCCAAAGACCCAACAGTTAATCCTTCACAGTGTTCAATGTCTTAATCAGCATCCCTGTGACATAAATAATATTACCATTGAGGTCTGGGGGTAGAAGCATTAAATTTACTTCTCAGAGTTGGGTGGATAAGCAGCATTTGTTCTGTGTTCCAGTAAAAAGCTGCAACTGGAAAAATAAATGCTCATTATTTCTTACTTAACTCATTAATCCCTACGTGCTCTTGGAGCAACCTGAAGGGATGATAACATCATTAGGCTGGAAATTAAAGGGATGGTGTTCCCTCCAAATTCTTTTTTATTATTTTCCAAATTTTAACACATAGTTTGTCTCATCCAGCAAAGCAGAGTTTAGAGACTGGAAGATTCAAGGTAGTTCTCACTGTAAAAGGTGTCAGTCAGTTCTCCATTAGGGAGGGAATCACTGGGTCATGAAGCACAGATTCTGTTTTAGGAGGAGAGAATGAGATTAAATGTATTTCAGTGCCTAATGTCCATGAAAATGGGATTAGAAATACATGGGAATAGAAATGTATAAAATTAGAAACGTAAATACTATTACGATTTTTTAAAAAATGCTTTCAGGCTGAGGCAGAAAACCATCCTCAAAATAACACTGCAGTTTTTCTCTTAGGTATATACTGCTTGTTCTCTCTGTGAGCGCCTGAATTACTCATTTTTAAACTCTTAACCACATTATTTTAATTTCTAATGAGTTCTTATGTGCGGCTGGACATCTCAGCCCTTTAAGAAGAGTGCCTTGCAGACGGAAATCTCTCTACAGAGGGACTCTATCCTCCCTGTGAGCTCCCAGGCTCAGTGTAGCCTGAAAGGAGGCAATAGCTCAGTCTTTGTTCCAGCTGGGTCCTTGACCTCCTTGTTTACAGTGCTAATGGGGACAGCAGTTAGTCAGAGTCAAGATGGCATTTCTGAGATGTGAATAATCCCACAAGAACACAGGCTGGAACAGTCGGCACATTCACAGCGCCGGCCTAACCCAGCCACTGGCTCCTTGTGATGTTCAGCCACCACCACTGATCCGAGCAGGAACAGTGACCTATAGGAAATATAATCTGTGTCCCATTACCAACTCCCTGAGACATTTTTCTCCTTCTAAAGCCCAAGATTCTCAATGCCATCCTTCTCAAAAGACCCTCTTTCATGTCGCTTTTATCATCCTGACCTTGTTCTAGTGGGAATTTCCATTCTGTCCTCTGAGACATGCAAACGATGCAAAATTTCACTCCTCTCTTGCTGCACAAAGATCCAAAGAGTAAAACCCCAGCTTGGGATGTGGCCTGTCTCCCCCAGCCTGTGTAACCAGCACAGAGTGTGCACTCCTGGTCACGCTGCACAGGCTGCCTGTTCCCACCATGGAATCACCACTGGCCCGTCCCTGGAGCACCAGTTGTGCTGCCAAGAACATGCAGTGTAGGAAGATTCGATATATTAAATAGTTACTACATACAAACTCCATTTACAGAACTTGTTTTTGCAGAAGAGTGAATTATCCTGTTTGACAATACTGTCTTTACAAGTGGAAAAACGTGACATTCAAGACATCAAATATCCGTCTCCGTGTTTTGCTTGGCAATCAAAGTCCCAGATTACAATCCTTGAGAATTTAATACACCTCTTCAGCAACTCCCTGTAACACTACTTGAGTGAGCATAAAACACTCTGTGTTGAACCACTGTGGCCTGGATTTCCTTAATTATATTGGAATAAGATGAAGATTTCCCCAAAGCACAGTTGTGACTCAAATGCACTCAGCTCTGCCCAGCTAATGGTGTCACACCTTGTGCAGACACCAGGTTCATAGGTAACGTGGCTCAAGAGCTGTGGCCTTAAGCCCCATGAACTCAGCAGAGCTGTAATTATAACACTTAAAGCTATTCCAAAGACTGAGCCCACACATTAAGTAAAAATGGTAAGTATAAAACACTGTATGGAGAGTATTGTTTGCAAGAGCTCACGGTTTTAAACTTCCCCATTCAAAACCTTCAGCTCTTATCACTTTGCTTCTGAGTTTTACTAAAAAGCTGTCGTTTTTTGTATCTTGGGGCCAGAAACACACAGGAAAAAAGAGAAGAGTCCCTGAGATGATCAATGCTGTGTTAATCTGAATTTTTGATTACCCACTCCTCACTATTCTTTAACGTGGCTTTGAGAAATGAAGACTCCAAGGAGAACTTAAGACACCTTTCAGCATCTAAAGGGGCTCCAAGAGAGCTGGAGAAGAGATTCGGACAAGGGCCTGGAGTGACAGGACAAAGGTAATGGCTTCAAACTGACAGAGAGCAGAGTATTAAAGAAGACATTCCTTCCTGTGAGGGTGGTGAGGCCCTGGCACAGGGTGCCCAGAGAAGCTGTGGCTTCCCCATCCCTGGAAGTGTCCAAGGCCAGGTTGGACGGGGCTTGGAACAACCTGGGGTAGTGGAAGGTGTCCCTGCCCTTAGCAGGGGCTGGAATGAGATGAGCTTCAAGATCCCTTCCAACCCAAACTATTCAATGATTCTGGGATCCTTGGTAAGTGGAGGACTTTACCCACCAGTGTTGGGGTCCCACACAATGACAGTAATAATAATTTTAGAATAAAAAAGTCAGAACCATTGAATACAACAAGAGATTATTTTTTCTACTTTGTTTTCGGAACTTTGATCAAGAAGAAACAATCTTATCTAGAAACCTCAGAAACCACTTCTCTGTATGTTGGAGGAATCACAGCCCCTTCTAACTTGATTCACAGCCTTAATAAGTTCTGTCATCTGTTCTTCCGAGTCTCACTCCAATGTGCAGAAGAGCCTTATTTTGATTTATCTGTGTAGGAAATGCCAGAGTGTAACTTGTACAGTTCGTACAGCAATCGATTCACTACAACAGCAGTAAGATTACACAAGTAAGAGCTATCATTTCCTGAATATCACAGATGAAGAGAGGAACATCATTCTGTCTACTGCACCTTTTAACTTATGAGATGTATAGAAAAATCATAAATAATTTCCATAGGAAGAAAGAGCTGTTGCTTCGCCCTCAATTTTCCTCTAACTTCAATGCATTCAATTTTCAGATTAATTTGATATAAAGAAAAGGGACATCAATGAAATGCTATTATCCATCTGACTTTCTAAGTAGAGCTGCAGCCTTGAAAGATTACTGGAAATGATGTGGTTAAAGCACTGCAGTACATGTAGAAAATGTAGCAAGTAAGGTCAAACTTGCAAGCAAATTCACATGATAAGAAAGAATTGCTTTGATGATTTTTAAAACATCATAGTCATACTATATTGGGTCATCCACACTAGCTTGAATCTTTTTTAAAGTTATAATAAATTGAAAAATCCAATTTCTTGGATGAAATATTTTTATTTTTAAGTCAAATTCAAGCTTGATTGAAATGTACTTGCAGGATTTGCAAAGTAAGCCAAGTCTGTAAAGCAATCAAGAAATTTTGATGTAGGTAGCTGGAATAGTGTCATCCGTGATCTCCAGCTCCCCAACACAAAGTTTCTCAGCAATGTATGAGGGAGGGGAGCTCCAGGCTTCAGAGTGTCTGGTAGATACATTCTGTTCTGGTGGAACTAATGCATTTAGTTGCTAAAACTAAATAAGAAACTTTTAAAGGTGTATTTGAAAATGCATTAACAAATCCCCTGGAAGCTGTTTCTGATCAGAGGAAGTTGAAATAAAATAGTATTACAAATTCTCAAGTAATTTTTGGTGTTTCACCTACTTCTCCTACCAATTAATAATACTATGTTTGCTGCTATGGAAACTCAATTTAAGCAGAGAACAATGATTACATCAGTAATTTGGATGGGTTTGATCAAACAAAATTCTTGCATCTGTTTTCCTGAGCCAGCTCCAGGAGTGGATCTGCATCCACAATCCCACACCCTGGTCTGTCTATGACACAGAGATAATACACACAAAGTATTTTCTGCAGAATACACCTCGGGAAGCCTGTCAGTACATTGCACTGTGCATATAATTTCACATCACTATTTGTTTTAAATCCAGCTATCTGTAAACTAAATGGGCAATCCCACATTTTGCCCTCTAGTGTCTACTGGCTGCTCCTTGAGGATTTCTGAATGTCAGCATATAACCAGCATATTCAGACTTTTTTCCTGAGAAATGAAAGTATTTTTTCTCTGTTACCTTCTGCCTGAAATGTCATTATCAGGCCAGGGACTCATTGTTATTTTATTGTCAGACAGCTTCAGAATAAAATTGAGATATTACATATCTGTTGCCCTGAAAAAGCCTTTGCAAGATTTTGTGTTTGACAGCGTCTGAAGTTGCATTTCCCTTGGATCTCTGGCCACAAAGTGCTCTGACCTCTCTCTGCAGCAGCCTCTGTGCCCTGTGCCTAGAAAGGAGGACGTGGCACAGCATCCTGCAGCCCAGCCCGCAGGGTGCTCCAGGCCAGGCCTGCAGGAAAAAAATACCTGGCAGATTTAGGATCTTCCCCACAGAACTGGGGATGGGATGTTAAAACAGAGAGCAGGGAGCTGGGCTAGGAAGGACTTTAGACCTTTAGACAGCAGGCTATTTCTGGGTGATGTGATCTGGAAAGAGCTTTTGTTTCTGTAACAGTTGGTAGAGTCGCAGCTCGCTGGCAGAGAAACCCCAGAGCAGGAGAGGAGATTCTGGACAGAGACAAAGCTCATCCAGAATTCCTGTTTTCCACAATGTTGTAGAGAGGGGTAAAGGGAATCATCCTCCAAGGAGACCCCAGCTCACTCACTCTTGCAGGTTTTCCATGTGCTGTTACTCTTAAATAATATTGCCCTGCTTTCTGTATAATTTTAGGAAGGTGTAAAAAAATCGAGAACTTTGTCAGCTTCACTCACACACTCTGCAATGGCACTTCAGGAAGCAAAACCCCCCACCCTCAAATGCAATCCACAAATACCAGTGTTGTTTTCCTTGGTTGGGCTACCAAAGGATAAAGCAGCATTAAATAAATCTTTCATGTCATCAAAGAAATCCTCATACCATTAGGCATTTGCTGGAATAAAAATATCTATATCTTGCTGGAGGGGATTTTTTCTGCTCTTTCTGTAGAAAAAAAATTACTGCCAGAAGTTCAGAGAAATGAAAACTTAATGGAGCTCATGGCAGATATGACATACACACCTTTTACAACAGGATCAACACAGGCTCTTCACTGCTTTTTACTCTTAAAACTATTTTAAATTGTCTTGGGTCTAAACTGATTTTCCTCAAACCCTGTCTCCAGTTCTGCTGTGGCTTTGAAAATGAGCCACAGTAGGAAAATACCTGCTGTGTCCAAGGCTTTCTGGAAGGCTGGGAGCCAACTGCACTGCTAGAAACCCACCTCGAAAAGGCTTCCTGAGGGACCGTGTTTGGCTTAGGGCAGAATCCCACCTGCACCGTGGGCACAGGTAAAAAAAGGTCATTACACCTCCCCACACCTCCCTCAGCCTAATTACTCCTAAGAGAGAGAGAGTCCCTCAGGGAAGAGGCGGGGATGTTTCTCACATCCCCATCACTCCCCAAGGCACCCAGGGCAGGGAAGCTCACATGCAAAGGCCATCAATATGTGGGCTTAGCTTTAAATTGCCTGTCAGTCGGCACAGGTAATGGCACAATTACTGGCATCGCTTGACATTAAACTCTGTTCTGTGCTGATGCACATTGCTGCAGAAGGATTTCCTCAAGTTCTCCTTAAAGCAGAACATTACACTTTTCCCTTTAAATATCCTGATCCTAGATGCAACTCATGCAAACTTTATTACTAATTATTTATTTTTATTTTTTTTTAAATCTACCTGCAGTTTCTCTTTGTTCCAACAACTCCCAACCCCTGTCCTCTTTTGCTCTTGGACACTTGCGCCAAGAACAAATGAGGTCTGCACTGGTCTGAATTTGCTATGAAGCCTCAAAGGCAGACTTTCTTACTAATGAGAAGCTCATTTGATGTAATGGCAGGGGATTGGAATGGAATGAGACGATCTTTAAGGTCCCTCCCAACCCAAACCAATAGCTGAAGAGCTTCAGAATCAAGAATTATGAGATCAGTTAATGTGGAAAAGTTGATAACAATACTTTTTTTGTTGCTGTAAAATAACAAAACAGAGTTTAGTATTGAACAGCCTACTAAAAACATCAAAGTGAATAACTAAATGTGAGATTCCAGGGAGCATTTATGCTGCCCTTAGATATTGCACATAAAGAAAGAAAAGGCTACTGAAAGAGGTGACTGATGTCAAAAAGTCAAAAAACTTAGCAACAAGTAGGAAAGATAAAAAATACTTAAAAAAGAAATCAAGATGCTGGATCAGTCTTCTAAGTTCTGGCTCAAGGTGCAAAAACTTTACTTTCGTATACATAATTAAATAAAAAAGTCAACCCTTTTTTTTAAATACAAGCTTTTAAAGATGTGACCTCAATGCACTTTTATTATACTGGCAGTAAATAATTTAAATACCCTCTAAACATACTCCCCCATTAATAATAGGGGAAAGGCTTAAGGAGAATTTCTGATTTGAATGTTCTGTTTGTTTTTTACTTCCAAGTAAGACCATGGGAACACATAAAAAATAGACCCTTGGTGGAAGTGCAGAGCACCTGAACAAATCCTCCCAATTTAGGGGTGGTTTCTGACAAAAGTAACTTATTTTTTATATCTTTTGATTACTGGAATCTTCTACCATGATCCCACCTAGCACTGAGATATCTTGTGAAGGACTAGAATGATTCCTTGAGAGGCCTCCTAGAAACAGAGATTAGACAGGAGTAAAGGATTAAAAGAGGTATTTATTTGAAAGGCCTTCAAAGGTACACCCTGGGGAGCCTGAAGCTATTCTCAAAATGGACTCCAAGATGGACCCCAGGTCACGAGTTCTTCACCCTTTTATAGGTTTGGTTCATTTGCATAGCAGGGTTAATTCTCCAATTAAAGCTTCAGTTTTCCCCACAGCTTGCCCCCCCTTAGTGGCTCTTTGGTTTATACTTTTGGCCTAGGACAGTCTTGGAGTCCTTGGAAAGCAGGGCCGCAGAGGCTTTGTTATGTCTATCTGGCATGAGAGAGCAGAAATTAACAGGCTACAAGAAACTTCAGAGTCACACACCAAGCAGTACAGAATTTGAAAAATATAAAGGTTAAAACTTAAGGCATCAGAAAGCTTCTACACTAAACAAGAGGTGACACATTTAGATACTTTTTGTAAAAATTTGGCGAAATGAAAGCTCTATTATCGCCTGTAGTGAAAACCCCTATCCTCATGATCTCTGTCTAGATAAAGAATAAGTGAGCTATGATTCATCAGGGCAGTAAAAGACACTTCAGCTGTGTGTTCCTCATGAAAACTCTGTAAAAATGGCGGGGAGACATTTCAAGGAGAGGGACTCCATCTGAGAAAGCTGCCCTGGTGTTTTGTGGAACCAAACTGTGTCTGACTTTGGGATGCAGGGCAGGTACGTTTGTTCTGGCAGCCTTTTAATTGAATCTCTTCTCTGGCAGAGAGGCAGTTCCTGTGTGCGACAGTAATGTAGATTTATGGAAAATAATAAGGCAATCAGCTGCCCTGCAGAGTTAGTATTTTGTTTCATTCAAAAAAAAGAAGACACTAAGCCTAAACTGATGGGCTGATGTCTGCAGTGACATGCGGTGCCTGTTTCATAGTTCAGTGGAGTTAATGGAAAAACTCCCATTGCCTTCACTTAGGATTCAACCAGCAAGTGTACAAACAAGGCAAAACAGACACTGAGAGAGAAAAAATCCTAATGTTAGGTAAGTGCTAGAGAGGAACCATTTTATAAATATCCACACAGCTCAAAGAATTTCTTTTGACTCCATTCTTGTCCCTTTGTGTTCCCTGGGTTTCATATTTTGGCAGATTTATTTAAGGCAAGATTAATCACCAAAGCAGTGAATTTAAAATTAATATCCCGGAATATGAAAAGAATATAATTAGAACATTAATTTTAAATTTATAATCATGTTTATGCATAAATACTTATTAATTTTTTCACTCATCTACCTCCTCATAATTATCTCATCCTAATAATAACTCTGTCAGATCAATGGAAGTTCTTTCTTTGACTTTGCTGAGCACAGGAACAGACTCCTACCCAGAGATAAAACACCCTACAAGATCCAGCGCATCCAAGTAAAGCTGCTTAGGTTTCAAATATCAATCTACAAAACCACTCGACACTTGTATTTTGTCCTCTGCAAAAAAATCCCTGGGAAAACACTTTAGTGAATGCTAAAAAGAAATGCCATGGGCAGAAATTACTTACATTTATATACCCCCATCTTTTCTGTTAAATTACAACTAGACACAGCACTTTGTGTCCTTCCTCTTTTTGGTTATCAGGCCATAGACATTTTCAGGAAACCAGACATTTTCAATTTTTCAATTAATATTTCCAAAACTTTTTTCGTGAGCACAAAATTATGCGGAAACTCATGGAAATACCAGAAGAATCCAGCTGGCTTCACAAAAATCAAACAGTGGTTTTCACCGCACAGAATATCAGCTAAAAAATATCCTTCATTTAACCACAAGGAAAATATTGTGGTCCAGGCAGGTCAAGTCGAGAAGGATGCACTTTTCCACCAAGATACAGAAGACAAGATGCATCCCAGTGTGTAACTATCACCACCCAGCAAACCCCCTCAGCTGAGCCCTTCTCCACCCAGAGGAAGTATTTCCATTGCTCCTTTTCAAATGCAGCAGTTTTTGAAATGGTGATATCACGTCCTTTTAACCCAAAAAGTCTAAATTCTGCACTGTTCTTTGAGCCTTTTCATGGGTAATAAAGTTTCTAACTGAGGAAAGAGCAATCTTAGTGGTTCTCCATCTGCTACTTCAGCTTGCTTACAAAGGTTTTTCTCTTTTTCCCCTCAGAACACACACACAGCACATTTACTGCGAGTTCCAACACTGGATGTGGTTAATCTTTGTATACTTAATTGGGGTAGATAAGACAAAGCAAGGAGACCAAAGTAAATGAGTCAGAAGGGTAGTGGGAAGAAGAATGGTGCTCATGATCCCATGGGTACAGCTGTACCAATTCATCTCTTGACATTTTGTCCCATGTCTCATCCAACAGCTGTGTTTGATGAGCAGGGAGGGGAGCACCAGGCCAGGGCACAACTGCAGCACTGTGAGACAGAGACTAGAATTGAATAGTCATCATTTTCTATTCACCCTTTCCCACAGGTGAATACCTTCTTCATGGAAAAATACATTTAGGAACATCTAAAATTGTTCCCTGCTCCTTTTTCGCAGATGTGAAGCTGAAACTTCTTCTCTGATGGAGAAAGTCAGGGATGAGCAGTTCCCTGGAGTGCTACTGTGACGTGAAATATTTTCCCCTCTGCTTTGCCTGTGTAAATGGCAGTAACTCTTTGAGATTGACATATGCCACCTTAACTTATTCCTGTAACTTCCACACAGTCAAGCACCAGCAAAACTTGCAGGTTGACACTTGAGCACTTTGCTTGGTGCAGCAAGTCCTATGACACAATAAAGTTTCTCATATTCCTCGTGGCAGTGCTACTTGAGAGAGGAGAATAATTTCTCTCCCTTTTCATTTGGCTTTTGAGTCCAACCCTGCCATTGATCAGCTCACCAAACTCCAAGTGACTCCAACGTGAGTTCATATACAGCTCCCTGGAAAAGTGGGATTTATTAACACCCTGCTGGAGCTCCCAGGCTGCTGCTGCTGCTGCCTTATTGATCGGTTCCCGTGAAATGGCATGTCTGCCCACAGAGATTATGGATAGAATCAACTAAAAGGGCCATCAGGCTGACGGGTATTTTTACAAATTTCATATTGCTTGTTATTTTCCTGGTGCTGCGTGTGGGGAAACAAAGGTGCTAACAGCATAGGAGGGAAATAATCTCTAAAAAGATTGAATTTACAAATCAAATGAACTTAAAAAATTAAGTGGCATTTACTCTAGGCAAGAAAAGATTTTATCTGTACCTTATCAACAGTGCTTTTCAAGGTATGAATTCCTACAACAAATATTCCTGAGTTTGGGTTTTTTTTCCTCCCCGAGTTTTAAGTTTCCAGTCCACCTAGCCCTAATTTTTTTTTTTTCTTATAAAAAAATCCCAGCTGGCCCATGCCCAGGGTCTGCCTAAGTCTTCTGCGATTTAAAAACCATGTTTGCTTTCCCATTCAATACTCCCAGGCTCAAGACTTCGGGTGGACTTTAATCAAATGCACATTGCCCTTTGCTTGATCTGAACAATCAGCTCAGAAAATTTCTCATTATGACTTTTGTAAGAAGAAATAATAGCCTGTCCTCTCACAAGCAAACACAATTTGAATGAGCAAAATTAATGGCTGCTTCTCTTAATTTTTTCCTCCTACTGATGTGATAGGTTATATATGAGGAGTAATTACAATGATGTCAAAGTCGCTGCTGAAAGAGTTAATCTGCAAGGAAAAATTCCCACCAGGAAAAATAAAATAATCTCTGGTATGCAGATGAACTGTTTACTTGGTAGCTCTTGTGTGATCAAAATGAAACTAAGCTGAACTGCTGAAACAATAAAAGTAAATTGTTATTGGGGCTTTGCAAACCTCAAATAAATATTATGCAGTAAAAACATTCTGGATTTTAATTAGGATAAAACAACTGAGAAAGGAGTTACGAACCAGTTTTGTTATCTCACAGTAACCTTCAAACACTTCTTACAGGAGACTTTATAATAAAGATGTTTAGCTTAAAAAAAGACTACAAAAAACCCACCCCCATTTTACTTTTATGAGCATCAAAAGTCATCTTATTATATATTTTCCCTCCTAAAAAAGTTTCTATAAAAGTTTAAATTAGATAGATATGGGTATTGATAGTGGTTTTCTGGTCCCAGCTTTTCAATTACTTTAAAGAAAGCAAAGCATTTTGAAAATAATGTGATCAATTTGTTGCACTTACTCTAACAAAACGAAATCACCATCTAATTATCCAGTCAAACAAAAAACGAGTGCTAACTGGGGGGTAACTAATTTTAAATGGCAAGTACCAGAATGGAAATCATGCCTCATTTTGCATTTTTTTCAGGTAGGTGTAATGTAGAGCAATGCAATATTTTTGTTATTCATTTGCTTTTTTTTGGAGTGCTGTGCACTCTGTGAAAGAGCTGAATTCCTTGCTGAGCTACCAGATCCCGGGATGCCTCTGGCAATGGTAAAACAGATTTCTACAGAAACTGCAGCACAATCCACACTTTCACTCCTCACCAGTCTGTCCCAGCCCTGAAACTGGGTTCCTACAGCAAACCATGAGTTTTTCATCCCAGAGCACAGCATGGAGCACGTGTCACTACTGCTTAAAGGGGAACAAAATGTCCTGTTACATCTTCTAAAACAAACCTCACCCCTGTCCCCAGCAGCCTGGAGAACAGCACCTCCACAAACAAACATTTATGTATGTAGACACTAGAAGTGTTAATTACTGTCAATTTAGCTGTCTTCAAAATGCTAAAATTTCAGCCTTCTTATAAATATTGTTTTGTTAATCAGTAGTGAAACAGCCCAGTCTCAATGGAGACAAAATTACTGGTCTCAAAATGAAAAGTTGAGCTTGTAAAGAAATAGCAATGACATTTGTAGGGGCTGACATTTCTGCACAACCTGGTGAGCTATTAATTTGCTAATTAGTCATGTACCACTATTTCAGTGCATACTTTAAGAAACAATCTAAATTGAACCTGAAGATTAAAAATCTCGCCCTAAAGGCTTGGATTTCTCCCTTCATTTTACATTACGATCTCTGAAGTAAATTAACAGGCTGCATTTTTGTGTGGCTCTCTCAGAAGAGAAAGTGAGAAGCTCAAGGGTCAGACTCTGCACTGCCCTGGAGGAAGAGTCACCTGTAGTCTCCTGTGTACCTGCAGAATTTGTATATTTGATTAACCTTCGTGCTCCTGAGAGTTCCAGCAGTGTCCAGAAACACAGCTGGGCTTTGCCATCTCCTCCTCTCCCGTTTTTGCCCCGCTGTTGGCACAACTGCATTCACACCTGCAGTAAGGCAATCGCTCAGGTGCTCTCCTCTGCAGCAGGAGCTTGGGAAGGGCTCGCAGTGGGGGTGTCAATACCTTCTGCTGCTGCTTCTTTAGATGATGATTCCCTTAATCAGCTCTCAATTCCACCTTATTAAATAGCCAGTGCCTTACAAAATGTCATTATCCCAGACCTTTGCTGCCAGGTAATTTTGACCCACCCAACATCCTGATAGGGAGTGTCCATGTAGAATAAAAACTCCTCTTTTGTTTTTCACTAGCAGTTGGGAAGTGAAGGATTTTTCTTCCCCCCCCAAGAAAATGACAGAATGGCCTGTACACATCAGGCCAAAGAATCAGTCCGATTTCCAATGCCACCTCCAGCTGTTCCTCAGCCAAAACTCGCAGGCCATCTGTGCCAAACTGAGCCAAGCCTCACCTGACAACAATCCACTTGGCTCTCCTTTCACTCCCTACATGTTACTTGCTCCCCCTAACCTCCCAGTCTCCTTGCTAGCTTTTTGTCCCGGATTAGAGAAAGACACTTTCCTTTAACAGGGTTCTTGTCCCTATTTCAGAGATCTCACCAGAGGCCTTGGTCACTCGCAAGACATCATCAGTTTTGTTCTGTGTTACTCAAAGGAAAACTGCTGAAGGTCAAAATGAAAATTTTCCACCACCCTCACACACATATGGCCTTCACTTCCATATGACCGACAGCTTCTAGGTTCAGAGAAGGAAGATTGACAGTTCTGTGATGTGGAACATCAAGCGAAATCCAACCTAATTCATTTAAAAGAAAATCCATCTTTTAACGCTTCAGTTGGTTGATTTGTCTACCAGCAGAACACAAAGCTCAGATCTTAGTCAAATTCACAAGTGACATTGGGCCTGTTCCTTTCTCTCTTCATCCCCAGCTTCTCAATATCCCAACAAGGATGAAGTGTGTAAAAAACAATTTAAAAAAGCATCAAGGGGAAATTGGGCAACTCCAAGTTACCTTGCAGTATGGTACATGGCACTCTCTGGAAATCAGCTCTTCCTAACTTTCTGTTATACCTCTGTCCTAATTTCCCTGATGACAATAAGCATTAGAAGAAGAAAACCCATGCTTGGAGGATTTAGAGCCCTTCAGTTATCCTTTATTTCTGTCTCTTCTTTGAGGAATGCGGTTTCCTGTGTAAATTATTTTCTTCCCCAGCAACCACCTCCGACAGCTCAGAGGCCCCAGCCCAGCGCTCAGGCAGCCACAGGCTGCTCCAACCTCCTGAGAACAGGCACTCGGTGTCCCTGTGCGGTCACACAGGCTGAAATCAGGCACTCATCTACAAATGGGGGGTTTAAAGAGCCTTATTTGACCAATCTCCTCAGCTGCATTCCTTAAGGGAAAGCTGATCCAAGTGTATATAGATGTATGTATGTGTGAATAATTCTCTGCTTACAGAACATCCACATGCAGAACTTCCAAAAGTTTTCATGCTCATCCTCAGCCTCATCACCTATGCTTTCTCTCTGCAGACATGTGTGGGTTCCATTAGAGAATGGGATGAGCCTGACCAAAACCTCCTTCATCCAAGCTATATTCAGCTGTAAATTGCTGTAAATCTGCTCTAAGAGAATTCTTTCCTAATGTAGCAGAAAGCTGGGATGTAACCAAGCTGTGACTAGCTGGCTGATTTTTTTTTCCCCCCAGATTCCTTCTTGCAGCCAAGCAAAAGCTCAACCAAAACCTCCCTGTTGAGAGTCCCAGAATGCTGAAGAGTAACAGGCTCTGCATAGCAGGATGCACAAACCTTGTTTATGGAGACAAAGAGGAAAGTAGGTGGGTTTCACATCTGAACAGCCTGGTAGGAAAAGAGAAAGGTGTTTACAAACTCTAACCTATGAAAAATTAATGTTTGAGACAAACACAGTGACCTCACATGTGGAACAGGAAGGTTGGGTGCCTATGGGTATGGAAAACCAGGAAAGACAAGAGTGTGATTTTGGGAGAGAAGCAGTACAAACTTGTAGGAAATCACTGGAAGCTCACAAAGCTGCACTTAAAAGTTGACTTTCCCCCTCAGTCTCTCAGTAGATGTTGCAATGACATCTCATTGCTGCTAAGTGAACAAAGAAGCCCTGAATGTATGGTTAAATCACACACCACAGCAAACATTAATTAAGTGATATTTGAATAGCGTATGGAGAGCTTAAGAGTTGTACAACTGGGACATGGGAAGCATTCACTCAAATTTGACATCCCTGGTACTCCCAGTTCTCTCTGCAGCTCCCTGCTATGGCAAGAGCTGTGCTTTTAGTGAGACACAATGCCTGCTGTCCTCGTTCCTGTGGCTGGGAGGTTACGGTGGAGATGGTGGTGGCTTTGTTTTCCATGTCACTGCTAGAGGTATTCATGCTCTCTGTGCACAATGAGAAGATGCAGGTGATCTTTTACTTTTGAAAGTCTCAAAGCATGTATATTTTTATTCAATTTTTCTGAAAGGTCAATATACTACAGACCACTTATCAGTGATCCTTCCTTGCCTAGGCATCATTTGTACACTGTGGCATCAGTTTTCCTGGTTCAACAGTCAGCTCCTAATAAAAGAGGATGACATGTATTAGAAGTAAAGAAAAATAGCTGTAATAATAGCACTCCAATTCTACTTACTTGTCTCTTAACCTCTTTCTTTCAAAGGCTCCCACGCTGCAGTGCTCAGGAGAAAGTTGCCATTGAATTATCCACCGGAAATCCATTGGCATCTATTGCCGCTCCGGTGCAGCAGCGTACAGGGCAACAATAACTGATAACTCTTCGCACAACCCTGCCCCTCCTCGGGCTCAAAGTATGGCTCTTGAAATAAAACCTGCTGCAGACACCGAATATTTTTTAAATTAAGCTCACAGCTGCCGACAGAAATCAGCTCCATCTGACAGCTCGGCCCCCCAGGACCCCCAGCGCTCTCCCACTGCCCCCCTGCTCCTCACAGCATTGTTCTGTGGAAGCACTTCTACAGAACTCTCACCAATCATGAAAGGCAAATAAACCAAATCCCAGAAGCAAAGGCAAAAAGCATCAATACAGTTTTCTCCAACAGCCTACTGCTATTTATACAGGTGACTGTGAACATTCGCACATCAAAAAAAGTGGTATTTTGGCATCTCTTCCAGGAGCAATCATCTCCCTAATGGACAGCACAGTAAATACACTGTCCCTGATGAGGAGAAGATGCTTGAATCATTACAGCAGCAGTCTGTAATGAAAAGGATGCAGATTCAGTTCCCTGTCAGATTTCCTGATACGAGATTTTTTTGAAATCTCACAGGTACCTTTGGATTTCAGTACAAGGATCTAGGTGGCTTTTAATGCCACAATTAAAATTTCTGTGCTTTTTCTAACTTCACAGAGGAATTATCAAGATTGATACATTAAAGGACAAGGGATTCATTAGGGAGCTGGCAGCACACAGCTTTGGTATCTAAAGCGGATGGAAATTCAGACTGGGGGAACAAACCCTCCAGCCTAAAACTGTACTGATTCCAAAAATGATTGGTTCAAGGGAGCAGAGGAACACTGAGCTGCGGTCTGCTCCCTTTTTAGGGCATAGTAGCCACATAACTGCTGAGTTACTCCTCCGTGCCCCCAAATGCCCTCTGAGAGGGGCTCAGAAAACTTCCCAGCAGAGGGTGATTTGGTCTCCCTGCACAGCACAGTCCCAGAATGGTTTGGAGTGGAAGGGACCTTAAGCACCATCCAGTTCCATCCCCTGCCATGGGCAGGGACAACTTCCACTGTCCCAGGTTACTCCAAGCTCAATCGAACCTGACCTTGGACACTTCCAGGGATGGGGCATCCCTGCTGCTTTCACTGTAGAAGTGGGACAAAGACATTCATCTCGTGTTTTTCATGGACAGGCAAGAGGATTTCTCACATGTGTTTTTTAAAAGCACCTATTGTGCTGATCTTGCAGCCCAGGCATTCACACTGCAATCTGTGCTATTTCTAAGATTAAGCAGTTAAATAGTCTTGGCCTGGATCTTCTTAATCACACTAATACCACTTTTACAATGATCTGGGCTGAAAGGTTTAGAATGAAGGACAATCACCCTCGTTTATTAACAGCCAATGCTGAGCCAGTGCATTTAATAGGAAAGTCATTGTGGGCTTCAGAAAGAATAAGATCAGAGTTAAGAATCATGTTGACATGGAAATACTCTGAAATGTCTGTTAAGAAGTGTCCCAAGCACTGAAGTTCTCTGTATTCCTTATTCATGCCCTAATGAAGTTGCTGCCACAAGTCTGAATTTGGAGCTTTTCTTCCTGTTGAATGCTAGTGTAAAGAATAAATAAGATCGATTAGAGTCATTCTGGCACTAAAAAGAGCCAGTGTACTCCATGTCCTTGCCAGTGCTCCCCTGTGTATCTGACAGGAATAGCTGCAAGGACTGGAGAAGCAGTAACTTTTGGAAAGGACTATATCTGCTACAGAAGCACCGCATTAAGTAGACCACTTCCAGTGAATCCCAAAAGCTCATGTTCATTAGCTTTTTGTGAAAGCAGAATACCATGTAAAATGTGCATTGCACAGCATGACTTGTACTGGTGCCCTAAACGGAGAAAGAAGTCAAATGACATCCTCAGATTAAACATTTACAGGGAAAAAAATTATCTGAGCAGAGGAAACATTGCTCTGTAGAACTGCAATCAAACAGAACTGGGAAGAATACAATTTCTTTACACCAGAGAATGAAGTACATGTATCTTAAAATCAGCTAATATCTACTTACTAGACCTTTAAACCAGAAAAAAATGTATTTTGCTATTTAGATAAGCAGTACATTATGAGTTTGGGGACTCTGTTCAGCATGGAATGAGATATTAAACATCAATTGAGTCAGTTATGTTATTAAATCAAAATACCAACATTTATATATTAGCTTTTTTTTCTTTTTCTTCTTTTTTTTTTTTTAACCTGAGAGGCAGTGCCTTAGATAAACACTTTTCTCCATGAGTAAGGGACTGTGGGAGTTCTAAGGCTTTGCTCAGACATGGGACCTGGTGGCAGTTCCCAGTTCCTGAGATGGATGTGGCAGGACGCAGGACGAGGCCTCCCCCATCCCTCTCCATGCATCCTCTGGGCTGCAGCTAAGGAAACTCCCACCATGTGGCCCTGAAGGACCTGCAGCTTGTACACCTGCTGGGAAACTTTGTTCTGTGGCAAGTGTCAGGTATTTCTGCTTTTTACACAGACAAATCAATGTGTCAGACATCAAGGATTTCACAAACACCACTGTGAACGAGTAAAGAGATTGAGTTCACTAAATGGGATATGACAAATGTCATCGTTGACTGGAACAATTACTGGTTTTCCTCATATCTTTATAAAAGCTGACACCTATCTCATAGCTAGAAGAAATATTGTTTGCCATGTAGGTGAGCCAGATCAAAGTAGAGAGTGGATTTAAACTGGAATATTCCCTTGTTTTTACTACTGCAATCACTGTATAAATTCTGCACGTGATGTACATCAGGATGCTCTTGCCTACCGTGTGCTTATTGTCAGCTCTTTTGGTTCATTTATATAGAAGTAAAAAATGAACAAAAGTATTATCTAACTCACTGGGGAGTTATGAACTGTCACTGTTATTGATAGCAACAGGAAATGAAATCTGTGCCTGTTCCTCTGGCCCAGCATCAACACGGTAAAATCATAAAGCAACTGAAAAACCTGTGTTTGGCTGTGTTTGCAATGCAAGGCGAGGGACCAGCTTCAGCACTGTGACACTCTGTGGCTCCAGTCACTCCAGCTGATTCATAATGGAGCAGTCAATCAGACCCCTGAGGCAATTCCTGCTCCTTCCTCATTTTCCAGCTCACCAAAGACTTCATCTAAGGCAGTCCAGCAATACATTTTTGCATGTCCTGACTCCACTGACACTTCAGTGTCTGCTGAACTGGTGTCCAGATCAGAGTATCACTGCACAGTAAAGATGTAAGTCATCCACCTAATCAAATCAGGGCAGCCGGGCTGCTACACTGGATGGACCATGGCCAAGGACAAATGCTTCGGACAAAGGCAGACTTTGGAAAATCACATTTAGATGTGATTATAGATAAGAAGTCATGCTTTAAGTGTGGCAAATTTACCTACAAAAATATTTTTTGTTAGTACTTTTGAAGGGGTTATAAATCTTTCCTAGCAGAAGCCCAGCAGTGGGGTTCTCTGTGGAAGGGAGACAGTGCTGGCTACCAGCACAGCCCATTGGCTTCTCCAAACTGGACACCTCAACGTGGAGGATAGCCCCTGTCCTCCCAATAGCCACCAGCACCACAGATCTGGAGCACGTCCTGCACGTTCCTATGATTCTCCAGGCATCTGTTGGAAACACCCCCTCAGCCCCTGGACAACACTGCAAACCCATCATGAATTCCAGAAGGCACACACCAGGGACAGAGCAAGGAAAAACACAGGGAAAGAACAGTGGGAAAGAGAGGTGTGATTCTGAGAACAGAAGCAAGCCAGCAGAGATGAAGGGAGATAATCCCTTTTGAGTCATCAGGTGACAACTTCCAGCATGAAGAACAAAAATCAGTGGCTGCCACTAAACACTCCACCCACACAGGGTACTGGCCAAAGAAAAGTTCTCAAAACAGCCTTTAAAAGCAGCCATTGCAGGGCTTTGATGCCCTCTTGTTCTCTAGAAGTTACAGAAAGCAAAGAGCTGAAGTAACTCTGTTAACTTGCCCTGGACTACCAAAAAACACCCGACAACAAGTGATACAAGCTTAGGACAGAAGTTAATGTTTGGGCCCTTTACGTCATCCATGCTCTTGCAGCAAATCCTCTTGCCCCTAAAAAGATCAGAGAAAAGCACCTTCCCTTGGTTCTGAGGGGCTGATCACAAAAACAAGATTTATGTCAGGCCATGGAGCCAGAGTGACAGAATTATCCAGTTCTGGAAGGAAATGCGACAGGACAATCTGTGTCAACCCAGGGGAAAAGTCCAAAGATAAAGAGGTGCACAGACCTTCCCTAAAATGTTAGTCCTTTTCCTCATTATTTCCTTGGCTCACTTTCCTCATGATCTTCCGTCGAGCTGAAAGCCCACCGTAGGAAGAGGATGCTCTGCTTCCAGGCAGAGCTACAACTGTTCCCATCAAGCTTATATCTTGATCAGAGAAAAAAAATCACATTTTATCCCAAATCCTAGCTGAGGACTCCAGCCTCCAGCTTCCATTTGAGAATGTTCCTCATGGATACCTCAAACTGTTCCAGTGCCCACGGCCTGGATATCTCCACAAGGCTGATACAGGAATGGCACAAGTCCAGGTGTGTGCGGATGCTGCCATTCTGCTCCAGAGACATAAGCTCTGCATGGCAGAATGGGAAGCACTTTGCTTGAAGTAACATTAAAAAAACCCCAAGCTTGGAAAGCTGTGCTGCCAGACAGCTCTAGAAACACAGTTTTTACCCTTGTGTAAGTACAGCTGAAGAAATGAATCAAGAAACATGGATAAAATGGAACAAGCACTAGAGCCTGAAGATGTTCTCAGCTTCTGCCTGGTTCCTCATGCATGGCCACTCCAGTGGGCACACAGGTACTGAGCTGGGCTGGTCCAATTAGCAGGGTCCTCTCAGCAAAACTGCCAGTGTCAGCTTGAACTAACTGCTGGAAATGTGTGAGGGGGACTAAATGCAGCAATTTCACCCTTTCAAACACCATCCAGCATGCACAAAGTACTTTGGATTCACGTGAGTCAGGGAAAGCTGGACGTGCAGCATGTGCTGATGCTGCTCCGATGCCGGAGTGGCAGCACATCCATCCCCTGTCACATCCCTGGCAGCCTCAGCCTTACAGAGGGTTTAGGGGCCTCATGGCTGTGTCCTCTGACCGCTCCAGCAGCAAGAGGCTCTTGGAGGATGATGTGCTGCTACTTAGCAGCTTGCTCAGCTGTTTGAGAGGGAAGAGAAGCATTGGTGTTGCTTCTACCTGTACTTCAGCCTTTTGAAATCAAATATTGCCTTTTTTCCTTTCAAGTCCAAGCCCCCTCCAAGAGCCCTCAGTTTTCCATTCCCCATCAAAACCACAAGGCACCCAGAGACTCATGCATAAAAATTGGTAACAAACTCATGCAGTGTTTGTGTAGCTATGCTTCATGAATGAGGCAAAAGATTTCCAATTTGTAAAGTTATTATTCCATAAGCACAGTTTGCCAGGTAGCAACTGTAAAACTCAGAAATATTTATTTAGATAAGATCTGATATTGATCTTCATCACACTTACTTTCTGGCAGGGATTTTTAAGGACCCTACCAGCTATCTTCTCCCAGTGATAGCACCAAGGCTCCACCTATAATGAAGCAAATCCCTACTATCTTTGCAAAAGCACATGTGAATGTGAATTCCACAATAATCCTTGAAAAATGAATACAGTATATGCAGTGTTAATAAGGCAATTATCACACAAGTGGCACATTTTTTTTCTGTAATTTCCTAACTAACATGATTATCAACTGCTTGTTATTAAAGCAGTTTCCTATGCTTTGACTTACAGCATATTGCAAACAAATTTAAGATCATTTCCTGCTCCATCGTTTACATCACACTGTTCATTCACACTTGGATTTGTTTTTCCTATTTGTTAGTGTGTTTCAGAGAAAAACTGTGCGTTGTGACGGGGAAGAAAAGCAATATTAGAAACAAAGCCACAGAAAGCAGATTGGTGGATTATTTCCAAATATATCATGCACCCCGGGAATTTTTTCATAAATTGTTAAACTATGTATCAAAATCTGGAAAAACTACCTCCTTGTGCATCAGTATTTTATCTGCCTTTTCTCCAACAGATGCCACTGACAGTTTACTAAATGGTGCACTGCTTAATAAATTTAGCAGAGGAAAAAGAATACTTATTTTTATACAAATTAAATCCTGCACGAACCTAAGTTAACTGGAGCATTTGAGGAAAAAAGGTTTCGGTCCACTAAATGAGTGGGAAAACAGAATTCCTACTCTTTCTGATATTAACACCAAGCAATTTCCAACACGACACATTCTTCTGGTCTGCTGTTTCCTGTAAATGCCATCCTGTGGCTAAATTTTTTCCAGAACCAGCAATTTAAATATCCAGCTCTTTGAAATGACATCTCTGTGGTGGCACAGCTGTCTGCGACCAAGCACAATACGACTTTGTTACACACAGTGTAGTACGAAGCGGTGTCTTTGAAAGGAAAACAACACACCTTTGCACACTCCTTTCTGCCTGTTTAATGGGAGAAAACATTTCTGACTGGACTCGTGCTGAGGGTTGTGCAAGCATTTAAAGGATGGGGAAATAGCTTCCTGTAGTATATAACCTGCCCCACCACAGGCTGACTAATGAGTCAGAGAGTGCTGAAACCCTCAGGTCCCATAAACATCCACTAATGAGATGAAACAAGATCTAAAGTGCTCAAATGTTCATAAGTACAGAATGTAGCTCACGATGTACTCTTCACAAATTAGTGAGGGGTTGCTATGACTCCTTAATGAAATGTTATTATGTTTTAAAACTGAAACCAGACATCTGGGGACGGGGGGAGGAAATGGGAGCGAGTGTTTGAACACCGTTGTCTAGGCTTCCTTTCATCAGCCAGCTGAATTTGCTTACTTGTCCTGAATGAGTGGATCCATTTCTTCAGCTGGTGCAGTGCCTTGCAATAAAGCCGAGCAGTGTGTGCTGTCTTCCGCTCCCTGGGAAGTAGAAATCACTGCTATGGGAGAGGAGGCTTCTGTAGGAAAGGCTATATAAGCTGCTCTTTCCCAGCTGTAAAAGTCTCCTGTCCCCCTGCAGCATCCAAAGCATTTGACAGTTGCAAACATGCCAATGTATGCAGCATGTTCTCAAAATGACCAGTCAGATCTTCAAAAAAATTAAGCACTAAAGTGGTGAGAATTGCTTGGTGCATGCTAAACTCAGATGGAAAAATATTTATTTTAAAGTTCTTTATATGAGACTATTACAATTTCTTTCCTTACTAACCTTGATATACATGCACAGAGAGAGAGAGAGAGAGAGAAGGAGGAATACATATATATACTTGAACACAAAAGGTACATACACAAAATTTAAGTGACAGACAAGGATGGATCTGGCTTCAGCTACGGATTTCTGACCTCTTGGTAAACACTGACTTTTTCAACTGTGCCCAGCACCCACAGAGCTATTTCCCTCCTGAGTTACAGAGCAATCACTGTATTACCAGGCACAGTAAGAACTACATGCTCCATCCCTGGCACTGCAGGTGACTCCAAAATCACCTGCCTAGAGAGCCATGGGTTAAACTAGAGCCAGGACATACCCAGGAACACACTTCCTCCAGTGAATCTTGAAAACATTTCTTTAAATGCATCCTTTAAAACTTTCTCTTCAGCAGATGAAGTGAGGGAGGACCATGCTGACAGAGATTAAAGGAGCTGACTGACATTCACTCCCTGGCACTCCAGGACACTCAGCCTGCTGCTGGCACTGCGTATCAACATCGCACGTGGGCGGCCAGCGCAGTCCCCACGGGTGACTCTGGCAACTGATCCCATCTTTCCAAACAAACAAGCATACAAATGAATATCCATTTTAAATCAGATTTGACTTAAATCCGGTCCATTGAACCAATTTATCTCTCCTGCTTGCCTTGTCTACCTTACCCATGGCAACACCTCCAGGCTGAGGCCTCCTCGCCCCACTATGGGGTTGTGGCTTGAAATCCTGCATCACTATTGCCTCCCCAGGCTTCCCATTTTTCCAAGCAAGGATAGTTTCAATACTGGCAATTCTGGTAATAGCTCTTGTGGGGAAAATTTTAAAAATGGAGACTAGAGCCATGCAGTTCAGATGCCTGACAGCTACTCCTGGCCTTGGCAGGCCTACAAATGGCACCGGGGCCTGCAACGCAGCCAACAGCGTCAGCCCAACCTGCAGAGATGAGTTCAAACACCTCCTTATCCATCACTCTGGCAGCTGGATCAGTTGAACCCATACATCAGAGCAGAGACCTGACCCGCTTCTTAGTACAGTCAGAGAGATACTTCTTACACTGACTACTGAACACAGAATCACAGAATCACTTAGGCTGGAAAAGCCGCCTAGGATCGAGTCCAACCATTCCTCCAGCACTGCCAAGCCTAGCACTAAACCATGCTCCCAAAGTGCAACATCCACACATCTTTTTTATACCTCCAGGGATGGTGACTCTGCTGCTTCCCTGGAAAGCCCATTCCAACGTCTGAAAACCTTTCAGACAAGAAATTTTCCCTACTACCAAAACTGAACTGCCCCCAGCACAACTTGAGGCCATTTACTCCTGTCCTAGTGCTTGTTACCTGGGAGAAGACACTGACCTCACCTCACTACAATCTCATTTTTGGGAGCTGTAGAGAGTGGCAAGGTACCCCTGAGCCACCTTTTCTCTTGGCTGAGCCTCCTCAGCTCCCTCAGCTGCTCCTGGTGCTCCAGACCCTTCACCAGCTCCAATCCCTTCTCTGGACATGCTCCAGCCCTTCAATGTCTTTCCTGAAGTGAGGGGCCAAAACCGACCCAGGACTTGAGGTGTGGCCTCACCAGTGCCCAGCAAAGGAGCACCATCACTGCCCTGGTCCTGCTGGCCACACTACTGCTGCTACAAGCCAGGTGCCACTGGCCCTTTTGGCCACAGCTGGCTCATGTTCAACCTCTTCCAACAACAACTTCCCCTACAAATACTTGAGCTGGATGTAGAACATGCAGGTGACTTTTGCCGGACCCTAAAAACTTGAGTATCACTTTGTCATTTGAATATAAATGTGAAATTGTAAAACACCCTTTGACCTACTCAAGGACCCAGCACTTGGCGCCTCAGCGGGAGCCCTTCACCCCCAGCATCGCTGACAACACAACGTTTGCAGGAGGAATAACACATCAACATCACAGTGGCAGCTCATCTGATGATGTCTGAACGTAGATTTTCCTGGGGGAAAGGCTCTGTGTGAAGACAACCACTTCAGTATGCAGACTGAGGAACAAAACATTGCCACTGAAAATTTGTGGTAAAAATAATGGATTGGATTAAAATCATCTTTACTCCTTATTAATTATACTATTTCCTTCCTGCAGTTGCAGTGTTCACATCATACAGTGCCATGCATGCATTTTGAACATTTCGAAAGAAGGATAAAGAAAACTCAAGGAAAATGTATGTATGTACACACACACACATATATATATATGTATTTATACATGGCCTAATTACCTTCAAGTCATTCAAATACTGATTTCAACAACCTAGTTCTGGAAATCCCAGACTGGTACTACAGTTCTGTAATCAATAGTCCCAGAGTAAGTACTTTACATTTTCACAAGAAAAAAAAATTTAAAAGACTCAAAGCGATTTAAAGGGAGTGATTCAGATGATACATTACATGATTTCTGTTTATTACTACCTACTCTTTCTGATTTTTAATACCAACATAGAGGTTTCAGGACAAGATTTCCAACCAATTTGGTCTTCTTCCATTTGGCAAACATTGTGTCTAATGGAGCTTGAAATTAAACCAGCTTTTTTTGGTAATTCCCTCTTTGCAAAATCCCAGCAGTGATGAGGGACTCTCCTGCTCACGGCCTGCAGCAGAGGATGCTCAAAAGAAAAGAGCATCTCTCACACAAGCAGCTGAACTACTCTGTGAGGCTCCAGTCCGTGAACGAGGTCAGCGGGAGCTAACACCTTAAAAACGGATAAAATGTAATAATAAATTGTATTTTGATTTTTGCTCCAAGTAGCCATGAGTGTGATTTACGTCTTTGACCGCCTATGCTAGGACAAATGCAAGTGATAAACAGCCACTATAAATGACAAAGCAGTGGATGTTGTTACCACCTCACTCGGAGTCTGACAATATCCCCTTGCAAATCCCTGTCTCACTAGATTAGGCGTGCATGCAACTTAATCGAAGAGACTTCTTCAACTCTTATTGAACATTTCAGTGAGTCAAATAAATGCACTCACAGGTCTGTTTAAGTTTGTCTTTTTCTTCTTAAGGGTACTTGATCTTTTCCTGCACCTCAGAATCCATTTGGACAATCTAATCTGCTCAAAGAGATGAGTAGTTATGAAAGCCATGTTTTGAAATGTCTAAGAAACACTCAACAGCCTGGACTTTTCCTTGTCCATTTGGGAAACTAAATATGTGTTTCAGTTGGAAGTTTTTCATGCTGAGCCTTTAAGAGATTAGTCGTCATCCAAACTTTTAGTTTTCACATCCAAGGTAACAGTAATACCTAACAGCAATATCTGTACCAGCTACAGCAACACAGGATATTTCAATTTGATTTACAGTCTGGCAGTAGGAAAAGTATTTTGCTTATTTCTCCATTTGTTTACTCCATGCCATCTGTTAATTCTTCGTGAATACTTCATTCCACTGCTTCCTACACTGCAAATGTCTCCCCCTTTCCCAGTGTACCCTGTGTATCAGTGTTGAAAAGGGGCTGAGTTTGCCAGAGCCACCCTCATGGAACACAATCAGTGTCCTGAACTGATTAGCTGCACTCTCTCAAACCACACAAATCTGCTGTAGGGCAGTGACAGACTGACATTGTTCAAGATTTATGCTCTATTTTCCAAACAATTCCTGAGAGATCATGACCTTGTTGTGGATTTTCTTTGAGGAAAAACTCAGAATTATTAACTTCACATGATATGTAAATATATGGATCAATGCTCCTCTCAGCAGGTGATTGCCAAGAGTATTCAATGACTGCTTTTTTTGGTACAAAAGACACCTTCAACTCTCTCCTTCCCTGAAAATCCCCTCGTAAATGTCTCTGATGGCAGATCGTTAAGTGCTGAGCTGTGGCATTTCCCTGAAGATATAATTATAAAGCTGTGGGAGGAAAAGAGACAACTCTTTAGACCACACTCTTCATTCTTTTATGGCTGTGTAGTTCACTGGCTAATGTGTATATTGAATTTAATTTAATCACTTCTGTTATTTCTAGCAGTTAGATAGCAGCCATTTCATCCAGACATATTATTAAATTATTTATATGGGACTTTCTACTAGCTCAACTTCATTAAGATGGAGTTAAAAGTTTATAAGCTCCAAAATAGCATGGTTGGCTGAGGTCATGGCAAGAAAGCTGCAGGACACGAACATTACATTTCCATGTTGGAATTCATAAGCCTGTCTGTGAGCCAGATGCCTAAAATCCATCGCCACTGGAGATCCAGCACGTGGAGACACAGGAATCTGCAGAGTAACATGATGGGAAGCCAGAGCCCAGCCACTCCCCAGGGCTCTATGGCTTCATCGATCAAGTCTCCCCTGGTACAGCAGATGAGACACACTGGCTGCACGTAGATGCTGAGAGTTAGGTTAGTCTCGTATTGAATCCCACCCAGACAGCCTGGAGGTGGAGCAACATTTAAGAAGTTTTGCAAA
>NW_008239283.1:2029750-2035570 GCF_000691975.1 Corvus brachyrhynchos | reverse complement strand
AGAAGCTTTCTGAACTTGTTTTTTCTCAGTATTTGCTTGAATAGTGTTTGACTCCTTGGAGGATAGTTTGGGTATTATTTTGTTCATTTTCGCTGAGGGTTTCAGAAGCCTGAAAAGAAGGCAGGGATGCTAATCCAGGGATGCTAATCCATCCTACTCCCTGGTACCACACAATTAATGCAATGCCAGATTCCCAATCTTACCTGTTCATCCTTCCCACTTTCCTTACATAATCCTCACTATTGCCTACTTTCAATCCCCCGTTCCCAGGCACCGTGCAGTACCTGCCTCAAACCCACAAAGCACCTCTCAGGTATCCCCCTGCAAGGTGAACCCAGCTGGTGGGATTCAGCAGGCAGAGCCTGTCCTCAGCACTTCCAGCTGAGCTAAATTAAAGTCTCTTTCATCAGCATTTTTTAATCCAAAGATGCCTTTTAAATATGGTATGAGGCCACTCCCAGCCTTCAGCTCCACCTTGTTCTCCAGAGGTGGGACAGCAGCAGGATTAAGAGCCAGGCCAAAGAAGCAGGGTGTGAACAGAATGGGCTGGAAGCTGGTGCAATCAGCTCTCTTCAGCACTGACATCACTATATACAACTACTTGATGTTAAGATTTCTTCCAAAATTACCTCCTTTTGCTATGCTTAACTAGAAATTGTCTACGTTCAGTTGACAGTAATTTCATAGCCCTTTCTTTATTTCCACTATAGGAGCAATCCAATAGTTACCTGTCCCACAACATTCTTCCCATCACACATGCACCAACTAGACAAACTCCATGTGCAAATATCCCGAGAAGTGTGAAATTTGTACATCAAATTTCCACCCACACATCATGGGACTTGTGCAGCAACATTATGAAGCCAAACTATTTTCCTTCCCAAATGTTGTATTGCTGAAGTCAGTCAGGTTTCAGCCAGTTATCCAAACATGGACATAAATTAAATCACTGTGTTGTGGATTTCAAAGACTGAGACATTTCCTAGACATTTAGCTGACTGGGCATGTGGGCAGTTTCCATGAGCTTGAGGTACTATAAGTACTATTTTTACAACAGCAAGCTGTAACTATCTTCTTCCAAAAATCTGGCCATCTCCTGCAGCTTCCAGGGAAAAGCTCAACAGTTCTTGTTGTTAAATTATACCAAAATATGTCATGCAATATACACAGTCATAAGAGATTATAAGAACAAGGGACATGTGAAAGAGAAAGATAGGGAAAGAATAAGGCCTTATCTACCCCAAGTTGTTATTTGACTTAGCATGATTTTAAATTAATCTAGCTAAACTAGTGGAAAGACTTTGTAAACCTCATAAATCATTTTTACCGTGGTTTAAATCCATTTTTTAAAAACAGATTAAAGTCGTGGACACAGGAACTTGTTACCACGAGTAACAGATTTGTGCACCACAGGCAATCTGCGGTGAAGTGGAATATGTCACATGAACTGAAATAACACTGTCTGTGGAGATGCTTGTTTTAATTTATCTGAATCACCTAAGCCTGTAGGAAATGGAGACCTCCTGTAAAATACACCAAGATGTGAGAGGCAAAGCAACAAATGCCTGAGAAAAGAGCATAGATTGTGTTTCAAATTATAAACTACATGCACAGAGGTCTGGAGATAAACATTCATGTAACACAAATTTATAGCTCTGCTGAGGGCTCTCCATAACATCATAACACCAAAGAACAAAGCTGCAGTGTTTTCTTGCCAAAATGGGATTTTCTAGAACTTTGCTGATTGCTTGTTTTTACAGAACAATTGGCTTATTTGACTTGTTTCAGTCTTCCTGCATTGCAGCTTCTGAGCCTGACCTGCAGGAACAATAGCGTTTGAAAACTTGGCTAAATATTGTGAAGCACATTAAAGATCCCTGAAGTCAGCTGAAAAATGACTACTGACCTCCCAGATCTTTGGTGTATGTGCTTACCATGCTCTACTGTCTGGCATGGAAAGGTGCCACTTTATAAAACAATTTGGAAGCTTGGAAAAAAGAGGCAGGAAAATAGAGCTGATCTCCATCCCAAAGACGGCATCGTCACATTAATCACATTTACCATTAGAAATGTACAAAAGTAATCAAAGTTTCAAAGTAATCACAGTTACTTACTTAAGGATCGAAAGTCTTGTGTAATTCTGTGTCACTAAGACTGTGTTAAAGTCACACTACTAATAGTCTTAAAAACTGAGCAATTCGGTTCAGAAGAAACTCAATACAAGATGCACAACTATCTTCGACTGCTGGATGCTTGCCATTCATTTCCTCTGCTATTTACACTCTTAATTTATAAATAATATGGATTTACAAATTCTTTTAGCACAGGTGGCTGGTGTTCTTCCTGCTTTCCAATTGCACTACAAGTTGGAAGAATTAGAAACAATTTCCATGACAGTCCAGGGCAGTGCCAACATGTGCTACTGCAAGGTTTTCTAAGCAACCTCTTCCCCCTTTTTGCCACAAAACTGCATTAAAAAAAAAAATTACTAGGAATCCCATCAGATCAGGTAGTGTCATTTAAAAAAGTTTGCAAATATTTTTTCTAGCCTGACCCCCACTCTCCAGGGTGTTCAAGTGGACTTCTTTGAAAAAAGCAGTGAATAGAATTTTTTTTAAAAGCAAGTGAAATGTTATGGTCTGGCTCCCTGCCACAAAAGCAGGGACATTGAAAATTAAAAATGACATTCCTGGCTTTTATTCACACTACCAGTTTCTTTCTTGATCTTACTCAGCAGACTTGTTTTGTCACTGACCTTTGTGGTGCTATAAGAAGAAAGAAATGGTTTGACACAATAAATCATGATGTCACTTTTGCTGTAATTGTGTAATACCTGACTGGAATGTTTTTCTTTAATCAAGGTGAAATATAGGGCTACCCTCTCTTTAGTGGGCTCAAATCAACTCTAAATCCCAGGAACAATTAATTTTCTTGTCCTAATCAAATTCCCAGTTGATCTGGGCTTGTTCATGGCCAAATCTAGTTTAGCATGATAATACTCAGAAAACTGGGTGTTGGGTACATTAGAAAACAAGCTAAAACTTTGCATTGCTCAAGCCAAGCCTGTCATGTTTACCTGCAATTATTTCTAAGGAAGCCCCTTAGAGCAGGGTTTTAGCTCTTTAGGGGTAAACTATGAGCAACAATTTTGAAGCTTATTACTTTATTTCTGACTCACAGCTCTATGGAAACTCCCAGGAAAATTCCACCCTTATGGGGTTAAATGAAATTGGACAGGTTTGGACCAGGACTAAATTTAACATCTTTGTAAGTGTTTTATTCTATGAATATTTCATACTGAAAAAAAGCCTTGTTTGTGCATGCCAGATAAGAAAGGTTTCAAGGATCTGCCATCTAGCCAAGAAAATAAAAAAATTCATCAGAAATCCTTGCCAGGGAGAAAACAGGAAAATGCAGCTCCAGGAACAAGAGTCAGACACTTGAAAATGTTTCACATTCACAAATTTACATCCTTACCCAGCAGAAGAATGTGCTGCTGCTGCTGCACATTACTGAAGCCTGAGATCAATAGTAAGTGGGTAATTAAAAACCTAGTTGTGTTTAAGGGACTTCTGTTGCTTGTTTGATAAGCTCAAAATTGTGTCTCTGTGTTTAAATCTCGTGTGTTTATTTAATTATGAAAAAATGAGCCATAGGAGGTAAACTCCTTTCAGTTGCCAGGGAATTCCTACAGATACTGGGATTCAGGCCTTGGAAAAAAGGGCAAGACGACAATCCTAAATAAACTCAAAATAACCAGGAGACTCTAGAGAAGAGGAGCAGGGCTAACAAC
This sequence comes from Corvus brachyrhynchos, assembly GCF_000691975.1. Classification (NCBI taxonomy): domain Eukaryota; kingdom Metazoa; phylum Chordata; class Aves; order Passeriformes; family Corvidae; genus Corvus; species Corvus brachyrhynchos. The sequence goes on along the minus strand of NW_008239283.1, from coordinate 2,031,777 downwards.
TGACTTGCACCACAGGCAAAATAAGGTTTTCAAAAAGTCACTCCAAGAGGTCAGATTATAACCCAACCTGCACAGATTATTCTTGCCTTTACTTTCTCAAATTTCTTTAAGTGGGTTGTTTTATTTTCCAACCTGTGAGCAGAGCGACAATCACATGAGATCCAAACTGGCTTGTGTGGGGAAGTAATGAACAGTGAAAAGAGAGAGCTACCAGACTGCCTTAGTCCTAGGTTAGAAATTGTATTTTAATTCCAAAGTCCTTCAGCTGTGTGCATGGGAAAGGCTGTTCAATACTGACCAGTGATTCCAGGTCTCATGAACCTACTGCGATCCTACTGCAATATTTAAATACTACTGCAGTATTCCCACATCCCCTTCCCAATAAACACAAAATAAATATATTTATACTCATTAGAAAGGGGAGGCAAAGATTTATGGCACATTTTGGAAAGCTATTTATATATTTGCAAAACCAACAACCCTCGTCATTTTTTTTAATTAATAATGTGTGTCATGGCCTTGATATTTATAGGTACAGGTTTTTCGCAATAAAATGTTAATTATATTCACCAGCCATGAGCAGAATATATAAGAAGCAATTTATAAATTAAACACAGTAGTTTTGGATTTCAGGAAACCAGAAGTAAACTGAAATTTTATTTAGATTCAAGGATTAGAACTAGGTACTGATTCACTACAGCACAACAAAACATAATCAACAGATGGCAGAACAGTACTGGACTTGGGGGTTTTTCTGGGTTTTTTTTCTTAGCACACATTTATCTACATTAGGTTTATAAGACAGCAGTCTCAGCGCTTAATAAAGATTTCAGAACAAATCTGTGTTTTTGAAACGTGGCAATTAGAACACCCAAGAAAGAAGAAAGCGGTGAACCCATGCAACTGCTGATTGGAAAAATAAAGTTTTAACTTAGATCTTGGGGTAACAGTCTTAGAAGGCAGAGGGATTCAGAAGAGGGTAACCTGCAATATGAGATTAATTTTTAAATTAAAATCACTGACACGTGTGCAGAGGAAAAAACAGAGGACAAGCCTAATTATTGTTAGCTTGTGCTTGTCCCAGAATTGAAGCAAACCTGAGGTCATGAACCCAAAAAGCTGTTCCACAGCATCATGAACTCAGGGAAAACAAAGAGTGGCACCTGAGAAAGCACCAGCAGAGCTAGATCCCTAAAACAAATACAAAAAAAAACAAAAAATACCAGAAGCAAAACCAACAAAAAATAAATAAACCTACCTGCTTTGAACAAACTCACTGCCAGAGAAGGACCTGCAGATAAACTGACCTTCTCAGTAGGAACAAACCAGGCTAATGAAGAAAACCACTTTTTTGTCTACATCTATTGGTCAGAAGTCCATTTAGCTGCTGTTTGAGTATGTATTCTGCAACGCTATTCCAGAAAGGACATCTGTGTAGCAAATACCCCAATATCCCCATCTTTTCTATCTTCTGATGAGCCTTTTTGATGCCCAGGAGCACATTCTCCATCTGCCTGATCAAAGCCTTTTTGTGCAGAATGCAGGTGTCCAACTTCATTGTTTGCTTGTAAGGCTGCAATAATGCAACAGCCTCTGACAAAACACTTTCCTCCCAGAGAAATGAAGTATGTGCCCTCACAAAAGGAGAATATTACAGACAGGACCATAAACCGAAGAGGTAATTTGGGTTTTTAACTAAGCACAGGAGTTAGAATAGCATATTGACAGTGTCATTTTGATTTCTGGTGACCTGGTAACCAGAATGGTTTGGGGGTTTTTTTTTTTTTTTTTTTTTAAAGTAATAAGCATAAATGTAAAGGTCTGCATTGAAAAGAATTACTGTTTTAGGAATTCTTTGGTCAGGGAAGTGCATTAGCACTTCAGGAGAGAAGGTGCAAAAGGAATAAGTAGCTATTTAAATGTGAACAGCATCCCTTGATTTTTTTCCTTATTTTTTAACGTTAGCTTCCACAATAAAACCCGTATATAAGTTAATATTGGCATACTGTCCCTGCTCAGAAAGCATT
>NW_008239283.1:2012714-2029552 GCF_000691975.1 Corvus brachyrhynchos | reverse complement strand
GGCGGCACAGTAAATTTTTCATTTGCTATTTAACATCTCTGTGACCTGGATTTAAATTCAGAGTCAGACAAAATGAGACTTCAGTTCCCTCAGAGGACTATTAAGGCACACACAGAGAGACTTGTGAGGCATCCAAAGCCAGCGGGAACGCGCTCCCAGCGCTCGCCCCTGCGGACACACACCCTCAGAGCCCATGGGGGAAGAAGGAACTAGATAATTTTTATTAAAAGGATGCCTTCAGTTTGGAAGAAAAGCACCCAACTACCGTGAATAAATCTTCTGTTTATTTAAAAGTTTACCCACAAGGCTTCAACCTCCTCATGAGAAAAGGCATTCAATATGTCACTTTATCCTAGAGCCTCACCACTGAGCTTTGCAGGTGCAATTGTTTTCCTGTCCACAAAGAACAAAAAGGAGAGCTGTGAAAAATTCAAAAATGTTATATTCACTCCCTTGAAGCATCATTACCCACCATCTACTGCATAATACTCCCAGCCTTCCTCCTGCATCTGTGTGTAGAATGAGCTGCCTGCCTTACCTTTACAGGGCAGCACAAGTGCTTAAGATGCTTGTCTTTAAATTAAGCTCAAAACTCACCTTCTTCATTAGTTTTACATCCACCACCTAAAAAAGATTAAAACTTCACCTTCAGCATGCGTCAATAATTTAGGCCCAGTTATTATCTTTTTGAGAAGTGGCCCAGCAAGACTTGGAGACCAACAAACAGGTGAGTTAGCATCTCTGTACACACAGGTGATGTGAACCCAGCACAACTCACCCCACATCCCTGACCCCACACCAATCCGGATCCCTGCAATGACCCTGCTCTGCCCCTGCCTCCAGCTCCAGACTCCTGTCCTCTGCAAGCAGCTACATCCAGCAGCCCTCCCAACTGAAACTTCTCTCTTTTTTTGTAGTATTATTTTTTCTTTTTCTTTTTTATCTTTTTTGGATGGACTTAAACAGATCATTTCCTTGGCTCCCTGACTACCATGATGGTATTGACACAGAGAAGGAGGTACAAAGATATCATCCTATGTACAGACTCAGATTAAATCTGATCCCCCAGACATGAATCTCAGAAACTCAGCTGAAAGAAGAGATACTTGTAACATTTCCAGGTAAATAGTTTGCCATAGTTTCTTTGAAAAATGGAAACAAATAATTTTGTTTCTGAAAGCTGAAGTTTAACTGAAGCATCTCAAAATGTCAGTCTAAATCAAATCACTCAGTATTAATGTACACCTGTCTGAACCTTAACAGGGTCTTTTCACTTTCCTTAAAAAACAAAATATTGTGAAGCCTTTCTGAATGTAAGAACAAAGATGAATTGAGTCGTAAGTAATGCTGAAAGGTTCCTGAGAAGGAGCAATCAAAAACCCCGCTGTATCTTTCTGCACACTTTTTTTGGTCTTTTTACTTTTCTATGCAGAAGACAGATTCAAAGGAGAAATTTAAGCAGAATTTGGATACCTGACTGATGTGTGACAAGCCAAAATTAACTCTTCTAAATGCCCTTGGCCCCCGTGATGGCTGTGTCATGCAAAGTACCAATGGTCCTACCAGTCATTGCTCCCCCTCACTGCTGCCCTGCTCCACTGCAGGGATGCTACATTGTCCATCTTTAGCATGAACCTCCTTGCCTAAAGCATCTTATTATTATTTTTGTTATTATTAAGTGCCTTCCACAGCTCAGGCAGGTCCAGAGCAATCTGAAGTCTGAGAGCACCAGACCAGGCTGTGCCCCATCTGCCCTTGTTCCCCACTTCCAGGTATGAAGCTGCCACCCTCCATCATCTGTCTCTCTCCTGCTCTCCAAAAGTATTTTCTTATTTTATCTAACCATTTCAGAAGGAGACCCTGTCTTCAACCTGTGGCCATGCCAGGCATTTTCTGCTGGACTTCACGTGGACCCAATGGAGGCTTCTGCATCTCTCCATAGTTTGAGTCATACACACACAGTTAAATCCATGTATTTTTCTCTTTACATCCTCAGTTTTATCGGTATTTTGTCACTGTCACCAAGAGTTACCTGTGCTAAAACACCTATGGGCCCCAGGTTTCATCAAGGATCTATTTTTTGCCAGAGTTTCCTTTATTTATCCTATTTCCCTGCAGAAAACTCTAACTGGGATGTTACCCACTGCTTTATTCAATTCCAACAGGACTCTTCAGGGCTAGGGATAACTATAAATCGAATGCTTCAGAATAAATCAAAGCATAAAATTACATTGTCTCTGGCAAGAAAAAGATTTGATTATCTGCATTTCCGTACAAAGAAATTACAGAAGAACTTGTATTGGAGTTTAAAGGCCTGACTTGTTCTCAATTGAAATGTAGCGAGCAAACAGGTTTGTCCCTCCAATCTTATCCTCACAGGAATCAGTTTGAGCTGATTTGTCCCCTCCCTGGTGACAGGGAGGGAATGCAGAGTGCTTGGCATTGCAGATGGAGCTATTCCTGTCCACGCAAACTGGTGGGGATTTTATGTGTAGCAGGAATTGAATTGTGCATCTCTCCCAAATGATGGGAAAATCACTCCCCATGAAGGGGAGGCTGTGGAAGGAATCAAAGGACAGCACAAGCACACTACAAATAAAGGTCAGCCTCTTGCTGTACTTTCTCCAGTGAAAGACTAAACATGGGGACATGCTGGAAACAGGTAATTGCATTATCTGATGCACATCTGTGGTCTATACAATCTTGTATCTCAAAAATATAATCAAAGGTAAAAATGGGCTATATAAGGATTAGCTATAAAAGTCAGTAGTTAATGATTCACCATAATACACGATTTAGCTGTAAGCTAGGAAAAAACCCATAAAAATAGCTCAAGAAACTAATTTCTTATGCTGTTTCAGGCATACAGACGATTTAAACTCAGGCATTTCCATATTCTTCAGATCCCTGAGCAACAGCATTTGATGAGAAACCGATCTGTTTAGACATTCTCTTTTAGGGTAAATAACGACACTTTATGGCATCCCAGAAAAGATTGTGTAGTTCCATAATTGGTAATTTTGTACAGCTTGCATGAGGTCTCTGTCATTTCACAAATTTCCCAAAGCAACTGCTGTGCCTGAGGTGCTATAACTGATTACATGGAATTGCTGGGAGAGAGAAACGAGCACACAATCAATTACATTGATAGAAAATTGGTGAGGCCAAAGAGTGATTTATCGCAACCACAGCTGAACTCCTAATGCCAGAACAGGTGCCATGCTCACATTGTGGGCTCACTGTTAGGTTACAGAGCACGTGAGGAGTGATTCTGAGAGACTGTGCCAGAAAATCAGCCTGGGGTGATTTCCAGCAGGACAGCCCAGCTTTCCAATGAGAGAAAAGCCAGAGCTCAGCATTTAAATAACTGCATTTCACTCCGTGAAGCTGAACCCCGAGTTGTGTCCTTGGCTCTCTACAGGTGATACCAACCAGCTTTGCTACTGTTGTCTTCCCTCTCCTGTTCCCTTTGCCCAGGATTACAGCCCTCAGTCATCAGAAAAACTTCTGGAAACACAAGATCTACTTTCAAATTCTTTAACATTTCTCTTTGTGAGCGAAGTTGAGTTTTGGCCATCAAGTGCCGCTTGTGTCAGATTTATCTTTAAGTGAGCAGAGTGCTTGTGATTTCATGGGCTCAGATGATGAGCCTCAAATGAACTCAAATAGTTTTTAATGTGCTGCAGTGAGAGAGGTTTTATCCTGCCCTTGCTTCACCACAGCAGCTCAGATCCTGTAGGGAGTCATTCTGCTCCCCACCTACAGCAAAGGGAAGACTGGACAGCTGATACAACACCAAATGCTCAGTCCGCCTCATGTATTTTGGTCCTACTTCTACATCCAGTATTTTCCTGGGGTTTGTCCTGGTTTCTGAAATTTCACCACCTACTACCATTAGTGGTACAAGAACAAAAGATTTTCTGTACAAATAATAACATTCAAATTCATATCTGACCCCTCAGGCAGAAACATTACTAAGTGTGCCAGAGCACGGCCCCAGACTCCTTCCCTTGCCATTGCTGGGAGCCTCATGTGTTAATTGAAGCAGCCATAAGACAAGTAATGAGCAGAACTAATGAGGAAAAATCTTAATGAAGAAAATTCTTCACTTTTTTTTTTTAATATAGGAAGTGGATATATAACTTTATTTTTATATATATCTATATGTGTATCCTTTATGCTAGTGTCTCCGAGACTGATGTCATCTGCAGATGTGCCACTTCTTGAACTCGGACCCCAGTGTTTTTGTAAACATCACAAAAAACAATCTGAAAGTGCTTGTAATATCAAATTCCTACACTGAAACCTTTTATGTCACGTCAGAGCCTCCCATAAAGACATTAAGCACAGTTATGAAAAACAACAGTCTTCCAGGAACTACACTACAATGACTCTTTTCCGACACCAGCCATCAGAAAATCTCTTCAAGATGTTTGATGTGGCAAAATATGTAAATGACATACAGTTGCTAGGAGATAAAAAGCTACATGAACTTGTGAAAACATTGCAATCTGCTGCCTTTGAATCTGCCAGGTCAGCTGTATTTTTCATGATGATAACTTATTTATATTGTCTCCTTGCTTAAAATGAGTTTCTATGCACGTTACCTCTTTACTTAATACCAGCTGACCTACTGTACCTATAAATCGGTATTTATTACAAGGCTGGTTAACTTCCTCATTGAGTTTACAGCCCTTTAATTACACTTTGCCAGACTAATTAATAAATACACTGTACACTAGCCTTGAAACAACCAAAGGGTTTATATTCACCACTTCTGTATCTATTTATTTATTTAAGCATTTCATTAAATGTCAGATATGTCTCTTTCTAATGAAAAACACTGGAAGAGGAGAATGGAAGTGTGGCTCATTGTCCAATTAACAAATCTAGTAACTTTCTCTGTCACTCAATGAATGATAATGCCTGGCTCATAAATCAGGAAGAGAACTACTTAGGCATAGACCTCGTAATCAATGCTACAAGTATTGGCTGCTCTCCACATAAGCCAGACCTAAATGTGCAGCATGATTTTATTCCAGTAACACATTAACAGAATGTACAAGCATTCTGACTTTTGAAAATGGGCTAACGGTGTCGTGGCAAAAAGTATTTGTCCATTTTTTAAAACAAATGTGTCCCAGTGATGAATGTGTTCAGCAGTTTTAGTGATGAAGCAGCAACATGAACTAACTCTGGCCTCACAGTGGAGGCTCCTTCATCCCCATGTTTCAGATAGGACCTCCACCAACCAAGGTGTGCTGGCTGGGATTCAATTTTCATATGGACCTTGATTGTTCTGTGTTTCCATGTATATTCCTGTGCTTCCCATATTTCCATATCGGCACAGGACGACATTGCATTTCTGGGCAGCATCACTTGCTCTGTTTGACCATACAAATGCCAAAACACTGTAGGTTGTTGGGGCAGCGGCCAGAGGCTTTGTAATATCATCGTGCCAGAAAGCTCGGGATGAAACCAGCAGCTTTCCCACTTCCATCCCCACTAATGACTTCCAGGCATTGTCCTGGTTCAAGGACTTGCCCACCGCTGCGGAAAGATGGCAACATTTCACTCCTTGTACTTGTTATAAACCTCTCCTGATGTAAAGCTGCTGTCTTTTGAATGCTCAGAGGGTATTAAACAGGACAAGTGCTAAAAGCATCTCACAACAAACATAACAAACCCCACTAAAAGACTTCACAAATGTATCGATAGAAAGCAAAGGGCAAGATCCGTGGCTTGTGCCACTTTTTGGTTGACAACATCTTTTTGCTGATGCAGACACTGTAGGAAAGCCAAGGAACTGGAGACCCCAGCAAGATGACATGTGACACTGATGTGTCAAACATAAAAGCCTGGTGAATCCAGCAATTTTTTTTTCCCCCCCTAAAGCTCACTTATTTGCTAAGCAGCTTTGCCTGAGCTTTCACAGCTAGAGCTGTGGAGCAACAGTAACAGAATCAGGAAAGACCCCCCTGGGGTATTTGAAAGGGTGAGAAGGTTCCAGAGTAGCTGAAGAATAAATCCTAATTCTCATCCAAAAGAGAGAGAATGGGATAATCATGAAAATATTAGCAGAATAAGCATGTTGAGTAACAGCCAGAGGATCTTTTACCAAAGTCATCCTAAGCAGGATTGAGGAAACACTTATATTAATAATATGTGGATTAGTACAGTTTCAGGATGAAATGGTGCTTATGTACCAAATCTTTCTGATCACACAAAATGGAGAAAAAGAGCGATTGTGTGTGATGTTTTCTTGCAGGAGTTTCTTCACTTAAAGAAATGATCAAGATGTGCAATAATGGAAAATCTCTGAAACAAGAGAAAACAGGTTTGACTTTGCTCCACTGTGCTGTCTACACATGTACTGAAGCAGGTAATTTAGATTGTTTTAGAAATATAATGGAGATATATCTTTTTTTCTTATTTTCTTCTCTTCCTGGAAGAAGTAATGCCTTTCCTAAGGGAAATAGCTGATGCACCGCCATGGTGATCTTGGCACTACCAGATCAGAACAATCAATGCACGTTATTGTGAGAATTAATGGGAAATAAGAGGACAGAGGAAAGAGATGGAAAGGACCATATAAGGAAAGAACCATATCTAAAAAAAACAATGGGAAATAAGAGGACAGAGGAAAGAGATGGATCTGAAACATATCTGAAAAAAATACTGACAAAGAAAATAGATATTGTTAAGAAAAAAATTAGATTATTTTTGAGATGATGTGAAATGGAATCAGAGAAAATTCTCAGCAGAAAAAGCCTCTAGCACTGATGAAAGACTGAGCCTTCCTTCTGCAGCAGAGGAGGTGTCATGCAGACAGCAAAACTTACCCACGGCTCAGCGAAGTAGGAGAACTACGATTCATCACCAGTGGCCAAACACATATGAGATGAAATAGAACCTTTCTGAAGTGCTTTAACAGCTCCAATGCTGTTTGAGCACTGAGGAATGCTCTTACACATGTCTGACCTTTCCAACCTCAGGCCCTACTCCAAGCTCTGGTTCAGAGGGCACTGTCATGGACTGCAATGGAACAGCTCAACCAGTGCATTATTTCAGAGAACTAAAGAGTTCTTGGGAATGAGATGAGCCTCCATTTGCCTTCTCCAACTGTCTTTGTCACTCTCCCTTCTCTTAACCCTGCTAAGGTATCATCTTGGCTGCCTTTTAAAGCATCTCTGCTCTCCAGTTGTCAGATTTGATGGACATGGCTACAGGGAGAAGGTGGGGCATTACCTCTTTTCTTCAGACTGTTCATTTATTAATCGAGGTTTGTAAATATTATACCCAAGGGTAGGTGGTTTATTCGGGCACTGGTGTTAATCACCTGCAGTTTTCAGTCTTGTGACTGGATGCCTGTGAGGGGAATATGCTGGAGCTGAATGTTTGGAATTAGTCTGCTTGTTTTAATGGGACAGCCAAGATACAACAGAGCTAGGCAGAATGGTAAAACCAGAACAAACAAAACCTGTCCAATCCATTTTAATGCTTCCCATTGAGAATACCATGAGCAATCAAAACCAGTGGTCCTGCACAGGTAATCTCTGTGTCAAAGGCTTTCAGCAAGTTGTAGTCGGAAGCATCTTCTCCAGTGCACCAGGAATCCAATTCACAAATGTTATAGCGTGCAAGACCCATAACTGATCATACTGAGGGCACGGATGCAAATTAAACCCATAAACAAGAAAGGACTCCTTAGACTTTCTAACCTTGTCTACCTCAGTGATGGCTAAACTGGCTGTGAAATTCATGACCTCAGCTGATTTCACAAAATCATCCTTGCCTCGGTCTGCATAAGTCTTCAAAATATAAAGATACCATTTTTGTTTACCCCCATTTTTTCCACGTAATAATTTAACTTCTGAGATCGAAATTGTCAGTATGTTTAGAACTACAAAGTCCTGCAAAATTTTATATAATTACTGCATTTTTCTAATCAGGTCATTCACACCAATGAAGGTTTTTTCCTTACCGCACGTTCCTTCCGGAGCAGGTCTGTTTTTCTTTTCCCTATTTTTAAACAAAAGGCAGATTTAATACTTTACCTAAACAGACTAATTAGTTGGTTAGATGTTTGTAGGCTGACTGCTGAAGGAATAAGTAGATTGCATTTCATTAATCAAAATCAGCTTTAAAACCCTCTTACTCATAAAACATTTACATTTTACAAATCAGCTGACACATTCCCAGACTATCCATCAGAGATTTGTTTGCGCTTATCTAGGATTCTACTCCTTCCCCAAGTTGCTGTGTATCTAATGAGAACAATGTGTTCCAGTGACCTCCACAATGTAAAAAATGCTGCCCTTGTTTAGACACAAATTGTTTTCCTCTACTTTACTTGGTGAACATGAAAGTGGTAAGCACACTATTATGCCATGCATAATTTAATGTTATATTTATTATTCTCCTGTTCTGCTTATATGGACTTGGGGTTGAAAACTTCAGTATTTATGTACTGAACTCACAGATAACGCTAGGAAAAAAAAAACAAACCATAAGACAGGCATATGAAGTAAGAGGAGGTTTTCTTTGAATAGTGGTTATGAACTAGTATCTACGGAACTTTGCAAACATGGGGAAAAAGCTGTCAAGGGACTTGAAGAGAAGTTTTTCATTAATTGAACTGTAACACCAAATATTTCCAAAAAGAGAAAGTTGAAAAGGCATGACTTAAAATGGCAGAATAGTTCAAATGCAGTCAACAAAGTATCAACTGGATTTCCTCTATGCTTACTAACAGCAGTGCAGTGCTCTGCCTCAGACTACCCAGGAGCCACTTCCCAAATTGTTTGATCTCTCTAAATCTATGAAATGAGAATAGTAAGAAATATTATCTCCTGCTTTAAAATGCCGCAAAGGTCTCTTGTCAGGTGTTTGTGCAAAGACTTCCACGGTGGCTCTGAGCTAAACTGAAGTCTCTGGGCACTGTTGAAATTTAAATAAAATTATTACTAGCGACTATTACCAGTGATCACCATCTCACAAAACTTAACCATCAGCTGCCATACGAATGGTCGGTCTGAACACAGCAATTGTAATTCGCCCTATTCCAGAAGTGATTTCCATCTATAATTTATATGGCTATAAAATTTAAATGGCTCAGCCTCTCCTCCTCGGAGTTTGTGATTCACCCAATCGAACTGACACAGTGTGCCCGACTGAAGGGATGCTGTTTCACCCACATAATGGACTCCTTTCCTTCTTTCCTTCCTTCCAGGGCACAGTTCTATAAGGATTTGAGCCCGCTCCTGAGGAGCTCTGCTGTTGTTTTCAAAGGGTGAAGGAGGAAGCAGCGTGGGCTTCATCCACAACAGCAGAGGCCAGAATAAGCAGTTGAATGTTATATCCTACTGCTACCTGATATATGCACAGTTTCTCCCTCAAAGCCAAGCAAACCCTGAATTCATTACAGTATCATGAGCTTTAAATAAATTAACACCCAGCTTGTGTCAGGACTCTGTGCATGCTGAGCAATTTGCATTCTGTGCTTCCACGGATGTTTTTCTCCTTTGCAACTCTGCTGTTGGCAGAAATCAAATCAGGACACGAAAGATTGCACCTAATTCTAATTCTTTACATCTTTTCCTTGAACTGTACTTAAAACTAATATGAAAACTGTAAATTGAAGTTTTAATAAAAGTTTATATTAGGGAAGAAATTAAATTAAGCAAGTGTGACAGAACACCCATCAGACTGGACTGAATTGGCCATCCTAATGGCCTGGGTTAATGATGAGTCCCCCTCCCCAGGCAGGCTGCGTCATGCTCTGAGAATCACAAGGAGTTTGTGACTCTCCAGCAGCATGGAAACCACAGAAATTCAGCTCAGGGATGGATGCTGGAGCATCAATGGCACTGCGGACGCTGGGACCGTTTCTGCAGCACACCTTGGGGCAGCCTCGGTGTGAGAAGTACATCTCCCCTTTTTCAACCATCAGTATTTCCTCACAAAGCAGCCCTGGAATACTCCAGATGTGATTTAGAACTGAACACATCTTGCAGCACAATTTTTGTATTTATTACACTCAGATTTTTCCCCACTTCAAATGTTTTTTTACTTGCTGCCCTAACTTGGTGCAGTCCTGCAGAGAGGAAGGAAAAAAATGCATGAAGGGTTTTCACCTGCAGGTACCTTTATGTATCCCACACGTTGCACACAAGCACAAGCATCTTGATCTTCTGTTTCTTACACAAAGAACTTGATAGCTGCTATGAACTTTCGGAACAAAAAAAAAAGTTACTAAAGAAAATTATTTCCTAACTATGAAGAAATAAAAATAACAAGGGAATAAAATAATGTTTAATCTTTCTGTTAATTTAGGACCTAGTCTGCATTTTCATAATAAAATCTCAAAATATATAAGATCACTCTTAATTTTAAAACCAAATACAACTCTCTTTGCAGACAACCAAATGACCAAAGTACAAAATCATGCACGGCAGTCCCGGTGCTCCCCTGACGACTCATTAGGGACACCATGCACAGGACTTTACTGATGAAAGAACCACCAAGAGATGGACCTCCAAAGAAAAAGAGATGCCCCCAGTTATCACTAATTTTAGGGATAAAAACTGTACAAACCTTCTTTGCACATTAAAATAACACAAGTACTTAGTGTGAAGAGCTGTTTCAAGGCCAGCCCTAAGTTTTTCATTGCATCACAATCCCTGTGTGCTCCTCTTGCCCTTCCAGCTTCCACCTGTCAGTGGTAAATTTGGAAAGGAAGGTGTTTTTTTATGTCCTGTTCCCCTCCTTCAGTAGTTACAGAACCACAGAATATCCTGAGTTGTAAGGGTCCCACAAGGATCATGGAGTCCAAATCCTGAATAGCTGCTGAACAACCGCCAATTTTAGGTAAAATGCTTCTACAATCAACAGAGTTCTCCCATGGCACTGCACTGAAATGCCTTCTCGATGTTTAAGTCTTGAGGTTTTGGAGAAACATTTTCTGATTTATCTTAGTTTGAATTTAATTGAATTCAGTTATTTATAAACTCAGTTACCTTCTACCCTACTCTCACTACTGTACCATGGTCTGTTGATTAAAGATCCATCTATTGCATAGCAAGGTCATCTCACCCATGAAAGCTGCTTATGTATGGGATGCAAGCTCAGGGCATATTGATCCATAGGATGAAAAGAGATCATAGGGCAAAATGCCCTGACTATTTTTAGTTGGGTTAATTTTTTTCCCCGCTATCAGATAAAAGGAGATGTCTGCTTTAATGCATTGTGCTGGCTCCCTTGCTTTTCAAAGAAAAAGCCATCTACGCCTGTATGTGCTGCAGTTCCTCTGGCACTTTTATTCTACTTCAGTTTGCATTAGTGTAACCAAGAGAGGATCTGAGTGCTGGCCATCAGGTCTGAGTGATGGCCCACGCTCAGGAGCTCAGTCCAGCTCTGTGGTGAAACAACAGCAAGCATTTCTAGCCCCTAACACATTCAGTCCTGGACAGTCAGGGATGGCTTGGCTCATGATGTTTAAATTGTATCTAAAATCTATTTGCAGAAGCTATTCAACCATAGGGTGAAGCCATCTAATAGAAAAAAACATATTTAGAAAAAAAAAGCTTCAGTTGTCCCATTTACCTTCTGTTTGCAAATAAAAAAAAACCACTTCAATTTATTTGCTGAAGCATTTCCATAAAATATTAAAGGAACCACTGCCATCAATTTTTCTCCTGTTGCATAAAAAAATTTGCAACTTTATACAACTCCAGTTAGAAAGCTTTTATTGCATTTATTTCCATAAGATAAAATCAGAATCTGCTCTCTTTTACAAATCTGATTGCTTTTGCCTTCTGGTCTGCTTTATCTCTTTAATGTTTATTCTTCCAGTCAGCACTTTGCAGTGCTGATTGCTACAGCTTTTTTCCCCCATTAGACAAAACTTTTTCCCAAGTTGCAAGCTCTGAGCTGGGCTTGGCTCTAGTACCAGCTCTCACATGCATCTACAAGGCTGTGCTGCCTCCTGCTCACAAGAAATCTATTTCTGAAATCTCATCAGAAGTGGCACTCATCCAACAGCATCACCACTTTTCTCTCTCATGTTCGGACATCCCTTAGTTTTGGTGGGCACCAGAGAGACCAATTCCAGCCATGTTCAGAGCAGGAGTGGAGGGCTCTGAAGGTCCCATGTGCCAGGACAAAAGATGCTGGGTTTGGGACGGGGATTTAAGATAAGGATTGTCATACATAGTGACTGAATGCTTTGGATGAGGAATACCATCCATGCCATCGTCTCCTGTTCTTCTCACTCTGGTTACCTGCCTGCTTGGGGTTCAGCCTTTGCTCCCTCCAGGCTTGTCCTGCTTCTTATGAAGCTGCCAGCTGACATGGGCCAAAAAATAGCCTGGAAAAACTATCCTTGGGAGCAGCTCTGCCACGAATCAGTCAGACACACAGAAACTTCCAGGTGGAGGAACACAGAGAGATTGTCATGTCAGCCCTGGGGCTGACTTGGTTCCAGGCTTTCAGGCAGGTAATGCTGAAGAAGTTTGTTGCAGATATTGTTTTATGCTGTGCAAAAAACCCAGAAGAGGTTTAGATTTCCTATGAGCACCTTGGTTTAGAGAAGCAGTAAATACTATTTGAACCTGCACAAAGAAAGAAGTAAAAGAGAAATGACTTATCAACAATGCTGAATACTTCAGTATTTCAGTCTGGGGATGGGTGATACGGAGCTGAAGATGACACTGCCTTCCTACTAGAGGATGCTTACAAATGCTCTGTACCTTGGAAAAAGGAAAACCCTACAACTTTCCCAAAACCTGAGCCCATCTGGAGGCCTCAGCACATGAAAACACACTGCAATTGTGTTCAGCACAATTTCACACATTGAATATATGTACATTTTCTAGTCTGAAAGATGTGAAGCAGAATTCCTCTTCCTATTTGTCCTGAACTTTTATTTATTGCAGCTATCTAGGGAAAGTCTTTCCAGGATGTAAGGTCTTGTCTGTTATTAGCCCCAATGATATTATAAAAGTTCTCAAGATGTTAAGAATTAAACCATCTGTGCTTTTTAGGTTCATGGCAACCCTGCTCTCTCTGCTTGGGGTGGGGAGGATTTGGGGACTGCTGTCTGATCTTTGTAAAGCTTGTAGGAAAAAGGATGGAGATGGATGAAGTGGCTGGTGCCCACTCAGCAGGACACAGAGGGGACTGGTGGTACTCGATGGAAATCAGAGGTCCCCAAGTTGTGTAAGTGCTCTAGGAAGGAGATATGACAAAAGTAAGGAATAGGGAACCTTCTGTCATGCTGCAAGTCTCTGAAACGACAAGGCAAGAGGCACTACAGAGGAGCTCGCTTTGTTTTGTGAGTAAAAAAATACCTGACATTAAGCAGCTGAGCATCCACAAAGGGAAAGTCAAGGAGCATTTCAAATGCTCTGCTAAGTTATGTACAGCAGAGCCTTCTACACTCATTACAGGACACCTTCTCCCATGCATCTGCTTCACTTATTAGTATAATGAAGCTCTAATTTATGAAAAACCCCCACAGAACAATCCAAGTACATGGCTCCCCTTGCACTTGCAGTGTTAAAATCACGTAGCCCATGTATATTCAGTATCAAAGCTCTCTCTGTTCTCTGTGAATATATCTCAGAAATCATCCCTTGCATCACACAGCCAGTGATCCTGATGCAGAAGAAACACCGTCTCTGAAGGATGTTTTCATTTGTTTCCATTTTCCCCTCTGTGTGTTAGAGCTGCTGCTTCCAGATGGAACGCACCGAGTCATGTTTGACTTCGTGTGAGCACCACTTTGAAGCTCCCATTCATGCAGCAGCCTTAGAAATGGAAAAAAATCACTTTGACAAGATTATGCATAAGCAAATTGAAACAAATACAGGAATGTGGTGAATTGTACCCTGACAGCTCACGACTCCTTGCCAGAATCAAATTTACGTATATCCTGCTGTTCAGAAAAGCTCCATTGCCATTATTCTCTGTACTTCTGCCTTCCAGCTCAATTTTGAGCCAGAAAGGATGAGAGGATTGCATAAGTCTCACTGCACAGTGTTTTCAGAGTGCAGCTGGATTAGGCTGCAGCACATTTAGGAGGCAGCTGAATTCGATGCCAGGGGCAGAGAGGAGTCCGGGACTTGTGCAGGAATTTGGAGTGAGCCGTGGAAATGCTCCGAGCTACTCTTTGCTGGTCCTTCTTAGTGGGGAAGGTCCTCCTGTCATGGTGAATCTGGGTGAGGCTGCTCCCTGAGCAAAGGGCTGTCACCACTGGATGTGTTTATATGCATGTGATTTAGAAAAACACTCAGGGATCAGCTTTTGAGCAATTTAGCTGAATTCCCCCAGCAAAAATCTGCAAAAATAGAAGCCTCTGATCTTTCTGATAATTGCAAAATGAAAAATAGATATGTTTTCTGCTGCAGATTGTGCCAGAACTTGCAATCTGTTCATAAGCAGCATAAAGTCATAGGATGGAAAGTTCTTCTGTTATTGTCTCTGCATTGCCCTCTTTCTGTCATAACATTTCCGAACCACTATGAATTTACTAAACTCTAAATTCTTGCTCCTCTATTACCAGCCATAAAGAGCTCAGCTTCATTATACAACTGTAATTTCATTTAATTTTTTGAGACTTCAACATGATTTTCTTCATGCAGAATAAGAAAAGTTATTGAAAATGACAACATTTTAGCTAGGGTGAATGAGCTTATCTCAATCATTCTGCTAGGATTATAATTTTTCTTGCCTTAGGTGAAAACCTACCTAGTTTCTGTCTAAACTCAAAAAGAAAGGAACATTTCCTCTTGGTTTCAAGTACGGATTTTAGGTAAAACAACAAAACATGCTCAGATCTTTTCAAAGTTAATTTGTGTATGAGCTTATGTATGGAATAGTATAAGCAGAAATAACTTTACATACATTTTCTAGCAACTTCTAAAAAAACTTGTGTTTTTGGAGAAAAAACAGATCTGCATGGTTTTTTAAAAAAGAATTATTGTAATCAGCTTCTGTTATTTATGAGGACACTTAAATGTCACGTAAGCCCGGGGCCAACCCAGCTTGTTTTAGGGCAATGGTCTGCGTATACAGGGCACGGTGACCAGGACAAGAGTGTCTCGATCCATCTTTGGCCAGTTCTGCAGGAGCCACAGTTCAGTCTGCCTTGGTCTGCAGGATGCTTTTAAGGTCTTCTATGAATGTTCCATGCCACACGTAGAGACAGCTCCTCTGTCACAGCACAGGGTGTGGACTGGCCACAAAAATGACTGTGGTCTGTGTTTTGATTGAAACCTTGCCTAGAATCTTGAGCCTGAGGCTATGTCAGGCTTTGTTCATAAAAATAGAGATGAGCTAATTAACACGGACACCTCTCAGTGCCAGTGGAGAGATGTCTGTGGGAGAGAGCCTGCCACGACCAGTGCTGCACGAGCACCCTGCGAGCCTCTACATCTTCCCAAAATCCTGGTGCAGTGTTATTAAACACTCTCCTTCCACAGAGCTATCCAGCAGCAGAGGATATCTTCCAAAGGGAGATTGGCCTCAGCCAAGTAAGTCTCCTCTCAAACTGGAAAACTTTCCCTCAGCTCTGCTGGGGACACCAAAGTCAACCCTCAACTGCTCGTGGTGGTGACCACCTCACCTCCCACTGCTGGAACCGAAAACACAGCGAGTCATTCTGGTAACTATCCCACCCAGTTCCAGGGAGCTGACACCTAAGGGAGAAGCAAGGTTTAATCTAATGTAGTGTAATGATGAATTCCTCTTCTATTATCCCTTGCTAACAACCAGTACAAGAAAATGGAATTTGGTTTCTTAAAGACACACTGTTCCCAGTACTTTGTCCCAAGTCTTTTTATTAGAAGCTACGATTGCTCATTCATTATCATCCCCACAGCACAGGGCTACAAATAAATACCAGCTTTTTGGAACATGCACATGTGCAGTGTCCTAATGATTCCCAGTGAATAAAGGGAAATGCTGAAAACATGTTTCATAAACAGGATATTCCCCAAAGTCTTAGTAGTTGTTACTTTAGTTTTAACTAGTCCATTAGCAGCTCTTAAAAACTCCTGCAGCTTCATATGCAAAACCTGTGTAAACGCGTCTCTGCAGACAAAATGCTAAAACATTTTGAGCTGGGAAAAAGTCAGGAAGACAAAAAGAGTCACATTCTAAAGTGCTAGCCTGTCCCTTTCTGCATGTTCACTTTGCTTATAGGAGGACATGAGTTTCAGGGTAAAAGGAAGAAGAAAGAAAGGCTAAAAGTAGGCCAAAATGTACAAAACAAGATAAACCACTTCAGCCTAATGAAGCCAGTTGAAAACTTGGAAACTGTCTAACAAAAAGAAGTCAAATGAAGCCAAACTGTTGCTCTCGGACTCCCTGTGCTTGGCATGCCTTTCCCTGCCTCATCTCCCAATGCTTTTTAATCTATCAGACTAGATAAGCACTGCTTCCCTGTCTTTAATATATCTTTATTTTTTTCTCCTGAAAAAGACAGACAATATATTGAAAGTAAGTAAAGTCTAGAATTTTAACTCCATTCGTCTGCTCTGTTTTTTGAACAAATGTATTTCGTGTGAGTATCATCTATGACTACGCTGGCAAATTGAGACAAATGGCTCTCAGAGCCAAGAGCAGAAAAGCTGGAATATTGGACCTTCTTTTTCTTATCTTGCATCTCTTCAGAGTTCACCTGAAAATGCAGAAAGAGCTAATTTAAGTGTGTGTAACACAGGAGGTTATGTACAAGGCTGCTCTCCTGCAGATCTCCCAAACCTCACTGGGGGGGCACAGACACTTCCATGTCCTCTGCAGTTATTGTGACTGCCTTATAAAAAACTGCTACATTG
>NW_008239283.1:1947408-2012525 GCF_000691975.1 Corvus brachyrhynchos | reverse complement strand
TGCAAGTTTGGCCTCCCCAGTCCATTATGCTTTGAGTGTGGAACAGTTGCCAGCAGTCAGCATTTGCAAGCAATTAATATAAAGCACTGCGAGGTTCGAGATCCCATTACTCTTCCTTCATTAGCCTTAAAAACTTGCCTTTGACAAGTCTGTGGTTGGCAAAATCTGACTTTTAAGAGCTTCTATAGCCCACAATTCTACCTTCTAGCATGCTGAAATCTCCAAAGTGCATATTGAAAAGACAATACATCAGTAACAAGGAGCATCCTAGGGTACTGAAAGTTACCGAGTGAGCGTGGAGGGGCTCACAGGCTGCATGGCTAAACCTGGCACATGTAATAAGGACAATCCTGGAATACTGTGCTGGTAGGACATACAAATCTGTCATCTCAGAAAGATGGATGGTTCTGAAGGGAGTAGATGAAACCTTTAAAGGGAAAAACTTAAATAAAGATGGCTCTACTATTACTTCCCATGTATATTTTATACATATATGTATGTATCTATATATTTCTATATAGAGAGTAGAGTTTCACTTACATGAGTCCATCATTAGTGACATAAAAAATTGTCTTGGGAAAATAATCAGGAAAAGCAGGGAAGCACAGAGAACAAACACTTGTCCATTATTCATCCCTGTCCCAAGTAGTGGCTAGAACAGATAAAAGCAGCAAAAGATGCCAACATTTCATGCCATGTTCACCCCAAGCTTGTAATTCTGGGAGTATTATACTTGCTATGTTCTTGTTAACCTCCTAGAACCAGTGTGTCATGATTAATTATTAATGAAAATTGGGTGAAATATGTGCTTCGGGGAGTACAAATACTCCAAAAACTCAGTTCAAATCAGCACACTCCTACTTTGAAGTACATGGTTATTTATGATAAGAATTTATGGGTACAATTTATAGGTCACCTTGCAAATGGAAATACTAGATTTCATTCATTTGTTTTTATTAAATAATGAAGGCATAGGTTTCAACATATAACACAAGAGGCACTGCAGCAATGGTCAGTCATTATTTCTGTGTCAATATTCATCAGGTCTCATGTCTCACAGAAGGGTGCTGCGGTCACACAAGAAAAACAGATAAATAACAGCAAGTTCAGAAATCTGCATTTATTCCCCAGTTGTTTACTTAAAGGAAGCCCTTTCTCAAAAGGAAAGCATAATACTCAAAAATTTGCAAATCAGAAGGATTCAAAGTCTTATTTATTTTTTTGAACCACCATGTAAAAGGCACCAAGGCTGCAAAGGCTGGCTCTGTGCACAGGGATGCAGAACAGAGTATCAGGCAGAAAGAGTGAGCAAAAGTGAGCAAAATGCTGATTATTTGACTGACAACAGGGGTGACACTGATGTGTGACCTTGAAATCACGTCCAGAAAGCTCAAACTGCTGAAAGAGCAGAGCAGAACCTCTGAGTGTTACAGTGAGTCTCTGTGCTGCTTCAGAACAGAGTTATTGACAGGAAAGAGCATTTTTACATGCAAAATTACTCTCTCCAGTTCTTCCTCAAAAACTGATGAAAATCTGTGCTACTGCTTGAAACTTACCTGCATCCATCCTGCTACTTTCTGACTCCACAGCTGATTCTGTCCTGTGTTTCTCGCTGCAATAATCTTTTGCCCATAAATATGGCTTTATTTCTTTAAATTAACCCAGTGATGCTCTAGCAGTGTCTATCATTACCAAGTGACAAAGTTCATGCTAATTCTTCACTACCTTTCCAAAAGATGATCCTGAAGTGCTCTGCAAATTTTGCCAACAGGCACCATCGGATTGCTGGGATGCGGCCCCCATCGTGAGTGACTTGGCAGCCCCTGAACTGGAACAGCAACACCGTGCAACGCTGACAGCAACAACAACAAGAACAACAACAACAACAACAACAACAACTGCCTGAGCACATTCCTGATGGCTCTGTGCAGGCAGAACAACAGGAGGAGTTATTTTTGGATTACCTCTGCAAATATGTTTGTATTATTATGCTCTCCTTTGAGGTGCAGATAGATTATGATCAAAGACTGTGTCGGGCGATTTCTGCCTTTATCCAGGTTTCCATTTCATCACTTATAAAAGAGATGTCCATTTGTCCACAGTTGAACAGGGTTTTGTTGAATCACACTAAGGCTGATCAAACCTAGTCTGCAGAGGAGTATTACAGATAATAGATCACTGCCTCCTTCCCCATCCCTGAAGAACTTGATGTTTCAGATAAGAGATTCTCCTCATCTCATCTTAATAATGCTTAGCACTTTACAAGCTCTGCTTCAAAGCGTTACACAGACACAAATTGTCACAAAGCCCCAGTGAGATAGTAAGGTATTATATTCATGTAAAAGATTTAAGAAAAAAAAAAAAAAATAACCCAGACCCAGCGAGCTTTAGTGACATCTCATGATGGACAGAAACTCCGGGTCAGAGCTGGAATTAGATTGCAGCAGTTCTTTGCTTTATCTTTAATCTCTAAATATAATTTTACCCCATCTGCCTCCTCTGGATATTAAGTATTTATAGAAGTATTGTCTCCTCCTCCCTCTACCCAGATTCTTCATTTTCAACATTACTAGCACGATAATTACACAAAATTGAACTATTAGCACCAATTTCTATACAAATCTATAAACTGTGAAGCATAGCCTCAATGTCACATTGTCTAGAGGAGGAAAAGGGCATGATTTAATTGAATATGACTTTTCTTCTTTATCTAATTCATTTTGTAACAACCTCACAGCACTGGTAATATTTCTTCTCTCTAATACGTGGATAAAGGGCTGATTCCTCTGATCCCACCCCTGTTTCGCTCTCCTCTTGCA
Source organism: Corvus brachyrhynchos (assembly GCF_000691975.1). Classification (NCBI taxonomy): domain Eukaryota; kingdom Metazoa; phylum Chordata; class Aves; order Passeriformes; family Corvidae; genus Corvus; species Corvus brachyrhynchos. The sequence continues at coordinate 2,009,706 of NW_008239283.1, read as the reverse complement.
GCAGTAACTTCCTACAGGATTGAGGCTGCCCAGCCAAAGCAGACAGGCCCTCCTTAGGAACTGAAGTGATAGGAGGAGATCCAGGCTCCCATTCCCACAGCTGGCCCAATTGGCAGCATCCTGCACCTGGTGCCCTGCCTTGGCCACCAAATTTATTGGCAGTAGAGAAGAGAGCAACAGGATGATACAATTCCCCAGCCATCTGACTGTGGTGCTCATTTTCTTAACCTTGTATATGCTAAATAGCATAATCAATTTTGAAATAAGACTTTGAGAAGGCTCAAGGGATCCTTTATGATGACAGGATGGGCCTGCTCTAAACAAACATGACCAGCCATGTCTCATGTATCTCCATGTACCTGCACCCTGTTATTTTAGCTGTAGGTTTACTAGCTAAGTATCTCCTTGTGTAAACTTTTGTTGTAGCTGTTGTGTAACACCGCTCCATGCACTCAGAGCTGTGGCTGTAAAATAAACACATCAGTCTGGGAGCTGTAACCACATCATATACAGAGAGCAGCCTTCTCAGGGAGTCAGGAAACTTGAAAGTAATTTCTGCTTTCCCCACTGATCTGACCCTATTACTTCAGCAGATGAAAAACCAAGTGAAATGAATTCTCCTGCACGGTGAGACTCTTGTTTTGGGCCATGGGAAGGGGGGAGGCTGTGCCCTGAATTCCTTCAACTTCATCAGTGGCAGAGCCTGCCCACCACAGGCTCTGCAGCATCCTGGGGGTGTCACAGTGCTGTGATGCTCCTGGCCATGCGTTTCCCAGCTGCCAGGTGGGTGCTCTCAGCACCAGCAGCACAGACATTGAGACAGTGGTAGGCGAGAGGCAGAGAGAGATGAGAGAGGGAACGGCACACCAGGACAAAGGAAGAGGGTTCTGGGTTTGGTTTTAACTCTGCCACTGACTTTGGCCTTGAAGAAATCAATCTTCAATCGACTCCATCCCCTACCTCTGGTGAGCAGTCTGGGCTGGAAACTCCTAACATTTGCCCACAACACTTTAGGGCGTTTCTTAGCACTGCTTCAATGTTAATAGACAACTGTCTCCTCAGAGCACTGAACTGGAGAGAGAAGGACATGAAAGAAGTGCTCCCAGTTCCTCCCAGTGACTATTTTGGTCCTGTTTCTGTACCCCACAACACAGATCCCTCTGAGAAACCACCCGAACCAGACAGGGCTATTTCTGAAAAGATTCCACGAGAGGAACTGAAGAAAAAAAAGATCCTTCCATTCTTTTCACTACTGATTCGGTATCTATTTTAATCTAAAGAGAAAAGGCCCAAAATCAGGGGCCAATGTCATTTCAAGTCAGCCCCTATTTGTGAAGTACATGGGTATGTTCTTGCTCACTTTGTCCTGTACAGAACTGCTGATCTCTACTTTCCTAATGAAAACATTTTGTTCTTTCCACCACACCACACAGCCCCTAAATTAATTCTCAACTGCAATTATATTTGTAAATTGTCTGAGTTAAGTTTGCAAACTGAACCTACTCAGAGAGGAGAAAAAAACCACATCTGCAAGCCCAGGATAGTTCCATATGGGTTTTTCCTTGGTTTTCTTTTTTTCTCAATTTTTTTTTCATTTTTGTTTTCATTATCAAATTCAAAGCTACTGTTCAATGCTGCAGCACTTCACAATTAATTTTAATTAATTAACCTTTGAGAAAACCTGTAAGTTGCTGCTATATGCTCCTTTTTTCCTGGTCTGTTTTTCTTATAAGGCTGTTTTGGGGAGATGTTAGTCTAAGGAAGGATTAAGAAATCACGGATACTAAGGCTGAATGCTAATTCATTTCATGTTTCATCTGAATTTCTCAACTCTTTCTGAAAACATTTTAACTCTCAGAAAGCACAGTCATGAAGAAAAATAAAAGGAGTCATTTCTTTTTGTTGCTTTATCTTTCCATAACTAACACACCTTATAGGTTCACAGTGTTTCTGTAACTGCTCTTTTTCTAGTGTAAGAGCCTAATCAACAAATACAGACTTTATGGAAACCTGGCCAGGAGCAGAGATTTGAAGGAACTGGTGCCATTTACAGATAGCAGAGTCCATGGGGAGAAATCCTGCTCAACACAGAGCCCATGAGCCTCTCTGAAAGTGGGACGTGACGACCTTTCCCTGCATCTATTCTGCCGTGCACTGGGCTGGCCTTCAGCAGCACCGCCTGCAGATCCTCAGAACCAGCACTTTCCCAAAAATCTGCTGTCCTGATGAGCTCTGAGGGAGCTCATCTGTGAGCACAGCCCCAGCACAGGGCTCTCACCATGGGCACACCCTGAGTGAAAACACAAGTGTGAGGCAGCAGAGTCTCTCACAGCACAGAGGAGAAGCACGATCAGTCCCATAGTGGGTGTTCTCCTACAAACCCTAATCATGACTGGCATTAGCTGGCATCATTACTTACTGCTGCTGTCTATGATATTCCCCCAGGGAAAAAAATTTCCTGTTCTTTACTCTAAAGGCTCAAACCTGTGTGCGTGATCCCTATCAGTGTCCACACATGTCAAAAGGTGCCAGGGATTTTCTAGGTACTGGAGGGAAGCGTACAGCATTCCAAAACTCCAATATTCCCAAGCTTCCTCTGCACTGGCCCATCAACAGTCTAAGCTCAGGAAAGCAATTTCATTGTAACAGGAGACACTGGAAAACCGTAAGTTTTCTACAAAAGATTGCAAAAGTGGGGACACTTCTCGTTTGTCTTTCTGAAAGAGATCTTGGCTTGTGGCGGAACAAGAACTTAAGAGCTCCCAGACATGTTTTTATGTAAATCAGACTTTGTGCTTTATGTGAAGACACATTTTGGAATGTAATTTATTAGTGGGTCATTTTTTTCCTTAAAGTTGAGATTCTATTTCATGGAAGACTGGCTTTTGTCAAAGCCTTTCTGTGTATCTCAACTTCCACTACTCTTTTACCTCCCTAATATGAACAGAAGGAGATGAAGGCTCATTAATGAGCATAAAGAAATTACAAGAGACAATGCTATCAGTTTTAAATTTACCAGCCATTCCATCTAACCTTTTCAATTATGGTAGCCTGCAAAGGATGCTTCAAAACCCAGGGGAAAACAGTTGTTATGCTCACTCACAGGTGCATGAAGGGAAAGGAATCCCTTACCCATAATCACTGGCATGAGGATTATCCATCATCAGGGCTTTGCTTGTCCATGGCATCTCCATGGGGCTTGCCAAAGGTGTGGAACTGATAAGGCAAGGACCCCAAAGTGGAGCCCAAAGAATCTTCTGAGCCACAACTCAGCCATGCTCCCTGGCTTAAGAGACATCATTGCACAACATAGAGCACAGAAATAAACTATAGGAATAACCTAAATGGGAGAGAAGTTACTAAAAGCCCACAGAGCTGAAGCACTGAAAGAATCATAAAATAGTTTGGGTTGGAAGCGACCTTAAAGATCATCTCGTTCCAACCCATGTACCATTGCAGGGACACCTTCCACTGTCCCAGGTTGCTCCAAGCCCCATCCAGCCTGACCTTGGACACTTCCAGGGATCCAGGGGCAGCCACAGCTGCTCTGGGCAACCTGTGCCAGGGCCTCAACACCCTGACAAGGAAGAATTTTTTCCAACTGAGGGCACATAAACAGCATTTCTCTCTGTAAGTGAAGGGCACTGGCATCGAGGGAGACAGACAAAAGGTGGCTTTAATTTTCATAACATCTGGCCTGACCTTGTCAATATATTTGCACTGCAGCAACAATTAAAAGCTCTGCTTTGGGATTAGGACTGGAGCAGGTTAGAAGTGCTGTACAAACAGCTATCTCAGGCAGATGATCCCCACAACAACCATTTCATAACCACAGCATAAGGTGAGGCACAGACAACAGATGGGTATAACAAAAGGTTAAAAGCTGCACACCACGACAGTGAAATGATGATGATCACTGCCACAGTCAGCATCTACAGCATGCAAATGCACATTTGTTATTCAGGATGCTGCAAATACCCCACCAGAGGCAAGTGAGAGGAAAGAACATGAGTGTGAATCTCTAATTGTGGCCAGAGCTCTATAGAGCAGCCAAGGAAAAAGCTGAGAATTGCTTTAAGAAAAATTGAGTAAGACTTAAGGGCAATGATACATAACTGAGGACGTAGGAGGTGGCAAAAGAGAGACAATGACAGCACATGGGAGTGAGAGAAGCCCTTAACGATGAACAGTTGGTATTTCATGACCCCATTTCCCTCTGCTGTCAGTGTTTCTTCTCCCAGGAACACCAGCCCCTGCTATCTGATGTCTTTTGTCCAGGAGTTTTTCAGTGGAAAATGCACCATTCTTTCAATAGTCAGGAGAAAGTTACCCCTAATAATAGAGAAGAAAACCTAACTGCTGTAGTACATAGGTTGTCATTCTTTGAGATTCACATAGCACCTGACCAAAAATCCATCTAATGGCGGCGTATTTTAGTTCAGAGGAGACTACAGTGCCAAATAATCAGTGTAACCATGCTTAGAGCTCAGTCTGTCAATATGGGCTTTCAAAAAAAGTATTTCCAGGGGCTGCTTTCAGCCTGAAGGCTTTGGCACCTAAAGCACAGATACTTTTCTGTAGAATTTTTCCAACTGTAGTTCCATAAAGCAGCCTTCAGATGTATAAAGCACATGATCATCCACTTACATCTCCGGGGAGGTGACTCCAGGAACTGCAGTCATGATCTGGCGGGGGTGGAATCCACATTTTACTGGTTTTTTTAAATAAATGACATCATCTTCACCTATAATAGCCATTCTCTTGTCCTGCACACATCAAAGTGTCAAATATACAGGAGAAAACAGAACCACCCATCAAGTGAATCATGTTGGTTTCCAGTCCTGACATATCTTAACTTCAGATATGTGTTTACATGGAACTTTGTAACTGCCTTTGCTCAACCAACACCTACTGCCCTGCATGTTCCAAAACACCCTTCTAACCCGCATTTAAAGCAAATGGGATGGCATTAAATGTCTTCAAATATCAAGTTTTCTGCATATTTTGGAAAAGTAGGCATCCCTGTACAGGTGACTCCTCACAAACCCTGGAAAAGAAGTGCAGCATGGGGTTTGACGAGAAGCAGGAAAACCATATTACCATCCACAGGCATCTGCAGCCTTTCCAGCAGCACAACATTAAAAGCACAAGGCACATCCCAAAAGCAGAACTGCTTTGTTGATACTCAGGTGATGGCAGAGGAAATATTATTTCCTGTCTTAAAAATCCACCAGCTCTTTTCACGTGTGATTCCACTGAGGTGTGCATTCCCCAGCTAGTTTGATTTTCCTGTATCAAAAAATTCACACTTCTTAAATGTCTGGTTTGGGGACTTTTGAGGCATGTGCTGCATGATTAACTTTATGAAAACAGAAATCCATCGCTACAGAAAGCACCTTCACTTGTATCTTCTATTCAGCTAATGAATTGTGAATAAGGGAGGCATTTTCTAATCAAGAGTGGTTCCAATTTCTTCATAACACCTACTACAAACAAATTACAATCAAGTAGCTGCTTTCATACCATTTAAGACAAGAGCTGATGCCTGCTGAAAATTAGTGAGCATTCTTGCACTGCCTCTGGGCACAGAAGAAAGGACAGGGGAAGGCAGAGAAGTGGCCACTTACCATAATGGTGGTGTCCAAGCCAGGTAGAGGGAAGCCTGGCATGATGTTGAAAATGTCTCTGCTCCCAGCAGCTGACAGTTCAGGACAATCTCCTGTGGCCTCTCACTGGCACAGCACTGTATTGATATTAATTGGCATGTATTGGCTCTGTCTGAAATGCTAAGGAATAGTTTATTTCTGCCAAAGCAGCATTCAGCTTTTGAAAACACCAATATAATTTCATGCACCTTTTCTGTCTCTAAGGGCATGAACACAAAGGACAGCTTCACTTAGCGCCCATCTCTAACAGAGAAAAGGAAGAATAATCTTAGTAATTCTGTACCTCTACTCAGTCACCAACTATCACCAGTCTGTGGGTGACCTTGTGCTCATCCACGGCCAGCTTCCCTCCCCTCCCATGCTCCCAGGTGTCCCTTAGCCCAGCACACAGGGGCAGACAGTCCCTGACACCTCCCTGCCACCGAGCCCCACCTGCCCCAGAGGAGGATCCAACACCCTCTGTTCATCCCAGAGGTCACTCCTTCGAACCCTCCTCTCGGCCAGAAGAGAGCCCCGAGAAGATGCACAGCCAGAGGTTAAAGCACAGGGCTGGGAGTCTGAAGACACTTTTTATATAGACCTGCCTCGTGTCTTGGGGCAGTGTCATGAATTTTGCATCTCCGCAATGTGCTGCTGCAGAAACTGATAAAATGCCCCCTGTTTGCTCTGAGAGCCGCTCACCACGATAAGCTCGACTTCAGTGCAAAGAGCATTGGGGTCCAGGTGAAGACACCGTGAGTTATCATCTCAGCTCTCCCGCTGACTGCCTGTACTATTCCTCTGCTCTTCCTAATTCTTAATAACCAAGGTCCCTTGCCCCTGCCAGGGCCCAGATAACTGTAATTTACCAAATGTGCAGCTGCGGTGACAGAGGGGTTGGGCAGGTCACGGGAGGCAGACCTGGAGCAGAGTCCTCACTGCTGCCAGACAGACTCGCCTCTCCACCATTTGCTCTTTTGGGAGCTGACACAAAATGGTAAGATCACTGAAGGGCCATCTAGCTAGCTGGCAGGTCACCTTAGCACCACCAAATGAGGGCACGGAAGGAGATTCATCAGTGCCTTTTTTGCACTGTACTTGACATCTGAGATTTTAATACTCATTCACAAATATTTATGCAATCTGGAGCAATGTAAATGATGTTTCCTTGCACTGGGTGAAAATCCCAGAGGACAAAAGGAGGACTACAGTGAATGCTGTCTAATCACCCAATTAGTGAAAAATTGTATTTAAATTAATTTGATGAACCAGGTGAGGTGTCAAAAGGAGCATAAGCTGCAAAATGAGCAAGAAGGAGGTGAAACTGTAAGTTTATGGATCTTATCATACGCTGAAGAACTTGTCTGGTGCCATGGCTGATGAAATTAAGGAGGACAGCACAGGAGCTGTTTTTCTGTTTATAGCAACTGTAAGCCTGCTTAGGATGGCTTTAGACCAGTCACGTTTCAACCTAAAAATTGCATCCCTTCGGTGAAGATGCCTCTTTTGGAACAGAGAGCAATAAAATTAATTAGAGAATCAGGGTTCTCAGAAGCTTTTGCTTGTTTGAATGCAAAGGCTCGAGTCCAACCCAAGCAATTAGGCAGTAACAGGCACTGTCATCAAATGGGTAATTCTTGATGATAATAAGTAAGTTTTTTTAAATTAACTTGTAAGTATTTCTCTTATTTGCAGAATTTAGTACCAGATAACTGCTGAAGTTAAGTTTTGAGCAGAGACTAGACTGCCACAGAAAGCATTAGCAGGACACAACATGAACCATTCCACATACCTTGGTTTGCAAAAGTACAGCCAAGTCCAGGTAGGATGATTAAGGAGAAGGAAATTAAAAGGAGCTTGGTCTGTTTAGCCTAGCAAAATGAAGTCTGAGAGGGGATACAATTATTCTTTATAGGTACATTTGGAAGTAAACTGCCAGGAGGGAGAAGAATTATTTAACTTTGAAGGCTGATACTTTTACAAGACCATGGGGCTATAAATTGTTCATGAATAAATTTAGACTGGAATTTAGGAGATTTTTGACAATTTGCAGGCTTCTCAAAGAAGGTGATATAGGCAAATTGATTTGAAAGGAAGCTTGATACATTTCTGGAAAAAAAAATTAGATAGAGCAGAGAGGATCTTGGAGGCAGAAATTAAAGTTTTCAGTGGAGGATGCAGGAGTTTGTTTGTTGTGATTGCTCAGATTTGTCTAAAACAGACTTGAAAGCCTGGTGTGACCCTTTACATGGAAGTCCCTAAGAGTCTGATTTTCTTGACCACACAAGACAGCTGCACCAAGTATCAAATGCTCAAGATCAAGAAATAGTTTTCAAGGTGAAATGCTGTTTCTGGGATGAAAGTGGCAGGTTAGTTTTGGAAGTCATGTTTCCTGGGATTTAGTAATCCTACTTTCTATCTTTACAAAGACATGTTTTCCTCTACTGTGTAAGAAATTTTCCTGCTTTTAGTGATAAATAAAAGCAGACTGGACAGTTGTGTATTGGCCATTTGTGGAACAAATACAGTTTGGGGTTTTTTTATGGTTACTTGCACATTTTCCACACACATTGTAATTAACACATGGAGCCGAAAAATAGTGGCCAATGCCACATTTGCCAACAACAAATTTTACAATCTAAAAGCTCATTTACTATGATCCTGTGCTTTGCTCCTCTCTAATTTTCAGATACAAATTATATATGAAAACTAATTTTTCTTCTACAAAAATGTTTGCATGTAGAATGCTCACTCTAAGTACTTCTAAGCAACTGCACATTCTAATTTACTGATAAGCCCTTTAACCACCTCCTGTAAAGGCTTTTGTGTCTCTCACACCACTAAGGTTTTTCCAAAGACTGCCCACACAATACAGTACATTTTTTATTATGAAATACAAAAAATAAATTATAAAGGGATGCACTTGCAAAGCTGAATTTTTCTCTGCAAGCTCAGTACAGGTTTTGATCTCATGATTTACACATTTGTTCAAACATATGGTTTTTTCTAATATTCCCTCATCCCTTCAAAACCCAGCATGTTTCACCACAACACCTTTAAATATTCTTGCATACCCCTGCACTGAACCTGTTTTCTCTTCCAGCGCGTTTCAAAACGCACCATTGCCACAGTGAGGATTTTAGTGTAATCCATCAATCTCACTGCATTACGAACATCAGTAATGACAGAAAAACCTTCCTGGAATTTTTCTTGCTTATTTGGAGGGGAATTGATGAATACCATGATATGTTTGAGCACAACATTCAGGAATTAATTAGGGCAGCCAGACAGAGGAGGCTGACTCAGGTACGCGATACCCGCTGCCAACTTCCCAAAGGGCTCGAGGACTCTTCCTCAGCTGGTGGAAATTCTGGCACCACGGCTGAAATTGATGGGTTGGTTACTCTAATTTATATGGCACGAGATCCTTCTGTAATTAACCTTGAATGGAGAAAAAACAACAAAAAGAAGAAACTTAGGAAGAGGGAGAGCGACACTGACTTTGTGCCGTTCTCTCCTCCGGCAGGAATGTGGGTCACATTGGGCTGAAGGAGCCTCCTACGCCAGCGTGTGCTGGGTGTAACACCCATCTGTCTTCCCAGGTTTGCACAAACATCCTCTGGAAGCCTTGCTCTTGCCTTTCTCCCCTCTTCCGTTGCTCCAGCTTATTTAAGGAGCACGGAGGCACATAATGATGGAGATAACTCTCCCGCACCCTCCACAGCACGTTTGGCAGACATCAATGTCAGCCTGCGTGCGCTCAAGGACTGCAGCTCAGACACTGAAGAATGTGTCTCATGGCAGGATCTAAATAGAATATTGTCCATCTACCTAAAAAGTGTTAGCACGTCAATAGCAGAATCTGACCTCTGCACCTATTAATATATGGTAAGATTATAGTGAGTTTAAAATGTAGGCATGCCTGCAAGTTTTATTTACAGACGACTGGTAAATACACAGACTTCTATTATTTTTAGCGCTGTAGCTGAGAAATTCAGAGTAGAGTAGAAGAAAAAGAGGAAAAAAAAGTTGTGTTCTAACTTTTGTTTCAAATGAGGTATAAATGAATGTCAGTCTCTCATCTGGGATAAGAAAGAAAATAAATCCAACATCTTACTACTCCACTGTGGAAAGAGAAGCAAACTAAATGCAGCAGTAACATTAAAACTGCAACATTTTCCAAGACCTTATCATTATAGAAAGTGCATCCCTTTCAAGTGTCAGCCCTCGAGCACTGCAGGTCCTTAGATCACATTGTTATTACTAACCTCTGATCCTCCTGGATTCAGCAGCATGATAAAGAGACTAATTAAGTAACAACAGATCCATAGATTTTTTCCCGCCATCATGTTAAAGACGTGACATCATACCATCACTGTCTAAATATGCACAGGGAAGAGCCTCATCTCCCTGGCTCTGTGCACTTAGTGGAAAGCAGAGACCCCAAATTCCCTAAGGAAGATGACAGGGAGGTGGAAAATATGAGTGTTATTCTGCCTGCCTGAATAGGAGCAGACACACCACATTATATTTTTTCACCCAATTCTATTGCATCTTTTTAGTTTCATTAATATTAAATATCTAATAAGCTGAAAGGTAGTAGTTGAGACTCATTTACTTTAAAATAACCACTAAAATAGTTTTTCTCATTCTACATAACTATAAATTACTCTCACAGAGCTGTATTTGAAGCTTTTGTGTGATTATCAAGCTTACAGAGAGCCCTATGCATAGAATCATAGAATCACAAACTGGTGGGAGCTGGGAGGGACCTTAAGGATAATCTTGTTCCTACCCCTCTTCCACTATCCCAGGTTGCTTCGAGCCCCGTCCAATCTGGCCTTGGACACTCCAGGGATGAGGCAGCCACAGCTTCTCTGGGCATCCTGTGACAGGGCCTCACCACCCTCACAGGGAACAATTTTTTCCCATTATCTGATCTAAACCTAACTTCTGTCATTTTAAATCCATTCCCTCTTGTCCTCTCACTCCTTGACCTGGTCTGAAGTCCCTCTTTGGCTCTCCCTTTAAGCACTGCAAGGCGCTCTAAGTTCTCCCCAGAGCTTTCTCTTCTCCAGGTGAACAACCACTGCTCTCCCAGCCTGGCTCCAGAGGGGCTCCAGCCCTTGGAGCATCTCCATGGCCTCCTCTGGACTCGCTCCAGCAGCTCCGTGTCCTTCTTATACAGACAGCCCCAGAGCTGGACACAGCAGTGCAGGTGGGGTCTCAGGAGAGCAGAATGGTTATCATCCAAACAGAACTACTCAGCAGCAGGCAATGCATGCTCAGAATTTGGTTTTCTCGCAGGAGACAGTCTCCTGAAAAAACTGCCAGCTATCCAAATCCCAGCAGTCCGTCAGTTATTCCAATACTACAAACTCCCTTCCATCACTAAAATGTTGCTGTGACACACCGCTAGAAACTGCATGCTTTTCAGTTACCTATTAATATCATATCACAGACAAAAAAGCATTAATCTAGAAATGGCTTCAAATTGGTAGGACTATAGGATCTGAACTAATGATTCATAAAATCATTTGCAGCTATTAGTCTACAAGGATAAGTGCAGCTACTGCTTTTATTTCAGTGCTTGGTGTGGTACCATCAATTTAAAATCTATCTCATCTGCTGTGATGGATTTATGTACGCAGTGGAACCCAGAGCAGCCCTGTCAGGATTTTTAAATCTAGATTGCTATATACAATTACAGGTGTCACAATATGAAATAACAATTGGAGGTACTGAGAGGAAAAACTCCAAAATTTCCCGCGCATGCCACGCAGAAGGCAGTTGTTTAATATTCCTGTAGCATACTGTGATTATTTCATTTGATGGAAGTGATGTATTTTTACATAACTTGATCTAAGGTTACATCTCTCATGAAAATCATTTGCAGTCTTGAAATCTCTAAGGACAAGGAAAAATAAGTGGGATGTTTTTAATGGGCAGATGTCACTTCTGTGAATGTTTCACCAGCTGCCAATACAAAATGTCTCGGCTGGACTCTATCTTGGAAAAACAGTTGAAAAGACCTTAGCTGGCAGATATTTTCATTCTTAACCTTTTTCTTGAGTAGCAGAAAGGCAGAAATATGCAGTGCTAGGCATAACTAGCAGCGACCATATTATGGAGGTGAAAACAGTCACCGAGCAAAAGGAATGAGCAGGTTTGAGGACAAACCTCTCGGAGAACACACCGTGGTCCCTCTGGGTGGAGGTTGGTCTCTGACACCTCACAGCACTTTGCCCCCTCTCCCCAGGGCAGCAGTGAAAGCAGATCTTCATTTCTATCTGCATAACAAATTAGATTAAATGGTTAGGGTGTTGGGAGACTTGTGAGCCCGAGGGATTGCCAACTTGATGAAGACCTTATTTTTAAGTCTCTAAAAGATATCCAATCATGGGAAGAGTAATGAAGAAATCATAATTGTCTGGAGAGCACAAGGGGCTGACAGACAGGTTCAATCCATTTTCTGTAGGACAGATGTGTGAAACACAACACAACAATACGAAATATTCACAGTTATTTGGGGCAAGGGCAACCTGTTCAGGAGAGAACTGAAGGGGCAGAGAGTGACATGAATAATTTCAGCCTTCTCAAAATGATGTCCTTTCAACAGAGTAGGGAATCACTTGTCTTACAAGAAGAGCAGCTGATGCTCTTCTTACACGTGCAAGGGGCCCTCACCAGGGTTTGGGTTTTTGGGGGCTGTTCATATTCTCTGCCACTTCCTCACGCTGAGTATGCTGGAAAAAATAATCTCCAGTGAAGACAGAGAGAGTATGTCTGGCATTATGAAAACAGCAAATGTGCTTTCTTTAAGCACTTTAATTCAGCAATGTTTAAACTTAATTAAATTATTTGTATTGTGCAATTAATTATGCTAAACTGCCTAAGCCTTGAATGAATGTACTTTGCCTTTTAATCTAAAGAAAACACATGCATTGAAAAGCAGCAACAGCAGAGAAGTCCACAGCTGCTGCCAAGACCAGTAGAATTTGAGACTCACGTGACCTTTCAGGAGCACTGCTGAAAAAACAAATCAACCAGGGGAAAAAACTCAAACTGCTAAGAAAGAAGAAAGAGAATATGACATTTTGTCAGGATATACAACACCTTGTTACTTCAGGAGAAGTTAAATGGGCTTTACCAGATCTTCGAGCTTCCCAGAAAGTTCAGTTAAAGAAGCAGTAAGAAAACAAAAGCTCCTTTTGAGGTTCATCATCTTTGTCCCTTACAACTTGCCCAGTGAAGGAAACCCAAAAGGCCAGAGCCACTGAGCTGCCTGCTTTAACCAGCTGTCTTGCTGGGAAGGAGCCACCAGTGATTCAGAGATCATCTGGATTATAACAAAGGACTCAGTGCGTACTTTGGGGGAAAGGAAAGATTTGGGAAGTCTTCTCTATTTTTGAGTGGGTGGAATGAATCAGTCTATGCAGGTCTGTATCCAATTTGAAATTACAGAAGAGCTTTATACACACAACCTCATTAGCCTTTGACAAGAGTAACTGTCATTTTTATTCTAATATTATGACTGTAATGCTGAGGCTGGTTAATGCTTCTGATATTTAATCACAGAGTACAAACCGTAATTGTTCTGTTTCTAATACGTCTCTGACCTCTGTCCTCCAATGATAAACTATGTGACTGCTTTCCAAAATATAGAAATATATGTAGATTTTTACAGACAGTTCACATTTACTTAAAAGTAGATATTTGAAAATATTTTAAGAACTTGGATTAAGCATTTCTAATAAGACAAAAATATTGCAAGATGTTGAGCTATACATGAAGAAATTCTTTCAATATTTTTAAGACTACTGGTAAAGAAATAGAAGTTCTGTTTTCATATTGAACTGGCCATTTCTATACAGGCAGTCAGGGGATGATATTAAAATGCCCTCTGGTAGCTCTAAAAGAGACACCAATGTTAAGATCCAGTAAAGCCTTTCATTTTCTTGGGCACACTTGGATTTTGAAACCAGTACTGAATCAATGTTTGTGTAAAAAGCCTCTCAACCTCTCATTCACTTGATAGGTCCTTTGGGGCATAATATTGTTCCTTCTGCTATAATGGACCATTGCCTTCAAATACTGTAACATCTGTGGTACATGATTACCAACTTCCTGGGCCAAATTAGTCCCTGGTGTAAATTCCTCAAATCTGATCAAATCATGCCAGGGTGAGTCTGACTCTTTGGCTTTCCACATTTCTTCTCAAAATTTAAGAGTGCAAAAGGTGCAATCCTTCACCTACTTTTTTTTTTTTCCCCTAAATAAATAAACAAAAACTTTGAGAGGCCTGGAAAGGCTCATTCAAGTAAAATCCACTTTATTATTTTTATTTTGTATTTAATTCACCATTTTCTACATGGGAGCAGTCATCATGAATTTTCTCTATCTCAGAACGTAAAGCAGAAAAAAATCAAGACATTTCAGGCTAATTGGAGGTTGATATTTCTTTAAGTATTTTGGAAAGAAGCCTAATACCCCAACTGTGCTTTCAGGTGTGAATTCTTTGGGAGGCAGAATGAAACTCAGAAATCCAGATGGGAAAGAAGAGGAGAGGCTTTGTGCATCCTTATGGAGTCTTATACGTCTCTTTAAAGAATACTTTGGGAAGAAGGCTGTATTTGGAACCAGACAATAATTTAGGTTGTAAGGACTTCAGGAGGTCCAACCCCCTGCCCCTCCAAGGGCTGACTTCATGTTAGATCAGGTTGAAGAGCTTTGCTCCCGTATTCAATCCCACCCTGGGGTTAGAGAGAGACAACCTGCAGGGGGAATCCTAAACAGGGCTGTAATTGTCATTAATTGCAGTGGCTGGCTCATCAGGAGGGGTATTTTCCACAGCTGGAAAAGCGGCAGAAAACAGGGATTTATCACAAAGCTTTGCCATGGCTGCAATGGCAACAGACCACAGGGAAGGGCAGGATAAAAGAAATACTGCCTGGGGCCAAGCACAGCCTTGAGCAGTTCACAACTGGAGAAAATAGCAGAGGCTGAAGAAGGCAGCATTCATCCAGAGGAGGAAGGAAAAATGAGAGAAATAAAGCATGGCAGAGTGGAGAAATTTGTCAGAAATGGCAAAGAAGGATCACAGAGGAAGAAGAAAAACCTGGATGTAATGGTGGAAAACAGATTCTCTGCTACATGGCATCTGCTGACTGCAAGTGTCTCATCGTCCTGATTTCTAGCGATTTACAACCTCTAAGATGAAAAGAGAAAGGGGAAAACCCAGAGCGTAATTCATATGATTAATCCAAATATATGTATGTGTAGAGCAGAATATGCCAGTGATAGCACAGGCAATCATAAACCTACCCCAGACAAAGAGATCCAACTGGACCTTCTAAAAGACCTCCTTTGTACAATCCTACAGATATCAAAAGGAAAATCAAAAGCTTTGGATGTGAAGAGTATGAAGGTGAGTACATAGCAGGGAGGGAACTAAACTGAGACGAGCCAGGACTTTACAGAGAAGGTATCGAGCTGCTGCCATTGAAGCACTGCGACTCTGAGAGGAGATTTCTGTCTGGAGATAAATTGTCTTGATTGCCACAGGCACTGAGAAACTGTCCCTTCTCCTGCCACCAAATGAGTATGAATGGAATTACAAATGAGCAGCACTGACAAAAAAAATCAGACTGATAATCGATAAGACTCTTCTGTAGTGGGCACATAAGGAAGGCTTGTAAAATTCACCCATACTGCAGTTTATTGCTCCATAAATTGCCATAATGATTTTTTTCCCCCCAAATAAATACATACTAAACATTGTAAACCATGCAATATTTGAGAAATTCATTTTTCCAGCAAGTATCTCCCACCTTATTTCCAGCAGATACAGTCTGTAGTCCCCATTACTGCTGTAAGATTCAGGGGTCTCTCTTAAGGCTACTGTGATATTTTAAGTGTTATTAACATAAATGATGACTTCTCACAATCACTGACAAGGCACCAGCTCCTTGTTGTTTCATAAGAGTGCCTATATTATTCTATAAATTATTTAATGCTGTCAGATACTCTCATAGAGGACTAACAATTATTGCACTCTTGTAATGATGGATAAAAGTAAGCTATGACTGATTAGGAATTACAGAGTTATTGATTAAATCAGGCTACTGAAATCCCATGACTCATTTTCTTTTCATGGTATGCAGAAAATAATTCATCAGTCGCCCAATCTTGTCTTTTTAATAGCTGTAGCGTAGTTTAACTTTCACTGTTAGCTGGAATCTTCAAGAGCAGTTTATGACCTTGGCTAGCTATAGCTAGGAATAAAACCACTTAATAAATTCCTAGAATTTACTTTTTTTTTTTCTAAAAATAGGCTATATGCTATATAATATCCAGATAATATATCCTGAAAAAGATTAACTAACTTAGGGAGAAGAAAAGGGTAAAAAATGAGAAGAGACTTTCTTTTTTTAAAAAAATAAAATGGGAAAAATTGGCTCCTTAAAGATATGGGACATAGAACAGAGGTTCATAACTTCCTCATGGCATTTTTTAACTGATGCTTCCATTAATAAGTTATATGGAAAAGCACAAGGACACAGAGGAAATGAGACAGAACTGCTCTGCTGAAAATTCAAAACTCTTCTAAAGAGCAACAACACTTCCACTTGCTTGCATGGACGCTGTTATTTTTCTTGACTACTCTGAAATGATCATATGACTTTCAATAACATTTTTTAAACATTATTTCATTGGAAGAAAGTAAGAGTTAACAAAGTAATTTTTACAAAAACATCATGCATTCGCTTAAAATACAAAACTTCTTCATGACAAGCAGTTCGTCATACTTTTGGCAAGGTTGTCCATGATTGCCTTTTTATTTTTTGGCTATTACAGAGGCTAATGGCATACTAAAAATCTTCTTTCATGTACAAATTAATTGTGTCCTTTTGCAATTCATATTAGCCTGCCTTGCTTTCTGTTCCGAGGCTTTTAAAAGGTTTATACGGAACCAATGGATGTTCTCCTTTGTTGTGCACACCACTTCAATTACCCACTTTCCATGAGCGAAAGCAAAAAGACTGTAAATGCCGGATATAGACCACTGTCAACATGTGGTAATTCGGCAGAAAAATATTAAAAAAAAAAAGTTATTTCAAAAGTAAAAGTAAAAATTTAAATTTAAACTCTCAGCTTTGTATACTGCTGGCAAATAATTTTTGTATTTAGCAACTACAAAGAAGTGTGGGCTCCTTAATGATGGAACAGGGTGTTAGCAATTTGCAAAGGTCTTTTCACTCTTCCTGTTCCTGAGAGAAATATATTATCCACTCCTCCCTCGCCATTAAATGAAGTTCAGCCTTCTCCCTTCTGCCAGTTCTTTGCAGAACTGAAAAGTTGTTGTTTTTTTTTTCTTTTTTCTTTCTTTTCCTTGCTGAAAACACTGTTGGGCGCCGAGCCGAGCGCAGTCACTCCCCATGCAGAGTTTGGGGGTCTGAGGGACACCATGAGCCCCCATCACCCCATCTGGGCTTGGGAAACAGAGACAAACATTTGGTATGAACTTAAAATTTCTGCAAGAGCTGATGGCATTTCCGGAAGCAGACAGCAAACAGAGAGGGTGCAGAAAACAGGACAAGAAATGATTTTGCCACCACAAAGAATTCTGAAATCCTGAAATTTTGATGATGCACCTCAAGTTGGCCCATCTAAAACACCTGCAGGAACACAGACCTGGTGTCTTTGCAGGTTCACCTCCAGCACTGTAATCAGAGTGAAATCCCCCTTTATCTTATGCTGGTCACTGAGATACTGCATCTTGTAAACACTGCTAGAAAAGCTAACAAGAAAAAAGTCTATGCTTAAAAGGCATTTCTTCTGTTTGGATGCAAACCACAAATTCCTCAGGCATATACTGACTACAGTACAAGCAGTAAAAAGAAAATAGAGTAAAACAGAGTAAAAAGAAAACTCAAGTGATTTTTTTCCTTTATTCCTAAACAATACCTTTTATGTTCTATAGGATATTATTACTTTCTCGGCAACTGGCTAAAATTTTTTCATGTGTTCCACATTACCAGGAAGAGGTGGAGAAAGTTTCCTTCCATGCAGCCACTACTGCTGCAAATGCATCAGCAGGAGATTGGGTAAACTCGATTCATTTGGGTAGAAGGAGCCATTGCGTAGCAACCCTGGCAATTACGTGTCACAGTATGAGATGCTGAGTAATAGATATGTGTGATTCAAGGACTGTTACATTATTATCAGCTAGCACTGGCTTGTCTCATTCCCTATGCTTTGGAAAATGAAAATTTTTTAGAAAGCAATCAAAATGTATACACATAATATATACATATTACCTCAGCTTCTTGGTTTTTTATCTCCACCAAAAAAAAAAAAAGTAGGTTTTTGTACAAGAATGCTGACATTTTAAGGAAGGAAAAAATAGTTTTCTGTTTCCTTCCCTCTTAGCATTTCATGCTTTGTGTCATTTGATAATATACATGACTGGGTTTAATACTCAATCGTTTCCCAAATCCAATTTGACTACCTAACAGGGCTTAATTTACATGATGATACAATTTCTCACACCAGAAAGCGTAGTAACCCTTCTTCTTTGGAGGTTAATGGTGATCTAGCTTAAAGCCCAAAAGATAATTACAAGGAATGTGCTTCAGGTGACAAAGTATTTTTGACAACCCCAGACTGTTGATAGCTTTTTAATTATACTTCTTCCCACCATAGGAAACAGTATGCTTCTTCCTAAATAGTCTGCAGGCATTTGGGGTTTATTTATTTATTTTTTTAGCAAATTGCTATGCACTGTAATCAATATTTTAACTGGCTGCTACCCCAGGCTCTGCTCTCTTTCTTTCTTCTATTTGGAGCAGAAATTAAACTTTCTCTTATTTTTTTTTTTATTTCTTAGAAAATTAAATACAAAAGAGCATCAAAAGAAGAATACAAACATTTATTGACTTACTTCGTATCTTCTGCACCCATCTGATATTTTGTGACATTTAGAAATTGAAACTTTGCAGGATTTTTAGGTGTGAGCTTTGCTAACAGAGAAGGTCAGGCTCTTAAGCAACAAGGAAGTTTATGATTATTAAATATGACCAACGAGAAAGGAAAAAAAGGAAAATCCTGTGGCTGATTTTGCATTTTCTGTGTATTTTCTGCCCCTGCCTTACTCTGTGTGTGATAAAAAGGGCTGGTTTGGTCAAGAGCAGAAAGTAATTGTTGTAAATAACTGTGATACACAGCAGGAGCAATAATGTGCAGGGGCACCCGTTTTCCATTTAACTTTATATGCAAGTGTTGATTGTTTTTTATGCCACTGAAATTAGTTTCCCACTAGTATTTATGTGTCTTACAACAAATTGTTTGTCACTTTCCCTGATTAAATGCGCTCTTAATAACACCCAACTTTAAAAGTCTTTTCAGTTTGGAGCCCACAGTTCAATCATGATGCCTGCCCCTCCCGGCACCTCTCACTTGTCCTTAAATAAACACCGCTGTAACTTAAAGAGAATGGCAGAAAAGAAAAAAATGAGACCTGGGTGTAAGTGCTCCAAAAAAACAACCCAGGTCTTGGAACAGAACCAAAAAAGCAGAAAAACAATAATTGCTGTAGAAAATAATTAGAAGTGTAACACTACCTGTTCCGCCAAACATTCCTTACATTTTATTAGTCCCCCTGCAGGTTCTTATTAACATGCACAGAGAAAACTAAGTTCTCTGTTGGGGGAGATAGGAAATGAAAGAAATCCAGCACAAAGTAAATCCTTGGACAGCCAAGGATTTTCTTGCTTTTGATTTACACTTTTCTTAGTCCCACCTCTAGTTTAGCTCAGACTCAGATCTATTTCCAAGCCTTTGAGAAGCCTCAGCTGGATGGAGCTCCAAGCAACCTGTCTAGTGGAAGGTGTCCCTGCCCATGGCAGGGGGCTGGAATGAGATGAGCTCTAAGGGCTCTTCCAACCCAAACCATTCCATGATTCCATGATTCTATGAAATACATTATTTGAAGGTAATACGAGAAATTCTGGAAGCTGGAATAGTACAGCTCAATCTGGTTTTGTCCTATTAATTGTCAGTCCACGTAATTAGTCCCTGGGGTACCTGAGACCAGCAGGGAGGCTCCATAGGCTGGGTTTTGGGGCTTTCCAGGGAAGGCATGCAGCTCCAGTGCCCTCATTCCCGGCAGGGAGGCTCCATAGGCTGGGTTTTGGGGCTTGAAGGCATGCAGCTCCAGTGCCCTCATTCCCATGCTGGAGCAGCTTTGCAGTGCCCAGTCTTGTCAGCAGCAGTTACAGTGGTGCAGCTCTGCTAGCAAAGCCTCTAAACATCACTTTAACTCATCCCAGTTCTTCTGTTCTACTTTTCTTCCCCGCCCCCCCCAATATAGCTTGCTTTGCCTCACTGAGTGAAATAAGTGCTCCTGAAAAAAAAAGTTTCAATATTTAAAAAGCTCAACCTCCCCCCAAAAAACCCAATATCCATCTAGGCCAGCTCCCCCTATGCTGGGATTGCACAGGATCAGCTTAAAGAAGTCACCGACAGTGTCTGCTTCTGCAGACAAAGAAACAGGGGAGAAAAACTTCAGCATAGTACGAAATTTATGGAGAGTAATATTTGTTTATAAAAAAACCTTTTAAGCTATTCTACCCTTACAAAAGCTAGACTGGAATGAACTCCCCCAACTAACTCCAAGGCATATTTTTGCTAGGGATTTATCATATATTTACATTCTTGTCATAAATGACCTTTTATTTTTTTGTGTGATGTTTGCTCTTATTAAAGCCTAGTAACAGTGGAGGGTAGATTTTAAAAGCATGTCGGAGAGAATATTCAGCATTTCTATTTCTAAAAGAAAGAAGCTTTGCATACAGCATTGATCACACTTCAAAAGATGTGTTATTGCCTAGAGTGTGGTTACAAGGGAGTGCATTATCACTGATGGTACATTTTAATCTGAAAATAATAAAAACCCCTTTTGTAAACACACTGCAGCTACACTGAGTGACTGCAGTGAGAGTCCTGCTACTTTCTCCCTGTGAAATCCAACTATGTGTGGTGCTAGTGAAAATCAGAGTGGACTTATTCTGTCTGATTTATTTGAAGTTTCAAGGGCACATAAAAATAGCAAATGGCAGATTTGCACTCTTTTCCCCGGTATGGACATATGTAGGTTAATAGATAGATAGAGCAATTGGGACTGAGACACATTATGTAAGTTAAAAAAGTACTGAGTGTGGGGATTTTTCAGGGCCACAACAAAAAGCTCTGTGCAGAGGACTGATACTGGAGTTCACATTTCCCTCCTGACTGTAGATCAGAGCAGCACCTCTGAAGTAAGTAACACTTAAATTAGTCTTCACTAAATTGCAGTAAGCAGAGCAAATGAGATCCAGTTTACGCCAGGACACTGAATCACTTCTTTTTTTTTTCACTTGTCATGTAGTCCTTGGCTTCTCCAGCAAGCTTTTCATCACTGCTGAAACTCGAACAGTGCATTATGAGAATTGCATGAGTCAAATGTTTGGATTTAGTTTTGGTTTTCCCTCATCAGTCTACTCCAAAAGCAAAACGTCAGAATTATAAATATTTCCTAAAATCATTCCAGTTCTTCCTTCCCTCTACCCCTCCTCTAGGTATCATTTTCTATTCATATATCACAATGTCAAACACTTTCCTGTGGTCATCACAAGAATAACACTTGATTTACTTCCCTTCAACAGTTGATTTTTTACACAGGTCAACATTTTCCCGTTTATTTTTTCTGTCACATTATCATTATATTTACAAATAATTTAATGACAGTGTACTCAATGTATGATCTTGCAGCAACAAAACTCCCTTCTAAACCAGACTTCAAATATAATGGTTTAAAATGTCACTTCTCCGACACCAGGCAGCTGTGAAATCTGCCTGGGATGTTTCTGCTCTCTCAAGACATCTGTACAGTTACAGAGCTCTGTAAATCAAAGCAGTACACAGTGAATTTTAAGAGTAATACAGATTTCTAACCACAACAGGTTTTTTAATGTCAGGTATTTGTGTAGCTGCCTTGTCTTATTTACACGCAAAATAAAATTTGCATTAACTGAGCTGTGCTTTATAGAAAAGATTCTTACAATTCATCCATTTACTCAAAGTCCTGCTGCAAGCCCTACAGTCAGCTCCAGCACAGCCTTCTCCTTTGACACCAACTCTTCCTCTGAGCCTTACTTACTTACAGCTTTGCTTTCCAAAGGTGCAGACAGGCAACAAGCTACTGAGTAAAGTCCTTCTAGATATTCCTCCTTTAATTTGTGTAAGTTAGGCATAGGAGCTGTATCTGTTAATACAAACAACGCAAGACATAGCTGCAGTCTTAGTAAAATAAAGAAGTTTACGTGTGACCAAGTATTGAACGGCAGCAGCAGCACACGTTCCATGCAGGAAAGCTGCAGGAGCAGAAACCCCTCGCACCCAACACAACTCAAACAAGGGATCTGGGCAAACTCCAGCAATGCCTGATTCCTATTTTCATCCCCCTTTCAAACATAGGGCTCCCACCTGTTGAGCCACTGTGCTTATGCCTGCACAAATCTATGTTTCAATCAAATTGTGTATTTTCTGTTCCTTTTTTTTTTTTCTTCTCTCTGCCATATGCATAATGATGGGGTGACAGCTGAGAAGAGAACAGGCTGACATGTTCATCACTGTGAAGGATGGCCTCCTGTCACCTCAGCTGTGACAGAACGGTCACAGCCTGAAAGGGCCTAATGAATAAGGAAGGCTGGATTTTGTCCTTCCTCTGTGAAAAGTTGCAATAGTGCCTTTTTCCCACTTCATGCAACAACACAATGTAACAACGAGCAATCCTGCTTGGATCTGCTTCAGCAAGATGCTCAGTGTCTATTTTTACAAAACTGAAGAGTTTAGTAAAACAAAAGCAGCACATTTCAGGCTGCCCCTCAGCATAAGAGAAACATACAGGATGAATATGTCAAAAGGCAGTTTTCATCCACACCACCCGAAGATGCCAGGAGAAAGGTGGAGTGCTTCCCCATTCAAATGGCAACTGTAAACACCCACTTACTTTCAAGGATACCCTTCCTGGAGCTATTAAAGCCTGGGAAAGGTCATTTGTCAGGATACAATCCAGCAGTACATCTTGTCCTTCTAACAAGACGGATTTCTTTCCTCCCGTAGCAGCAAAAGAGAAACGAGTACCGAGCTAAAATTCCTCAAATTAGCAGTAACTAGAATGTTTATGGGTGTTCTAAGAATATGATCTGCACACTGGTAACAGCTAGGAAAGATTTTGTAATTCATTTGGTAGAGCAGAAGGTCATCCCTGTGCAGATGGAGAGCATTTGGTACGTCCTTACGCACACAGGACTGTAACTGTGCACTTGCTTGCCTATGTATGCATCCGATTTATGTGGTTTATAGGTATTGCGTGTAGAGATCATCCAGAATTGGGTGCACTGCCACTGTTAAAGACTCATTATGTGTAGTTGCACATATAAATCATGATTAATTTGTGACAGGGGGATGGTAGGAATGAGAACTGTTTAGCACTTGATAAAACAGACAACTGATTCTCTCTTCAAATACAGGAAGGTTCTGAAATGTTTTTACATGTACAGTCTCTTATACCTTTCCCATTTGAATTAAGTAGCAATTCAGTCTCAATGCTACAATGAGCCTGGATGCAAGTCAGACATAACCAATGAGTTTTCTTCTTCTTGATTAAAAGAATTCAATTTACGAATATAGCGTATTCAGTAAAATGTTACAAATATATAAGGCTCAGACTGTTTTATTAACTTGTGGGGTTGGGGGGGCACAGAATACTCTGGAATCAGCACAATATAATTTATTCAAATCAAAAATGAAGCACAAAACTAATAGCCTATATAACATAGCTACTTAAACTCCTTTTTTTCCCAATTATGAACAAGCCCTAAATCTGCAAAATGTGCATATATGAACATTCTAAACAAAAAATTAAATGGTTCCAAATAATTTGTTTTAAATCAAGCCTGTCCTTGTTGTCTTACATATATCTTGTAAACGCAAAATAAACCACTTAGCAAGTATAATTTCCAATTGAGAACCACAACCAGTTTTTTAAAAATTATCAATTGGGAAGTTTCAGCATTGCCTCATAGGAAAACTTTCCAGAATTTCCCTCTGAAATTGTGTCCCAACATGTGATAAATCCACACAGCCCAGCTGAGCAAGTATCCATAAAAACTGCTTTTGGAGTAGCTTTCAGAAGTGAAATGAAAATAAAATTAATACCGCAGTTGCTTGGAGTTCTTATCCTTACTAGTTTTTCTCCTTAAAGTAGTCCATGTCATTCAGTGTGGAGGGTAAGTTCTTCACCATGCAGACTGTACCAGAAATGCACATTGTGCTCTAAACCACAAACCTGACAGCCTAAAGATCTGAAAATCCAGCCCCCCTGTCTTGCAGAAGTTTGCACCAAATGCAGGGAATTTCAGTAGGAACATGAGTAGGGTGGATCACTATGAAATACCAATGTACACCTCTGCTTTAAGAGTATGAAAAGGTGGCAACCAACTAAAAGGATAAAATAAAAGAGTCAAATTTTATTTTGCAGCAAATCATGGAAAATATGCCTATAAAGAAATTACTTGCAGATGTTGTTTTTAGGAAGGGAACTAAAAAGCAGAGAGGATGAGGGCAATACACTGTTCAATGTGCGAACTACGTATAATTTATTAACTTGCCATTACATAAAATGTGTAATTAAAGAGTTAAATTGCTTCCAAACTTATACAATAACGTCTAAATAGCCCATATATCTACTGTGCTGAGAATGCCAGGGATTACACAATATAGAAGTGTGTTAACCTTGATTTATATCCGTACACTAACTGTATGTAAAAGTGCTGTATGGAGGGGCTGGGTGCTGCTACAGCCTTTGGTTTTAAAACTTGAGAGGGGCTGTTTTGCAAACCTTTAGTGTGGCAATTACACAGGAGTTTTAGGAAAACTCCCAGACAGATCAGCAAGTCATTAACTTTTGCTGGAAGACAAAATTATGATATTTAATCGCTCTGTTGTCTAAATGTGCAGAATTATTCCCCTCCCTAAGCAGCTCCTGTCAGAGACCCGATAGGTGATGCTGAGGGATTCCCAGGCTCCCAGTAGCCAGCAGCTCTTCTGCTGGTCTGCAAGGAATTCTGGGAGACACTGTCAGAAAGCAGTTGCTTCTGTCTCTGTTTCCTTGCAATCAAATTATTGCTGTTAAATGTTTTCATTCTGACAGTTCAGTCACCTTCTGCTATCATGAAACACATGAAGTGAGTAAATTCCCAGCTGCATTTTGTCAGGACTTGGAAATCTGGATGATTTGGAAGTCACCCTTTGGGATTACTAAACCAACTGCTGTTGGTTTAGTAGGATGATTAGTGTAAAGTAAGGAATGTGTTTGGAAAAGGGTGTTTGGCATCAGGAATAACCACTGCTGGACATCGGGCCTGTGAGAGAAGAGATTTTTGTTTTCTTTAGGAGTTATCCTTCATTAGGGGGAATATTTTGAACTACATGGGGTAGAGCTTTGTGAGGCTGAAACACTCTGAATTTATTGCAATATGGAATCTGTCCATGGATATTAACGTACCAATATATCAGTCAGTTATTTTGGGGGTTCTTGGGGTCAACAAGCTGACTGGAGTACAGGACCCAGTTTAGATCATAAGTTCTTTTTTTAAAGGAGAACATAACTTTTTCTCTGTCATTCTTATACTTTACCTTCCCTAAGTCTTCTTAAAGGATGGAATTTTTTTTCCTCCATTGCTAGAAATATACTGGTAAACAACCTATCTGTATAAAAAAAGAGAGGATCTACTTTTTAATGGGATATGTGGACTGTCAAAATAAAAGTTACTCTGAAGAAAAAAATCACACTGTAAAGATGGCATGATTTAGTATAGAAAGTTCATACACAAAGGGAAGTCTGCAAATTAACTGCAAATTAGAATGTTCCTATTATATTTGTGTACAACAGATAATAATCTTATTATATTTCACCCTTATTTTGAACACACTTCCAAAAACTAATGAAGGCAATAGATGACCATAATCTTCAGTGTACTTAAAATTTTAGAAAATATTGAAAAACCTGATTTTCATGAGATTATATCCTAAATTTTGATAATAATAAATTGTATAAACACCTAGTATGCACCAGACTGAAGTTTTAAGATTTGAAAGTCGCATGTTTAGCAACACCCAGAATTGGTGATGCTACCCATCCTTCTGTAGGTGTGTGAAGGGGCAAGGCAGGTAAGACAGGGGCTTTTGAAAAACTTGATTAAGAGCAAGAAGTGTTGAATCCAACAGCAGCTGTACTGGAAACAGTAGCACAAAAGCAGCTACGGGCTTGGTAGGAACAACATGGAACTGTCCTCTCTTCCCACACTCCAGACAAAGGCTTGCAAAGAACCTTTGGCACAGTGCTGCAAATTAAGCCTGTTAACAAGTATGTACCTTAGCTTTTGTGGCTAATTAAATGGAAAAAGATTTCCTCAGGAAGCAAAGAGCACAGAAATGCAAATGGAATGAACAGACAAATAAAGCTAATATGCTGTTTTCACAAACATCAAAGAGTTTTCTACGTGACATTTTGTACACTATTGAGATTTTGTGCTGGTTATATCAGAGTTTTACTGCTGTTTTTTGCTCTGTTTTAGGTACAAATCTGACACTACCTATAATGAAGAGCAGAAAGTCAACACACCTATTTGTAGCCAACACAGCTAAGCCATTTATCAGATCCCTGATAAAGCAAGCACAAGTTTTCAAAAAATCTTGGGCTTTTCTACAGAGCAAATTATTCCCTATTCGCAGTAATACTCATCTTACAGGTATTTAATTGTTATTTTTGCACCACTGGCACAACAATTCTGTTCATTTCAGCTTTGAAGTCTTAATTTGGCAACTTCGGGTTTGTATTTAAGTGTGAGTGCCCATCCCTGGAAGTGTCCAAGGCCAGACTGGACAGGGCTTGGAGCAACCTGGTCTAGAGGAAGGTGTCCCTTCCCAAGGCAGAGGGAGTGGAACAGGATGATCTTTAAGGCCCCTTTCAATCCAAACCACTCTGTGATTTTATGAAAAGCTGATGACATCATGTCAGTGCTACCTACTCTTTGAAGAATACCCTTTTTTTAATGGTTAAACATTAAATAATGGAATTTTAAAACTCCAGCTTTAAAGTTCTGTTTAAAAGACACTGTGAGCTTTGAGAATTTCTTTATCAGTTTGTGCCAGATTTGATCTCCATCCTGTACACAGGGCAATGGACTAAGCATTTTACACAAGTGTAACTACTACAATGAACTCTGCATACCACCACCCCCACACACTAATAACCAGCTCTGATTGACAGTTCTTTGAATCAATGGCATTTGCACAACAGTAGTGAAGATGATCCAGTTTCAAAACAACATAAAAATTAACTGGAACAAAGTTTAGGCTGCTGTAAAAGCTCCCAGGTGCCCCAAAATTGCCAATATGGGCATCTTTGCTTCTGCTGGTGTTTGAGCTCACTTGCCTGTTATTTTACAGACTGTTCTATTTTAGCAGCGCTATTTTGGCCAAGATCTCTCTCTTTAGGGCTTTCCTTCCATAGCATCTCTTATTTACCATTTAATAAAGCCTCTGTAACATTTGACAACCAGAGGCCACAGGGAACTTTGCTGCTGCCACCAAAAACTTCCTCTGGAGCATCACCTTTGACACAAAAGCAGAGAAGAAAGAGCAGAGCGAGACCTTTCTCAGCGCAGCCGCCCATCCCCAGCCGAGATAAGACAACAGCCCCATTACTGCAGACAGTGTAGGGCCTGCAGTACAGGGAGAGCAGGTGTTTAACATCACCTCAGCTCTGCTGGGAGAGCCCAGCGTGCAGGACTTGGCATTCAGCATCCCCGCTTTCATCTACATGGGAATTCCGCAAGGAAAACCCCTCATCCCCAACGAGTCCCAGCACGAGCCCCTCTCCATTGCCCAACAGGATGGATCCCGCTCTGTAACGAGGGTTCCACCTATGGTTTGCAAGGAATGCTTCCATTGGGTAAGTACTGTTTGACATTCCTCTCTTCCCCCAGCACGTGCCGCTCCGTCCCGCTGGCAGCATTGATGGCAGCTGCCGGACACGGTTCGTGACTCCAAGCTGAGCCCCTGCTCGAGCCATTTGCTAAAGCTGCCGGGGTCCGATCATGAACACGATAAGAAGCAAAGTGGAGGAAGCAGCAAACACCAGACAGTTCAGCCAGAAGTCAGGCTTTTCTTACAGCCCTCTGGACAGATGGGGAAGAACAGCTTGTACTGATTTTTTTTTTTACCTTATTTTTTATCTAGTTCATCACTATTCCTAACTACTTCAGCCTTCAAAATTTTATAAGCAACTTAAGGTCTGCAAGGTCACTACTTCCTAAAGGGATTTTAATTTTTAAAATTTACAGATGGTTATTCAGTTCAGACCTGTGAGTTCATAAACAATTTTTGAACTACATGGTTTATGGTTGTATTCTAATTGTAGCAAGATGAAAAAGGTCTGATTTCCTTTTTTTTCCTAGCTTCAGGCAGAATATTTTTCCTTTCAGCTATACATTTCAGCCATTCTAAAAGCATCTGAAACGTAAGAGAGCTAATATAAAAAAGATTTTCCTCCCACAACTAAAGTAGCAGGTCTTTCTACCTGCTGCGAGATGTGTCACATTAGAGTTTACAGATATTTTGAAAATATAACATCACTCTCTCTCTTTCCCTGACACCAGCAGGCACCTGGATTCATGGTTTAATTGCAAGTGCTTTCAGTTAATGTCAGTGTGTAGGTGTGAGTGGGGATCAGGAGCTTTAGCACTAGGAGAAGTTCACAGCCATCTTCACTCCAGTTACACTCCCCATCTCACCCATTTTTGTAGTATTTCAAAGAAATGCTGGCCAGAGGACAAATGATCAAAGAATGTATTAAAACATGCTACTTGTATCTACAGTTATTGCACTTTTTAATGTTTTTACTCTTTTTGCTGAACTGGTAATATCTTAATTAACTGGGAATACTCACAAAATTCTCCTTGGGTTCAGTTTTCCCTAGTGGGAATGCCATTCCTCAGTTACTGCTCGCCAGGGATGACATCTAACCAGCTGAGGCACCCCAAAAAATCCAACCCCAGTGATTTACAGGCTTTAATGATAAACAATCTTTTACTTCTACTTTTCTTGACTAACTGCACCCATGTTCTTATATATGACACCACTTGGTTTCCACTGAGTGGAAATTTGTGATCCCTCTGCCAACAGGCCTTGCAGGGGTATCCTCCTGTTTGGCATAGAGGCTGCTAACACAGAATTGTGAATTCTCATTGTGGAACATGCTCACTTATGAGAATCACCTCTCTCAACTCAAAGGATGTATCTCCCTAAAGAGTACTTAAAATAGGGCTTCCCCCAAAGTTATTTTCCTTTACCCTGATTTCCCTTGATCTTGTATTCAAAATGACCAATCCACTCTCATTCCCAGCACTTATTCCATTCTCTCCCTCAAAAGCATATCAAAAATTTCTCATTTTTCCACCTTTTTGCAGACATTTCCAAACCAACGATCTCCATGGCTTGAACAAGAAGTAGTGATGTAACCTATTTAATTTACTTCTGTTACTTTTAAGAACCTGATTTTTTCCTAAAGAAATCCTCTGCTGCGTAACTATGGCACTTATTTGTTTTTTTCTAATGGGGATCAAATATTCTTTATTTTTAACTGTATTTTATACATGCATTACTGTGCATGTTAAAAATACATGCAGAGCAGGATACTGTCAGCATTTTTTGCAGTGAGTCACCAGCTTCACAGCTGCTGTTCTGAAATAATATATTTAATCTCCAGTTTTTTCAGCTGTGTCCAAACAGACCACTGCTCCTGTGCTGAAATCCCTTCACTTTAATGGGTACTATGTACATATTCCCATCAGGAGCAGACTGCAGAATTAAGTCTCAGTCTGGCTGCCTTTCGCACATGTTGGGCTCTCATGGAGCTGCAGAGGTGAAAATTGAGAGGTGAAGAAATGACAGTTTTGACACCCTCATACAGTTATAGCACCTGAAAGTATGTGCAGAGTATTGTAAAATTATAATTAATTAATTTAATTTAACTGAATTTAATTCAGGCCAATGATGTCTTCTAAAATCGAGAATAGAATCACAGAATCATAAAATCACAGAATGGTTTGGGTTGGAAGGGACTCCAAAGACCATCTAGCTCCAGCCCAGCTGCCATGTGCAGGGACACCTTCCACTAGACCGGGCTGCTGAGCTCCATCCATCCTGGCCTTGGACAACTCCAGGGATGGGGCAGGCACAGCTTCTCTGGGCAGCCTGTGCCAGGGCCTCACCACCCTCACAGTGAAGAACTTTTCCAAATAGCTGTCTTCTCGTACTGTCACTTTGAATCCATTCTCCCTTGTTCTGTCACTACATGCTCTTGTAAAAAGTCCATTTCCTCCTCAACCAAGAGCAAGTGGCTGTCCTGATCCCCTCTCCAGCTCTTTCCTTGCATTTCAGAACAAGTTGCATGCACAGACTCTGTTTCCTTCCTGCAGAGGATGAAATACATCCCACAATAAAAGTCAATGAGGCTGTGCAGCACAAG
The DNA here is from genome assembly GCF_000691975.1 of Corvus brachyrhynchos. NCBI lineage: Eukaryota > Metazoa > Chordata > Aves > Passeriformes > Corvidae > Corvus > Corvus brachyrhynchos. Next base: position 1,979,424 of record NW_008239283.1, on the reverse strand, counting down.
GCCAGTGCCGGTGCTGTCCCCGGGGGGGTTGTGATTGACGGAGACAATCGGAGACACTAATGGCAAAGGCTTATACAGTCCACTAGGAATATTTACTCTGCATTTCATATCTGCCACACAAGCCTTAAAACCTGTTTGCTGAATGTCACTGTTTCACTCCATCAACACCCAACACAACAATCAAACTCTCTCCAGTGGGGATCTGGTGTTTGCTCCGCCTTTCCTCTACTGAGCACCATGGGTTAATAAACTGGGAAACTACTCATGGCATCCTATCTATGAACAACAATCATCTCTCTGCCTTTCTAAATTTTGAGTTCCAAAACTGGGCACAATTACTTGACAAATCATTATTCACTTGGAGGACTGGTATTTCCAACCAGGTTTAAATACTCCTTATTTTTCAGTTTCCTTCTAAGTCCTCAGACTTCTTAGAAGGCACGTAAAGGATGCTGTTTCAATACTTGCAACCATAAAAATAAGCACTCTCTCTTCATTTCTATGATAAAAAAATTAAATATTTAGACTCCAAATAAGCTAAATAGAACTCTCAAAATATCTGCTGCTCTTTAGGAAGTTCTATGAGACCCAGATTAAAAATAAAAAGAATTTCGAAGATCAGTTATTGCTGGTTTATTTACAGTTTCCCTTCTTATTTACAGTGAGTGCTTAAGGAAATATGGAATTAAAAATCAAGTACTCTTGAATGTCTATTGAAAACAAGAGTGATGCGGTCAAGAGGGAAGGGTTTTATTCACCGAACCTCAGTGTCACTCCTTCATGTGTTGTATCAAAATGATGTTATTAACATTAACATCACTGCTATTTGTTTTTAATTTGGGGTTTGGTAGCTACAAGCACACATTGCTGCCAACAGCCCCAAGCTCCAATGGGATCTTGGTACATGCTGGTGCCAATTCCGTGTCTGAGTGCCAGGAGAAATGTATGGGGTTCACTGCCCATCAACAGCTTTTTGCTTTGTGCTTTCTTGAACTAGAAGACTTCCTGTTACTAAGCATCTGCAGGCAGGTAAATGGGAATATAATTGACTTTCCATGAAAAAAAAACAGATTTATCTCAGTGTGGCAAGCATAGAAAGACCACTTTGTGAACCTGGGCCAAACCAGGCAAAAAATGCTGGAAGCTTCAAGAGAGACTCCCAAGAGAGCAGTACAGCTGCTTCAAAGCAGCAACAGAAAGGCCCAGCACACAGCCTGGAGGCACTGGGCACTCCTGCTCTGAGGAGACCAGACCTGGGGCTACCAGGGCCCAGAACCAACTGAACTGGCAGCAAATGAGAGAAGATCCCAGCACCTCTCGCCTCCACCCCCATATACACAGAGCTATTCCAGCACACTCCTCCCCAGCACATACAACATGCCCTAGAGAACATCCACCTCTTAACAAAGAGGGAAAATAGAAAAAAAAAACAGTTGAAAGTGCTCATACAGCACAGGCTGGAACTAAGCCTTTTGGAGCCAGTAACTATTCAAATAAAGCAATGCTGCTTTCCTTTCCATTAACATTATCTTCCCTATCAATACCCAAGGCCGGTATTTCTTAGTGCTGGCTGTAAAAGCAAGTTTAAAGGCTCTGAAGTCTCACTCCCCAGTTCCTCCCCTGCTCTGGTGCACTGACTTGGAAGGCTCCTGCACCTCAGGAACCCCCTGTGAACCGAGGCACTACATGGATGCCAAAAGCTCACTGTGCCAGTACTGCTCCTGGGGAGAATCCTTGAAAAGAAAAGGTAAGGAAACCCCAGGAGCTGTGCTAATTGATTTTCCATATAAACAAGTAAGTCATTAAATAAGCAACTCAGTGGCTTTACTCTCATGAAGTTAATAGCTAAATGCTCAAAAGGAATTATACTTAAGTCCTGGTTAACTCTTAAATCTATATATGCTGCTTACGCTGAAAATTTAACACATGCTAGTGAGGAATAACCCCAGCAAATGAAAGTATGTATTTCCTGTATTCATGGGAAACAAAAACAAATGGAGCTATTTGTCCTACCAAAACTACGTGTTTCAGAATAAACAAAGCCAACTGTTTATATTTTAGGTTTGTTGGGGGAAGTATTTCAATAAAAGACACTCTGCTTTCAAATAGCCTACACATGAAAAAATGTATTTATTAGGTTAAAAGTTGTCTACCAAAAAGGAGCTCAGTGGCAGCCTGAGCCAGGAGTCTCTAATGCCCATGAGATCTCTGGAGCACAGGGATATTCTGCATTTACTCCCCCAGGCAAACCCCCAGCACTGGGGAATCTTCACCAAAGCATTGGCTCAATCAACCCACTGCAAACACAGTCACACTAAAACGCTTTTCCTCACAACCCCTCCTTCAAATCTTTTTCATCCCCATAATTTTCCAGACTCAGTATCCATCATTCTAATTTTCTATTCTCTAAGCATCCAAGACTCTCTTGGACAAACCACAGAATTCCAAGCTACTAACCCCTTTGCTGAGCGCAGTGTTTTTCTACTAAATGCTGTTCTTCTCCAGTTCTTTGGCTTGCCTCCAGTTGCCAATCTCAATTTGCAGTGCCACCTATCTCCATCTGCAGTGGCCCTCTGTCCCCCAACCAGTTCCTTCCTGCAGCTCCAGCTCCTGCTCTCATCACTTCAAGCCTCAGCATCCATGACCAGCTTTCCCACATCACTTCCCCAGCAGTATTTTCTTTAACTCCAATGTTTTGTCTCTGCCAAGATCTCAGTAATGACTCCCTGGAACGAGCAACGATTTTGCTCTTTGTTGTAGGATATGGTAGCCAATGTTGTATGCAATTTTGGGAGTCAGTCTCATAACTCTCACCAACAAGACGGGAGACAAACCACAGAAGCACAGCGGCTCACAAATATATATATATATTTAATATATATGGAGTTTTAAGGAATAGCTACAACCTCCTCATATCTGTTACAGTTTCAGGCTCAGTCTGTGCAGCCACTGGGAAACTGTGATGCCAGGAGGCAAGTACTGCTGACCTTAACTAATACTTACCCCAGCCACAGCCCAAGTGAGGGCCAGTTCTGTCCTCAAACACTGGGAAAATCACACCTTTTCTACTTAAGAAGCAATAAAGAAACAAACAGAAGGCAAAATATGTGAATATTAATAATTCACATAAGTAACAATTGGCTGAGATCCCATATTTTTATCACCACTGAACTTCTACCACTATTGTTCCTGCACCGTCACAGTGTATAAGGCCAACATATTTCAAAATTGCAAAAGGCATGCACAAAAAAAGAGAAGAAAAAGCAAAATGTTTCTTCATTTTAATATTTATGTTTCTAATAACTGTTTTCATTCTAAGCATCTCGAGAACAGTAACTTTCATACAAAACTCATTACTTTTAAGAATTTTAAATTAATGCAATAACTTCCAAATATCTATCCTTGCTAATTTCTACTGTATTAACAGTTCTTCATTACTTGAACATATTTTTGCATTGACTGCAACAGCAACAGGCTAGGACTGTAAATTTTTTTAATGCTGGGGTATTGGATTTTGAAGAATTAAAACCAAATGGAGAATCTTGGAATGCTGATGAGATTGTTGCTTGGGCACTTCCTACAGATATTCTGTTCCAACAGTAGGCAGTGGGAGGATTCTTTTCAATCCAAGCAAGTCAGTAAAGGTGGCATAAAGTACAAAATGGCTGTCTTCAAAATCCTATGTAAATTCCTGCAACTCCAAAAAAAAGAGGGGAACATGGAAACTCCAACTCTCTGTAGCTTGGGCTTGGTGCTCAAACATAACTCTGAGTCTTACAGATGACCTAAAAAAAGACAGTATTCAAAAGCCATTAGGTAATAGATGCAGAAGGTATTAAGAAATAAATTGCATCTAAGCCCTAGAGGACTCCCCTCTGCTGTGAAATTTTTCCAGGACTGGCTTGGCAGCAGAACACCAACCATTCCCAGCTCAGAACAGCCCGGGATTCCAACAATCTGTGCTCAGTGCTGCTGACAGAGGAGACCCACAAGGGCACCTGGATGTCGATCCCAGAAGACATCTGTTTACTGAAGGATTTCTCAGAGGTTCACTGGCCTGCAGCAATTTGCACTGGACTCAATGCATTCATTTAAGAACACTTATTTAGGCAGAATGTGAATTTCTGGTACCTACAGAGGTTCACCCACCATTGCTCTCAGCACTTCTCAAAGATGATGGATGCTCTTAAGCAATCACTCTTTACTTTGACAGGTAGGGTTTTTCCTGTATTTTCTAGTGTCCTTTACAGGTCTTCATATTCCTGGCAAAGAAGTGTGGCACAAACCTTGAACAGACCTTTCCCTTTTTCAGTCTTTAGTGCGAAAATGGGGGAAATACGTATTTTCTATGTGAAAACTTGTATTACAGCACCAATACTAAAGCAAAAATGATGATAATACATCAAGTTCAGCATGTCAAAAACAAAATCCAAGTTCTGTTCTCCTTTGACATTCTGCAGTTTCTAATTGACTGGAATGGCAGAATAGGATCCATGAAGAGAACCATAAAAAATAGAGGTTTAAATCACCGTTTAATTTATTACAAATTCCGTTTTATTTAACAGTCTATAAACTCAGGCAAAAATTCTACAACTTTGGTTCTGTACATTTTTTTTAATTAGTTTCTAGAAAGACTGTGTTACACAGAAATTCTAATGAATTATTTTTTGGTTGAGCTCCTCCTCTGTTACCTATCTCAGATTTTCTGATCATTAGGTATTTCTCATGCATGTCGGACCTTTCATTTCTAATGCTCAGAATGATCAAGGAGCCTGATGTTTTGTCATTTATTTTAAAATTAGGATGACCCTGAAAACTAGCTCAGTCAGTCATTTCTGTACAGCAGTCCCTTATCATTAAAGCAGCAACATTTTCCCAACCTCCATAATTAACCTTTTTGTACAAGTGAAAGCAATAGCAATCTATCCTTTGAAAGCTCTTCTGGGTCTATTTAGCACACTTCTCTCACAACTGAACAGAAATAAGCCAGCAAAGATGAAAGAAAAAAAAAAAAAAACAAAAAACAACAAACCCTGAACCACCCTGCTTAGAATAAAATTAGATACTTTGTTCTATATCAGTCATAAAAATATCGCAAATCAGAATTAAAACCTCGTTTAACTTCTTTTTTTTTTCCCCCAGGTCATAAATGTCCTGCTTTATTTTTCATCTCTACACACTCATCGGTTCCTGGTAAAATGTGTATTGCTTTCAGCATAAGATTATTTCCCCTTTTATGCAATTGTTTGCTTCTACTCCCTATTCAAAAATCAATTTTTATTGATCCAGTCAGTGGCACATTGTTTCCCACGAAAAAGGAGAACTATGTCATGCTAATTCATACAAACAGGCAAGTTCCACGGCTGTATCTGGCCTTCTTTTTCAGAAAGGATATCTTGTTTTTTTCTGTTTGAAACAGGGAGAGGAGATGATGATAAACACAGGCTCACTCCATAATACTGGATGCAACACTTAGGGAAAAATTACAGCAGGAGAACTTGGGCTTAGGTTGACAGGCATTAAAGCAGAGGGCTGATTTACCCCAAGAGCTTGGCTCTCATGGAGAGAGGCAGGACAGTAATGCTGGCAGAGTCTGATGCATCACTTCAGAGCTCGTGGTGCCTGGGACTGCAGAGGTGCTCCAATGGAAAAACGGAGACTGACGCCAGGCAGCCCAGAGCATATCCATGAGACACTCCAGCTTCGTTCCACAGCCTGCTATCTTGCTCAAATTACCAGGATAATTTTCAATTTTCCTTTTGGAAAACAAGCCACAAACACAGGAAACTATACCTACTATCTGTATTTTAAAGTTAGCATTTGAAGACCTATATATTTCTTATACTTTGGCTGTGAGCCTCTATTTCTGTTGCTGCAGGGAATGGAAATACCCAATGTATAAATTTGCCACAGTGGCAGAGATGAAACCTGTGTTTGCAGGAAGAAAAGGAATCAAGGTCTTGGCAGAAGGGTTTTTATTTGTTTGTTGTCTGCTGTTTTCATTTTTCTGGCAGCCACATGAATCAGATGAAGAGTTTTGAATGCTGGAATAAATCTCAGCAGAGATACAGTGAGCAAAAGCAGGTGAAGTGAACAAAGCTGGAATTTAATCACATTTCTATTATAATCAAATATGCATTCACAGTTGTGTACAACATATTATAAAAACACACAATGAGCTAAACTGTGATTTCAGCAGTGTAAATAGCAGAGAAAATGCATTGATCTCAGGAGAGTACTTCTGGCTTCTCACTGGTATAACCAAGAAGAATTCTGAACAACAAATGCTAATTATATACAATATAATCTGGCAATCTGTACAACCATCACTGAAACACAGCTCTGATCACCCTGCCAGGAGGCTCACTGGTCTGAAACTTTGCTGCAGAAAGAAATATAACCCTCTGATTTTTGTCAGGCAGCAAGTCAAACTTTGAGTCACATTAAAATAAAAAACATCAATAAACATGTAACAAAATATCTCCATTCTAGTTTGCCTTCCCAACTCAGTTTATGGATAAAGTATGATTTTGTAATATAACGACTCACCAAAACCACAAAGAAAAATATCCTGCAAATTTATTTTTCCATCTTCAATTTTACATAATTTGCTGTTTGATTAGTAGAAGAATGCAATTAAAAACAAAGCCCATGTAATCAAATTAGGAGCTGATTTATTTCTAAATTGTATTCCTCATTGTTAGAAAGTCAGCAACAAAACTCAGCTGACATATAGAGATAATACCCATAAGAAAAAGCACCCATAAGAACACCCTATAAAAAAAACCCGTAAGAATAAGTGGGCCAGTGAAGGCAGGCAATACACCCAGCTTTCGGGACTTTTCCTTTTCCTTTATCTGAGCTGTAACATGCATTTATTCCCAGTTTATCAAGTGCTTAACAGGCAAAAACAGCCCAAAAGATTAAGACTGAACCAGCCGTCTTTATCTCCTCAGTCCTCAACTGGCTTTTAACACATTTAGTAAAAGCAAGTGCCTTGTCTCATTTTCATCAACTCTAACTGGAATTACTGTGGTTTCACTGATACATGAACTACCCTACAACCTAATTTCTTTCACCTTTAGTAAGGAGAAGGAATGCCCTGGCCTGCTCAATCCCATGGAAAGCCACCCTGCCCCACGGGTGCACAGTTGGCACCCAGCTAAGAGCCCAGCAAACTCAGCAACTGCATTTTAAGCATGCTGGACCGCGGTTTTCAGGTTTAACTGAAATCTGAAAATCAATTCTAATATTCATATTGCCAGATGTTGTCCAAGGTAAGTGTGGAAAACCATCCTGCAAACATTTTGATTCAACACCTGCCGACTCCGATGAGCAGAGTCTCGGTATCATCCCTGAGGTTGCTATGCAAAAGTACCTCCTTCCCTAAATGCATTTTAACATCTACCCAATGAACTCTTCCTCAAAATCATCTGGTCTGAACCCGAGGTTACAAGTAAACCATAGTACATGTGATCATTTGTTGCTCCTGACACCTTCCCTTTTTTCTTCACTTGAAAAATTGATCATCTTAATACCAAAGAAAGTTTGTATTAACATAAATCTTTTCTACTTAAGCACTGGCTTGGACAACGAATTATTAAATCTTGACAAAAAGAATATTTATGAGATACAGAAGAGCCTTTTGACATAGAGAAATCAATATTTTTTTTTCCTCAGAATTCTCGGAATCATCAAAAAGATAATATTTATAGAGAAAAAAATCCTAAGGCAATGACAAGCGTGGTGTTGTGTATTTCTTATGTCAGTGCAATAAAATAAACAAGAGAAGAAATTAATGAAAGAGCCACTAATATGTCACAGGGACGTGCTATTTTATATGCTAGGGGAAAAGGGAAGAGTCCACACGGTTCCAGAGGAGACGCTGGTACAGGCACACGGAGTCACACCCACACACTCAGCTTCAAAAACCACACAAAGCTCCTCTTACGGGATTTGTACCACCACGTTTTGGCTCTAGACATCAGCTCAAATCCATACTGTTAGCGTATGTACAAAATGGCCTAAAATCTCTCTCATTATTATCAAAACCTCCCCTAAAGCCCCTCGCTTCACACGCAGACCCTGAGGTCCCGTCTTGCACCACACCCAGGACAGCCGGTTCTGTGCCCATCCACAGCTTGGGAAGATGGATGTCTCCAGAGGTTACTTGATTTTCTAGGATGTCTTACACACACAACTGCACCCCAATCTGAGCACTCGCCCTTCCTTTATCTCCAAATGAACCCCTGCAATTTCTGAAAAACCCAGCCAAGCTCATCTTCCCATATTCCAGTTACTACAAGGTCTGAAATAGGAACTATTACTTTCCTCGTACTTATTTTTAAAGGTTAATTAATGTTCATACAACATCCTTCGACGACTAAATTCCATTATTATAGATTTGCTCATAGATCAGTGCACAAGACAGCAGATTGGCATTCTTTGCTTCAAACTGATGCAGTACAGGAGTCACAGAGTATTGATGGTCATGGCTGAGATGCTGTAGAAGACGATGTTGAGAACTGCATATATTACGTTTCTAAAGCAAAGCTGACCCTTGCCAGCTCTATTGATCCTCCATTAAATTCACCCCTTAAAAATCAGAGGTGAAAAAAACACCTAGTTTCCTCACTTCTAATTCATTTTGCTCTTATCTCCTTTTGCCTAATATATAGTTTAATGATTTTAAAAGGTACCAGGTACCCAGATTATGGCTATTTTTCAAACTTAGTGATTTATACTTGGGTAAATTCACGTACAACTTCCCTTTGGGAGATTTGGGCTTCTGTGAAATGCAGGTCCACTCCTAAAACGAAAAGGGCAGAAGAGCAGCCCACTGCAAGCACTTGCCTTCCAGGAAGGGAAACAGCCCTTTTGGGAAATGACAAGATAAATCTTAGATCAGACAGCCTGTGACATTTGTAGTGTTTGAACTTGAAGGGAAAGAAAATTAATTCCTCCTGTTTTCACACGCCAGAGTGACTGACGACACCTTGACTTTATTCCTAGATTTACCATTTGCCTTATTTCTAACCTGAGATAAATAAGGGAAAAAAAACCCCAAAACCAAAAAAACACCACATATTTCTAGCACTTACAAAAGGACAAAATCAAATCACCCTTAAAGGGATATTAAAATTAGTTGCAATGCCTAACTATTATTTAAAGAAAAACACTTGGAAATCTTCCAGTGAAAGGCATTAAGTACCAGAGAGCATTATTATTTTTACAGTGTTTGAGTGCATTCATCTGCCATTGCCTTTCCTTTTAGCCAAGAAAAGCTCAGAGGAGCTCAGCTGACCTAAGTGTTCTGAATTTTCCTCCTATGCTCTGTGGTTCTGTTCAGGTCCATCATGTAATTTAAATGCTAGTTTTCATTGTTCAAACAAAACTGTACTTCTGAGATGCTTGTGATAGGAGATTATTTTCATTTCTTTTTGTGGTAGTTTGAATTCTGGTCAATCTTTTGTGTCCTTTCTGTTCGGTGCCAGCTGCTTTGTACCTCAGCTGGCAGTGAGTTTTACATTCCAGGGTTATGGGAAGGGACTTTAGGAAAAAGCTCATTGTCCTTTTGTACTGCAAAAGGAACAGTATGGCAACTGAGACAAAAAGAGCACACTTTAAAGACAAGTATCAGTTGATAGTGTAGCAGAAGATCTAATTTTTTTTAGACATGGACAAACCAAGCCCCTGGGAACATGCAGTACTTTGCATAAGAGGGCAGTAAATAATTTGGCACTGATTTATTCTAGGCCAACTTAATGCCACACTATTAATATAAAAAATATTGTCCCTGCATTCACCAAGATTGACAGAGTAGCAGAAGTATACATGGTCTAAAACGCATTCTAAAAAGAAGAATTAATGTATAAAATTAAGAGTAAAAGATAAGGAAACACTCAAAATAGATTCCTTTTAACTCGATGTGGAGTTGGATGAAGAACAGCACCATGACATTGCACATGGAAGGAATGTCAGAGGAAAGAAGGGTTACTGCGTTTTTCTAGCTCTCTCGTTGAAAAAGATGGATTTTTCTTTCTATCACACAGGCAAATGTTTACAGTGATCCTACTGCTTGTAATTTAAAAGATGCTCAAATCAGAGTCTCACTAACTTCAAAAGCATTATTCTGGCCATGACATTACAAAACACATTAGGTACCTACCCGGGTACCTCCCCAGAGCAGCAGGTTACCTGAGCAGAGTCCTTCCCACTCGGTTAATGAACCTTCCTAAAGGGTACAGCTGCTCTGTGCCACTCTGGGCCTTTAAAAACCTTCCCTCTGGTATCACTCACTGTTGCTATGTTCTAAACTGTTTTCAAACTCCAGCCATCATTCTTTGAATCAAAAACCCATACACTCAGAAGAGGTCCGTCGAGAGAACAGTCTGTGAAGTCTTGACCTTCTGATTACCTCTTCAAAGAAAGACCTGGATGAAGGCAACGACTCCAAAATAAGCATTTGATTGATAATATCATGAAAGCCAAGTTTATGTTCTTTAAACATTTTGATGGAGCCACAAAACAATCCCCTTTGCCTCCTTTGACAGAATTTCCTACAGTACTTTAAAGAAATTCTGGTTTATCATAATTGTGTGCAAAGAGGGAAAAAAAAAACCCATAAACACAATTGGGTGTGTGATTTGGAGTCTATGATTAAACACTAAGATGTATCATCTTGAGCTTGTGAAATGCTGCCTTTCATACATCACTGCTCTTACTCTTTAGATGTCAATACTTTCAGACATTATTCACACAAAGCTTGACAGTGAAGCAAACATGGTTCAGAGGAAGAAGCGAAAGGGCCTCAGTGGCCCTGGCAAATCCGAAGATGTTTCATGTCATCTGAACCAGCCATGACCCCTTTCCCTGCCCACTGTCCCACGGGTGAGAGGAGAATCAGCTTCCTCAGAAAGACCATTTTGATCAGTTTACCAAACTCCAAATGCAAAAGGGTATAAAAAAATACTGTTTAGAGATCTCCTTTTCCCATCTAATTTGTTTTGCCTTAAGCCACTGTTGGTTTGGTAACGGAGTTTAACCACGCTGGCCTCTAAATTCCATACGTGGGAGAATAGCATTAGGATGTTGGGATGTTTTTACTGCCAAGCATGCTACAGATGAAGCAAATGCCCAAAGAATAAAACCCAACCATTCATCTGCATAGGATAAATCAGAGCTGTCTTATTTAGGCTAAAAGCAAGATGCAGGGATGAAAGGAGAAAGCTGAGCAACTTTTTTCCTGAGTATGCTTTACTTTCCATTAGAAATTGTGCCTCTCCAGCACAGACTGTGGCTGGCAGGGTGGAGATCTGCACACTGCATATACAGAAGCTGCCCAGATGTTCAGAGGGTGCAGCCACTCTGGGCATCACCCAGCACCCCCTTCTTGGATCCATCCCACACTGAACAATAGACAAGATTACACAGTGCAGGCACTTGAAAAAAGGCAGCTTTCTTGAAAGGCTGTCTAAAAATTGTGAGAAAAAATGTTTTTCTGTTCTCTCATGAAATGCATCCTTTCCATGGTGATTAACATAACCAATCCTCTACTCATGGGGAGCAGAGCTGGTCTGAGGGCACCAGCCTGTGATCATTTCTATTTCAGGAATCTGAAGAGGAGTGTATACATTAAAAACTACGGAAGTTGCGTGAACTCTGAAGCTATCAGGGAAAGAAGCACTCAGTTTGCATCAGCACAACCCTGCAGCTTCCTTGAGCCACCCTTAATTTACACACAGGGAACTGAAGGAAGAAGCAGAATTCACTCTGTGAAAGTTTAAGAATATTTGAGATTTATTCTACCCCAGCACTGACACTTCACCCCATAAAACAGCACTGGGTAAACTCTGCACCCTCTGCTTACCTGCTCCGGCTTTCCAGACTAAGTCAGAGTTTGCATCTGTATTCAGGGCCTGGGAATAACAGTTAAAGGAGAACTTTAATTTAGATTAATGCCCCACAATGCAACTGCCTTAGAGCAAATCTCTTATGCTGGTCACAAAGCACTGACAGATTTTGTACCCAAATGTGACCCTCGCTGTTAAATATGACCATCACATTTCTATATGCAATTTTGTAATTCATATGCTAATAGGCAGATGTACACATGGTGTATCTGTTTTGATGGTAAAACAACAAACATTCCCGTAATGGGAAAAAAACATCCTATATTCATACAAAGCGGCCAGCAGAAAAGATGTAATTCTTCCTAGCACTGAGCCACTCTTCTTCAAGAAAGGACTGGCATAATGATAATGAAATAAGAAATAAAAATATTTTTCATTCACTCCACAACAAGCCTGCAGATGTGGCAGCTTCTGATCTTCTTTCTAGTTACAACACATCACACAAATCTCCTTTCTTCAGTTGTTTTATTACAATTCTGAGTACAGTTGCCACACCACGGGATCCCATTTTCTCCGATTCCCCTCCGTATGCTGATGGCAAGGCTGTATTTTATAAACACTTCCCAACTATTTCCCTTGGGCTGGATGAGACATACACCAGTGAGCACTTAAAAGTTCAGCATTTTGGTCCAAGATCTGCAGCAAGTGCCTACGTGAAAGCTCTCTCTGCAGGGCACAGGGTATTTGAAACATAGATTTCCTCGGCTCCCCACAGGATCTTACAAATACACCTGGCCAAGGAGCTCGGCTCTCCTCAAACAGATAAGGTTTACACATGCCTGGGAGGTCCCCCAAATGCCCCAGCTCTGGTGGCAGGTCACATAAGGAAGAAACCCTCAACCACCTAACTACAACACTGGAGCATTTGTGTGTCTAAAGGCTCTGTAATCCTCGAATATTTTAATAACATCATCATCTGGTGCAATGAATAGTAACATCATGTTATGCTTAAATAGTCATTTCAATCGGCATGACCCTGTGTGTTTGCTTCACACCAGACAAGGAAAGCACATCCCACACAGGTATTTCAGCTGTGCCACCAGCTGAACTTGGCAGGCCTAAAAGGAAATCGGGATCTGCCAAAACACTGCGTATCAGAGGAAAAAAAAAGAAAAAATAATGCTGACACCAGTCTCGATCTGCACCCCTAATTTACATTCTGGTTTTGCACTGGAAGGTGATGTGAGGAGCCAAAATGAAGTATTTTACTAAGTCTTACTGTGAAAGTTAAACTGGTGAAATCCACTTCTTTATTTCACAACTCGAGTACTCCAAGAGCAGCCACAGCCACACCTTAGAGCTCAGTGTCCTTGATGCTCCATTCAGACATCTCTAATTAACTGAAGGAAGTGCTGAAACCCATATATCAATACAAGAAAAAGTCTGGGAATGTAAGGAAATGTTTACGAACACCCAGTCCTGTACTCCCACTGTTCTGAAAGGTAACATGCATCTTGCAGAAATAAGTGATCTGCAACAAAAGAAACTTTTAATTTTTATTTAGAAAAAAAATTACATCTTTGAAAAATACCACCAAATTGTAATGTGTATCCTCATCTCCAGAAAAATCATACGCCAGATGAAAAAGGGTGTCTAAATGTGGAGACCTGTTACAGCACCTGAGCTTGCTACAACAAAGAGATCAATAGTATCACGAAATCCCATTTTGGGACTCATTTTTTGGGCTTGCAAATTATCCTGGAGCATTCAGTAGCCAGAGTTCAGAGCTCGCCTTTGATTCTCACGGAAATGAGCAGCAATTTTACATTCAGAACAAGTACAGCATATGCACAAATTTATCTTCATTATCAGTCTCTTTTCAATGACTCCAACAGTTGAAACATGCCAGATTTTGGGCTTATTTATGATACTCATGAGAGTGCAGATATGCAACTAAATATTCTCATCCACATCACTGAGACATCACTAACTGCATTTCTTCAATTGTAAAACGGGAATAATAATGCTTAGCAGTCCACATTGTTCATTTAATGAAATAATTAACCAGAGACAATTTATGTTCCAATTCAGATACTCCTTATAACTACAGCAGAAATAAGAGACCTAAGTCATGGCACGGTGTCTTCAAGGTGATTAAGTGCCACTGGCACCTGCTGAGGCACGGTGCCACAACAGAGGGGCCACTGCTCAGGTTGTGACTTTGAATCTGAGAAGAAAAAAGAAAAAAAAATCAAGGCCACTTGAGTTAGCACAGAAGCTTTTTCATCTACGTGAGCATTTCAGTGCGTTAAATCAGCAGAGGCTAAAATTATTGACTGGTCGACCTTTATGCAGATTAGATAGTATCATGCAGACTCAACTCATTAGGCTACAAAGCTCAGCCTGAACAAGTTACTGGACACTGGAATGTTTCACATTAATCAAAAAGTTATCTGTAATCAATTATATTTCCAAAAGTCTTCAGGGAGTTACACACCTCTACAGAGCTGTGGCTGCCCCACCCCTGGAAGTATCCAAGGACAGGTTGGAAGGGGTTTGCAGCAACCTGCGATAGTGGAAGGCGTCCCCATCCACAGCAGGGGATTGGAACAAAACCACCTTTAAGGTCCCTTCCGACCCAAACCACTCTGTGGTTCTATGAAATGTAGCTTTTGACTTGACTTTGGTTGGTTGGTTTTAGTGTTTATTTTGGCAAGGAGAGGAGAGTCAGCAGCAGGAGAGAGGCTGCAGAGCCCTCAAGGGTACCACATAAGGAGCATTAGGGCACACTGACCGTCATGGCAACCTAAGGAAACACAGCATTTACTGGATAAAGGTCATTGCCCAATGTCACCTCAGCTTTGCCTTCCAAAATTGTCAGGGCACACATTCAAGGACATGTCCATGCACATTTTCTTTGTCCTAACTCTCATCAAAGCACTTTGCCAAGGCTAACCTGGAACTCATAACCCAACAATTTCTGCTTCTGATTCTCTGTGAGCCACGTACAGCTATGAACTTTAACACAGGAGTTTAGGGATATTTCCAGAGCCATTAGCATAACATCCTTGCTAGGGTCCTCAAATACTAGAGTTCTCAAATGGCCTTTTTCAATTGGAAGGTCAGAACAAACATGCAATTAAATTGCTAAATCTGTCATGCACAGGAGCTACACATCTGTGTTCCTATGGAAACCACTTTGGTTATGCTTGGGGTTGAGATTTATTCATTTTTCTGTTGTTTTACCAGCTCTCAAAACTCACCTGTTCATCCAAAATTTTCAACTTCGAAGGCTGATCTCAGTACTGGGAACAATTTCTTTGAAGCAGACAATAAAAAAATGGCTTCTCATTCATGAATATTGAATGCACAGTGGTTTGCTTGGGATTAGCGTTTGTCTGAATCTGAGAAGAAAATGAATGCCTAAAGCTGGCAATTTATAAAATCTTGTCTGAGTCAGTCTTGTCCTCACACTTCTCATCTGCACCTTCAAAAAGGACGTGGTGCTACTTCAGCAATTAATTTACATGGCCTTTACTTCTCTTTATTTTTACTGCAAGCTGACTGCTCAGCCAGGATTTTTTCCCCCCTCATGTACCCATCTCACCTGATTTTCCTTGCTACATTTACAGAAAAGTCTGTAGACATGTTATGCTTCAAAAAGCTTTTTCATACGTGCAGGAATTCACATTAGTGTAGCTTGGGAGGACTGAACAAACTTAGCTAAATCCAGGAATTGACCCAAAGGTGCTGTCAAAAACTTAAAACCTGAAGTTCTTTAATCTTCTAGATGAACGTACCAATTTAATGCTAAATGCATTCTTCTGAACTTCCATACTGCCCAAAAGAAAATAAAACCTGTTCATAGGAGAGTACAGGTCCAAAATGAGGAAACAGACATTTCCATATGAGTGGAGTAAGGGCATCGCTCATTAAACAGCATAATTCCATACCATTATTTTTGATTATGGGAGAAGCATTTCTGATATTTGGATTACCAAGAAGTATTCATTAAATATTTTAATATTTTCCCATGACTACTATAGTAATAAATTAAACAGGGATGTCTAAACAAGGGAACAAAACACTTTTAAACAGATAGATTCTGTAATTAGACGTTAGTTATAAGTGAATTTCCAAGTTTTTAACTTAAAATAAGAAGAAAGCAAGAAGTCAAAACAAGGTTGCTGCTACTCCAGACTATGAATACCATCTACTACATGCAGACTATTCCAGAAGAAAATAAAACTGGTATTTCTTAACCTCTACAGGCTTTCAGAGAAATTTATTTAAATTTGCCCCTCTCATTAGCACTCTTGCCTTGGAAGGAATGATATAATTTACAGACATTGTCCCATACCAGAGAAGCATTTCCTTCTCCAAAACATTGTGGTCCTTAAGCAGCCCCTGCAACTGAGCAGAATTGTCACCCATCAGCTTATGGGTATCTTACAGCCATTTGTTGACCCTGCCAAGCACAGTTTAGGAACAGTTTGCTTTTAGTCTCCAGTTGCTCTTTTTATTCCCCCACCCCATATTAACACTCAAGTTAATTACTACCTCTGGTCCAGTGAGAAAGTTGGAGACACCCTTTAATTTTTGTTGTCCAAGTGCAACAGGATAAACTTTGCTATACAGCCTTTAATGCAGACCCAAGTACACGACGTCCTCTGCTTCACATTCAGAGTATTGACAAGTGAAATTCAAGGCTCCCTGTGCCTGAGGGTCAGCATTGCTTCTGACAAGATGTTGAAGCTACATTACTGAATCTGAACTTTTCCTGCCAGCCTTTTTTTTCTTTTCCAGCTGTTTTTATGTTGGCAAGGCTCAGCGGCTTTTGCAGAATTTCCTGCAAGGATCAATGTCACTGTGCAAAGCAAAACCTGTCTTTCTCCACCTTATCAAGCCCTTCATCATACCCACCCTAACCAGCTTTGCAACCCAAAAGTTGGGTTTCAGTGAAAACCCACCCCTGAGGCTGACATTACAACCTACCCTATGTGGGTCCTGTAGCAATTACCGCACTGGCAAGTGTAAGAAACACCTTCTCAGGCAAAACAGCTTTTCTGAAGAAAAGCCTTTTGTATTCTGAAAATTTCCTTTGCAAATTTACATTGTGGCTCTTTCTTGAACTTTTGATATTTTGTGCTATGC
The DNA here is from genome assembly GCF_000691975.1 of Corvus brachyrhynchos. Taxonomy (NCBI): domain Eukaryota; kingdom Metazoa; phylum Chordata; class Aves; order Passeriformes; family Corvidae; genus Corvus; species Corvus brachyrhynchos. Next base: position 1,962,418 of record NW_008239283.1, on the reverse strand, counting down.
AGCAATAATGTCTTGCTCAGACACCATAGCTTTCACAGATCTTTTTCAAATAGACCATGATTTAGGCTAACTGTATGTATGTGTATATCTGGCCTCCACTATGGGACTGCCTCTTCAAGAGGCCCATTATTTTGGTGCAATTTTAGGCAAGTTTCAAAGGCTTCTTTCACAGTTCCTGCATTTCTCAGTGGCTGACTAATGTACCTTTTATTTTTTAAGTACATAACAGGGAAGGTGCTTCAAAATCTTCCCAAGAACTATACTACTACTTGGACCCTCCTGTTTTGGAAATTATACACTACTGAAAGTTGGGACAGACCTCCGAAAGTCCTTCCTTGCTCAATGGAGATTTAAAATTCAGACCTAAATCTGTTTGTGCTGGAGCAGGACAAGTTTACTACTGGATGTTGCTAAGGATGGAGGTATCACAGCTCCTCTGGGCAGTACTACCACTGAAGCTTCTCTCATGGTGATATCTTATTTTTCTAGTAGAATTTCCCTAGCTACAATTCATGACCACTTCCTAATGTCACCAAAACCAGAGAAAGTCTTCTCCCAAACACAGGTGGAAACACTACTCCTCTCTATCCAGCCCCTCACTGCCCAGGGGCAGCATTCAAACCACTGAACTTCATTGCTCATTTAAACATGCACATTACATATTGGGGGAGTAACAGTTTTATTGCCTTTTGTTGGTGTTTTTGGGGTTTTGTTTGTTTGTTTGTATGAGACCAGGCACAGGTTACCAACCATCATGGTGATAATGCTTTGAGACAAACCGTCTCCACTCTGACTCTGCTGCTATCTTTTAAGCAGACTGGGAAAGCCCTAAGTTCATTTTTTTTTTTTTTTATGAGCATTTTACTAATTATTACACTTATGATTCAGAATGTTCAGGATAATTTGTGGAGTGTTGATGAGAAGTAGTAGAGTGACTGTCATTACTGCCAACAAAAAGTAAGAACAGACTCTGATGGATTTCTAGGACACAGTGCCAGCAGTTGGTTCCACAAGACAGTGGAATTTTGTCATCAAACACCAAAACATCATCTGATACCACAGGTACCTTTTGAGACAGGACAACAGACAGACAGCCTAAGTCTACTGGCCTGGCAAGAGTAAGAACCCAGACCAAAATTTTTAAAACCAGAACCCACCCACCCCACCCCCACAAACCCAAATAATGCACAGCTCTTGTCTGAGTTTGCAGGAACTGCAGACAACTTTGCAGTATCAATGATTAATCAAATCACCTATTCTGGTACCTATGCATGAATTTATATGCTAAGCCTTAGAGTAGATTTCCAAAAATTCATGTTCCAGATCATGTGATCCAGGTTAATTGCAGGAAAATTCTGCTGGCCAGGGGTGTAAAGACAGAGCACTGTGATGTCTGGGGCAGGGGGGAAAGAAAAGAAGAAAAAGGGTGAAAAGTAAAACTTCATGAGCTGTACTGTAGAACAGCAGAGGGTAACTTTGTAAATAGCATAAAAGAGAACAATGGCTCTGAAATCCATTTGACAGGAAAACAGAAGCACAAACAACATTAAAAATATGTGTTGATACGCTCAAAGCAACATAACTTTCCAGAGTAACATACATATGGATATGTGTTTCCTTAGGATTTAAAATTAACTACTTGATAGATTGAGGGGAATAACAATCTGTCATAAAGAGATCTTTTAAACAAGGCACATATGCACTGTAATAATTTAATTGTACATCTCTGTATTTTAGAAACACATCTGACCTTCTGCACACTAAGAATTTATTGATTTTCAGTAATTCTTAATGCTCAGCAGGATCCTTGATTCTCAGAGCAAGCCAACAGCAAGTGTTTGTAAATCTGTCTCTTAAATTTTAAGTGCCTTAACAAAAGGTGTCTCAGCTCTTTTTTAGTGAATTTATCTTTTGAAAATTTAGCAAAGTTACGTGTGCATCTGTCACTGTCATGCTCCCTCCCCGTGATTAGAGTTTTATGAAAATAGCAGCCAGGCAGCCACCCAATTTCTTCCATAAGTATGGAGGCAGGGGATGGTGTTCTATGTAACAGAGGGGCTGGAAAGTGTGGAGCTTGCACTTGGTAATGGCACGGCTGAGGGTGTCTCTGGGTAAGGATTAACTTCATGGGACAGGTACTGAGGGAAGACACCCTCCTTGATCTGCTGCCTAGCAGAGAGGATCTCCTGAGTGAAGTGGTGATTGGTGGCCATCATGGCCACAGCAATCACGAAACAACCGAGTTTAAAACCTGGAGACAGAAGGGAAAGCACCAACAAAACTTAGACATGAGGAGAGAAGGCTTCAGGCTGCTCAGGGAATGAGTAAAGGCCCCTGGAAAAACACTTTCACTGTGGTACATCAGTGCTGGTCACTTTCTAGCAACACCTCCCAACAGCACAGGCAATTCCAAAATGTTGGAAAACAAGCAGATAAGGCAGGATTTAAATCCTCAGGCTGACTTGGCTGACCATGGATGATCTTCTGGAGCTAAGGCAAAAAAAAAAAACAAAGTGTATAACCAGTGGAAGCAAGGCCAGCTGACATGGGAAGAATATAGAGATGCTGCTCACCACTGTAGGGAGAAAATTCGTGTGGCTGAAGCTCAGCTGAAGTTGACTAAAACTGTGGGGGACAATGAGATTATTTAAATGCACTGATAGCAAAAGGCAGTGCAGAAATAACACTGGCCTTGAGAATGATAAAATCCCAGTCGACCCTGAGCTTGTGCGGGATGTACTGCTCCAGCTGGATCCCTCTAAGTTTATGGGGTCTGATGGGATTCCACTGAGAACACGTGAAAGAGCTGGCTGATCACCACAAGGCCTCTTTCAATGATTTTTGAACAGTCTTGGGAATCTGAAGAGGTCCCAGTTGAGCCGAAAAATGTCCCAATTTTCAAGAAGGATGACCCTGGAAACTACAGACCCATCAGTCTCACCTCAGGGACTGGTAAAGGGGCCCTGCAGAGAGGCTAGGACAAATGAGAGGGCTGGGTAAACAGCAGCTCTAGAAAGATCAACAAAGACACCTCGAATCCGGGGGGCAGTTTTGGGCACCACTAACATAAAAAAGACTTTAAGCCATCAGAGAGAGTCCGAAGGAGGGTTACAAAGACGGTCATGGCTCCAAGGCTGCCAGAGCTCAAGGAGCACTTGGGCAACACTCTCAGGCACATGCTGTGATTCTTGGAGCTGTCCTGTGACAGTCCAAGAGCTGGACTTTGATAATCCTTAGGGTCCCTTCCAACCCAGGATATTCTATGATTCTATTCTATGACTCTAAATTATTTTCTTTATATCATTTTAGGCTCAAGAGGTGTCTTAAATACACAAGTTATTAATAATAAAGCAGTGATGGAGTCAATAAATTAAACAGAATCAGCCCCATCCATGGGTTTCTTGAATTCTACCGAAATACTCCTCTGTCTTTGAGCTGGGCATCCCATTACCTTGTGCAGGGCAAAGGAAAAATGACATCTCAAAAGGTTCTCCTTTTTGTCCTTGACAGAAAAGATGGGTCTAGATGAGATGTGTGTCAGCAGGATCAGCTCTTGTCTTCAAGTTCAAGGCATTAGGATGACTGGGAAGAGGTTTCCTTAAGATCAAGATGTCAAAATACTCCCCTTGCTTTTCTTATTTTGCTTGTACTGTTCCTTTGATTGCTTTTGTCAATCTATTGTGTGTCTTCCCCTTGGTGTGATTCACCTCCCATCATGAATCCCCTTATATTTCAGTCTTCTAAACAGAGTATTTTGCACCAGAGGGAACATCTTTTCAGGAAAATTTTGCTGGATTTAAAGCCTGCCTATTTTGATTTTTGAATGATGCTCAGATCTTGTTTTACATACTCTCTTTGAACAGTTACATTGTTTTGTTCAATTTTTTCTCATTTTTATTTTAATCTCGGTATTTAAAGGTATCTACAAGTCTTTTTCTGTAATCATGCAGAGTAGTGGAGGAAATACTCCATGGTGAATATCACAGTCAACTTTACCAACCAAAATGAAAAGAAATGTCAGGACTGGGTTGAAAGCCAAGGGCAGGTACATGTTTTAACATATAATTTCCCAGTGGAGCACAGCACACACTGCTGTCTCACCAGTAAACACATCCTGGCAGACACTTTTCCTTCATTAGTAAAATACCACATTTTCCCAGCAATTAATAATATTGCTATGAACTTCTTTAAACACTATTTACCTACTGGACAAAGCATGAACATTCTGACACTGAAAAAACATTCTCAAAAAAATTGTAACAACACTACTGAAAATCTTTTTTTTTTCCCCCCTTTCTCCCCTTAGCAGCAGCATAAATTACTCTTCAACAAATAACATCAATTAGCAACAGAAGTAAGATGTGCTCCTATGAAAGGACATTATCTCCCCTTGGCTAATATGACCTTTTTAAAACCAAGGTAAAACTTTTAATTAAAATCTGATTTGCTTCTAGGACTGTCTTAAAACTAGGAATTTTTCATTAAATTGAGGTAATTATGAAGTACCAAACATGCCATATTCAAAAGTAGTTTATATATATCACATATTGATTCATATAGGCTACATAAATTTGTGTAACAAGCAGATTGATGTAAACATATTTTATTTAAAAAGTGAGACATTAAATCTATGTCCATTTGCTTTGCTGCATATCGGTTTATGAATAAAATATGTTGTTGCATGGCTGTTTTATTTGCTTGTATATGAAACAGGGGTTCATTTATGACAAATTGATTAATGCATATAATAAGTTGACGTTGCAGTTGCAGAGTATTAAATGTGGCAGGATTGCTTTTGGTTTTGTAAGTCATTAATTTTTTGATAGCTATACTAGTAGGATTTAAAACACATAAAAGTCTATTTGCCTTTCTTTAACTACAAGTAACAACCATTAGAGCTGATAGGACTTCTGTATGTAGCTAGAGTCTGAAAAAATATTCTTACACTTATATGAATTAAAGGGACAATAAATAGAATTTGAATCTTGCAAGAGATTTGGGGTAGCTTGACAGCCAAATGTGGAAAAAAATATTCAAGTTCATAAGACATATATCTGTAATATAACATTTCCAGAACAGGTATGTGTTGCACTTCTTATCCAGGTATTCCATCGTAATATTGGGCACAAATGTTGTGGTTGGCTTAATTATGCACATTTTAAGCAAACTTTGAATCTCACGTCATTCTCCTCATGCTCAGGGCACAGATTGATCAGGGGGAAGGGTATTTGGCAGGAGGAAGGGAACACGAGGTAGGTTTCTCCTCCCTCCCCACCATGGCCAAACAGCAGAGAGCACAGCAGTTTACAGCCACCTCACAGGTACAGCTGATTACAGAAATATTGGCTTTATAAGCCATTGCACCACAGCCAGCTCACTCCATCTGTGGTAGAGCTGCTCACGTCCAGTGTGGAAAAGAACAACACAAAGAGTACAATAATGCATTTAATTTATGAAGCCAGGACCAGAGTGCCAGGAGTGGGGCTCTGCCCAGCCAGTGAGGCAATTTCAGTGCTGGCAATGGAGCTGAGGTCCATCAGAGCTCCATCTGCTGACACGGACAGCAAGCTCAGCCAAAGCTGAGCTTTATCACAGAATTATCATATCCATGATTTCCACACATCTTTCAATCCTGTCAAAACTCTGAGCTGCTGACTAGTCACAAAGAAGGGAGTAAGACCAAGTTTCTCAATGGGAGGTGACCAGGAGCAGAATTGAGGGGGGAAAGATGGGGAAGAGGCACTCCCCAAAAACCAACTACAGATTTCCTCTTTGAAATCCTTTTCCATGGATTTCAACATGGGAAGAGAAAATATTATTTATGTATGCTTTTAATATATATTTTAGTAAGGTGAACACAACATTACACAGATGATTTACAATTACATACATTAAAAATATGATGAGCAGAGAGCGCTCTTTCAACTGTCGTAACATTTCACGTTTGAAAGAATAGCAGATTAGAAATACAGCACCTGACCAACTAATGCCCATTTAATCTTTTCAAATGTTACATTTACTTTTAAACAAAAGTGTATTTGCTGAAACACAAGAGCTCTACTGACTCCAGTGCACTCCTAACCAGAACAAATGTATCTACCCCGAAGCCCAAATATTTCAGCCAAAAAATCAATGCTTTTTAACACAGCCAATAAAATTACATCTGAGACAAACTATTCTTATTATAACCAATACATTTCTCCTGGAATGTATGTAACACTACTGAAACCAACCTGGAGTCATTGAAACTGACTTAAAACTGGTTAAAAGTCTAAAGAAGGAGAAAACACAGGGAAAAAAAACCAACTTACTAGTGCTCAAAACCTTACAATGTTTCAGAAAACTTGGAATATTTGTATTTTCTTTATAATGACTTTTACCTCATTCATCTTGAGCCATTTAATGCACTGTCAACAACTCCACGTCCTTGCCCAAATAATATTTTAGATTGTAGGTAAAAATCTCATTTTAATCAGGCAACATACGTTCTTAGTAATACAGAAAGCCGGATGGTGCAGAGAGTGCCACACTACTGCTTTTCTTTTTTTTTTTTTTTCCTGATTTCTCTTTTTATTATTTTAATCTTTCTCTGGATTCTAGAAATTTCATGAAAAGCAATCAGTTCCTATCTCTATTGCCTGGTTGCCATGTTGTGGGATTTCCTGTGATGGGGCAAGGAAAACACTGAGCCCAGTGGGAAACAACAGCTCAACAGCAGATCCGGCAGATGATGTTGGTACCTCTGTCTCCCATCCAGCAGTGCTGACCAAATCCAGTCTGAAGCCTGTCTATACTGCCTGGCCACATTGCACCTGATTTGCATTTTAAACTCTGCTGGAGAACACAAGGTGCCACTTCTGCATCACAGAAAATGTAAGATTTTTCTTTTATTCTTTTTTAAGAGGGTTTTTTGAAAAACCTGACCTTTATCTTTTTTGTGTTTTCTTCCCATAAATGACCCAAGATATAAAAACTCAACTACTAACATCAGCTATAACATCAGATATAGCTCTATACTGACTGATTAGACCATCCTAAAACATCCTAAAACTTCCTGAAACAGTGTGTACTCCCTCTAGTGTCCACAAAAATCCACTCCAAATGGTGACTAAAATGCATGAAACCAGTTTTAAAATAAATACATATGAAAATTAATGCATCTTGAGAATTAACAGTCACTGAATTAAATCTCACCCATTCACTTTTCAAACAGGAGATGAAAATTGATGAAGAGTTAAGGCTGAGTACAGATCTGGTCTGGAAAAGACCCACATAGATGGAAAGAGAGGACTGTTTCAGTGTTTGTCCAAAAAAAGGATCTGCTAAATTTCTCTTTGGTCACAAATCAGTGCATTTACCCTGATACACCAGTCAAGTAATTTGCCTCTGAGAAAACCACTAACACTAAATTCACAGTTAGATTAAAATCAATTATTTAAATAAAAGTTTTCTGCTTGCTGGTTTAAATCAGAGTTAAATCACTTTGATTGATCTCAATTCACCTTACTGAACCCTTTAAGTCGATGACAAAGCTGCCATTGACTCGGAGTGGATGGTTCAGGAGGATTCCCTCAGGCTGCACAAACCAAACTCCTGCCTGGTTTGCCAGAATCACGTGCAAACAATTATCAGCCCCATCTGATAAATTAGTTTTATAGACTGACAGACAATGTCAAGAATTACACCACCTCGTGCTGTAACACTCAAGTACCGGGCAGGCAGAATCTCTGCCTGTATGATCTCCTGAATGTTTATTTTAACAAGCCCTAATTCAAAGCTAACTTGTTTTTTTCTTGGCATGGAAAGCCGGATCCGGCTCCACGTACACATCACTCTTGGTTGAACCAGTGCAAAACTCTCTTTACACCAGATCAGGCCCCATCTGTCCACTCATGGAATACTGGCGGCTTAGGGTCTAAAAGTTTCCTGCATTTGATTTGTTTATTTCTGGGGCATAATTAAAAATGCAGCACTTTTAATAAAAAGCTGGATAATGTTGTGCTGCCATTGCAGTGGAAGAGAAAGATCCAGCATCCATTATTCACAACTCTCTTTGAACTCGTGGCTGGATTTTGCCAACATATTAATTTTCACTATTTTTTTTCTGAGAAAAAAGAAAAGATCTTTGGAAGAGAATCAAAATAGTGAGCATACACAACAAGCATACATGCAAATCCAAATCAGAAAATGTCTTCAGCTAAAAAAGGGCTGCAAATAAAGACAGAAAGGCAATTTAAACAATCAAATTAAATAATCCAATTACAAAAAACTAATTCAAATATTCCCATGGGTGTCTTGATGAGCTCTAAATGGAGGCTCGAGTTAACTGAAATAGTACCATTAACTTAACGAAACAAAATGATTCTTACCCCTTCCCCAAAATGGCTGTTTTGCTAGAAATCCCATTTTTATATACTTGAACTATTCAGGTTTTAATAGCCATTTCTGAGCATCCAAAGGGCTTTTGTGACCGGTTACATTTTTCTGGGAACTGCATGTAGTTCTGATTAACACTGATAAAATAAAATCAGAATCTACCACCCATAATGAGGCAATTATCTTGCAAGCTAAAAATAAAAATGAAAAATCCAATTAAATGACTTCATTCTCACTAATACTGACCAGTTGTTTTTCCCTGCACTTTTGTCTCAGAAAACACGCACAAGTGATCATGCAATTTGCACCCAGAAACATGCTTATGCTGCTGTATATATACATATTTGGAATCTAATTTCACACTTTATGGATAGACATTTAAGAAGAATGGAGCTCTATTTCAAAGACTTTTTTTTTTTTTTTTTTTTTTCACATTTTCTTTACCTCTTCTGGGAAGCACCAGCAACAACAGCATTACCATATGGCCAAGGTGGTCAAGAAATCAGTAGCTTATTACCCATGATCACACCAGACTGCAGATGTATTATACAATTTGTCTTTACAGGTCACATTATGATGACCACATTGGCATTGTCCCCATGGTTACACCTTGATTAATTCCTGAATTATGTGCAGAACTTCAGCATAAGCAGCTGCTGGGCAGGAACCCAATGTAAACACAGGACCCTGCTTAACTGGGATATCCTATTGAATTATCCTTTATTGTACCACCAGAAGGCTACTAATAGTGACACTTTCAATAAGCTGCATTTTTGAAAGTGAACGAGAAATCACCACAGTGGTAAAGCACTCGGAAGTTATTGCTATATCAGTGAAGAAATACAAACACAGTTATCAGATGTATTTTTAAAGGAAGACTTGTTTTTTCACCCCATGCAATTTACTGCACTCACAGTTTTCAAGTTTTAAGGTGTTGCCTGAGCCAAACAAAGGTTGTGCTTACTTGGCAAGGAAATTCTAAATTGCTGATGCCAAGCATAGCACACTAAAGACAAAGCTATTAGGGTTTTAAAGAGTATAGTGGGAAATAAAACAGCTAACCACAAAGAACAGCGTGGGATGGAAGAGGTTCATCAACCCAGTCCAAAGGCAGGCTGGTCCAGGAGCAACTGAGAACAGCAAATAAGGAATCAGGGTTTGTTAACACAGAGCTTTCCCCCATAAAATCATGGCTGCTGTGTTACAAAGGAAGCCTTTTCAAAGCTGCTTTAAAACACAGGTCAAAATGTGAAGGCTCATACAGACACACCAAGACCATCTCAGAAACTTCTGCTGCCCCAAAAGCACAAAAAGGGCAGAGAAAATAGGGGCATGAAGAAGTATAAGAAAACAAGAAAACAAGGCCAAAGTTCATCTGGTGGATGCCCTCCTTGTCTTCCAGCAGGTTTTGCTCTGCATCTGTGCAGAATCAGATACATGGATTTGGGCCAAGGAATACACAGTTATGATTTTATTGAACAATCTTTATTGGTGGAGAGGGGTTGTTAAACTTCCACTTAGAGCTTTTTTTAAAACATACTTTAGTAAAAAGGCTGAGACTCCAGGGATGGTTATTCCAGGATAAATGCAGGAGCTCTACAGAGCCAGAGTAAAGCTGCTAATGTAGAACAAGGAAGAAAAAAGAAAATACTCTCAAGAAATTAAGGTCATCTCCCACCTTTCATTCATCCTTTTTACCCTAAAACTACCTATCTCACCCTAATATTTTTTTTGATTCAAGACTTAAGGACTCTTCTTCTGGCCGCTTTATGCACTACAAGTTGAGTCAGACTTCCCACTCTTCCCTGTTATCACGCTAAGAGAAACCTGCTTTTTTTTTTTTTTTTTTTTAAACACCTACTCTAACAGTTTTCCAGTCTGTTCACCTTTGGACCCCCCCTTCATCACCAGTTAGGAGGTGGCATTTGAAGTCTGGCAGTTCCTCACGTTCACAGAGTGGGTGTCTTGATCTCATCCAAAGACAAATTTTTATTTATCTGCATGCTCTCTTCCTGAAAGCATCGTGTTTCCTACACCAGATAACCCCTGACTCAACATACACCCAATATACATCTCATACTCTTTTGGTAACTGATCCTCCACTTAAGAAGGAATTCAATTTTGCAGGTTCAAGAAAAATCAGCTTGCAAAGACAAATTAAGTAAAAAATGTATTATACTTGCGAATGCAATTGTTAAGCAACCCCCTCATTTATAATATTATTCACCGAATAATGACTTTGGGAATATCTTCTGAAGATGAGTTTTACACGTCTATTAGCTGCGAATTCTGAACCATTCCCTCACAGGAAAGAGCTATAGCTGCAGATTTGTCTTTAGTTTTTGTTAGTCCTGGCTTATCATGCAAGGGGAAGAGGAAGAAACTCTTCACCTGCTGTGACTAGCTAAGAACAAAGGGAAGTAACACAACTGAGGCACAGGAGAGCTCGCTCTAGAGCCCAAGCAACCTGCCTGTGCTCAGCAGACCAGACATAAGGAGATCATGGGGAAGAAAATCCATTTCCAAGCAGGTTGCAGGAGTAAGGATGCCAGGTGGAAGCATGGCACGTTTTCACTGTATTTGTTTTCAGGTTTGTAACTAAAGATGGTTTTGAGGACTTGGCATGGGAAAGACGAGAGCTCCCCCAGGAGCCTGGCTTTGGGCTCACCTGGGCACAGGCTGCTCTGGAGAGGGATCTGCCTGGCCAAGGAACAGCTCACAAACACCACCTCACCTTGAGGAGCGGTGGAGCTTGGACTTTTTTTAGCAAGAAACCGAAACAAATGCAATTTCCATGCAGGCAGACTGCCTCCCCTGGTGGCCAGGGCCAGGAGAGGCCTCTCTTGCCTGAAAACAAGCTATAAATAGCAGCATTATTCACATACCAATAGCAGATATTCCAACACGTCTCAAAGATGGAGTGACTGCAAACCAAGCCAGAGAAACGCACACAAATCCATAGCATTCCTAAAATAACCTCTCTTTTGTAGTTCTTGGACAAGGAGCAGCTGCATCTCCTGGTACAGCAGAAATGTCAAAGGCATCCTCCTCTTTATCCATGTGGATGAACTTGCTAAGAGAAGCCGTGCTGCCGGAGCAAATCAGGTACAGTTTCAAACAGAGATTAAGTGACTTTCACAAGCTGGAAAGAACACTGGAATAAGGGGAATGAAAGGGAGGAAAGATTAAAAGAAAGGTGAAGAGGTGACCTCCTTTGATGAAAAAATGAGCAGGTTAAAAAATATGAAGAAAGCACATCCAAAATCCAAAAGCTCAAGCCTTTCCAGTAGTATTCAGACAAACCCCAAACAGGAACAGATTGTTAAGGCTTCTGGAATCAAGAGATGTGATTTTTGTGAAATACTATTTAGCAATAGTTAATATTCTAGACTTATTTGGCAAAATGTTTTTCCTCTCAGACTTTAAAAAAGAGTATTTTTAAAAGCTTATTAGTATACACTTTGTATAAGCAAGACAGACTTATGAAAATTAGTTTCTAATTAAATAAAAATCAACAGATGGCACTCTATAGGCAAGTCTTTATTTTCCTCATTTAATATATGGCTTTGCCTGAAAATTCTTGTGATTTAAAGAGTTTGCAATTTGGACACGACAACTCTGAAGAAGTCACATGACGTGTTTAAACTGGATTGTCCCTAACAATGTCATTAATGACAGATGAAAAATACACATACAAGGTAAAAAAGCCAAACAACTTGTATTTCCCAATTTTTACATGATTAACAATTTTTTCACTCATTGAGATTGTAATTATCTTCTGTTAACAAGGTATTTTAATTCACTTACACAAACACAAGACTTGCTGGTTGCAGTTGCCATGTGCAACTTTGCATAGGCAATCACAGGACTATTTCTCGTTAAGTGTGAAGTGCTGGAACTCTCTGTATGGAGTATTAAAAATAAATCAGTAAACTGAGCTGCACTGAGACTGCATCTCAGTGAGGTAAAGCAGGAGTGAGTCTTGCTCACCCCAGCCGTCCAAAGCAAGTTAACCTTAATGCACTTTTTTTACATGACAAGTACACTTCCATCTAACTAAGGTAAAGCAGGAGTGAGTCTTGCTCACCCCAGCTGTCCAAAGCAAGTTAACCTTAATGCACTTTTTTACATGACAAGTACACTTCCATCTAACTCACTTTACCTTTCGTAACCCTTGGCTGGAAAACAGGATGGACTGGGCCTGACTTCTGGAATACAGAGCTCGGACACAGAGGGAGTTTTGTTCTGGGCTACACAGGACACGATTTCAGCAGTGTTTTCTATCCCAGGAACTGTCAGAGGCAATTTCAGCCGCAGCAGCACTGGCAGAACCATTCTGGGCAAAAAAGTCCCATCAAAGAGTACTTCAGGCCCTACTTTGGGAATTTTTAACTGGCACTAAATTAACTCCACACCCCCCTGGACTCTCCACCCAGCCATATCTGGGGGTAAACAATGAGTACAATAACTCAACAATATGTTTTTAGTTGGTTATCACAGATGAAAGGTGACAACACTGCAACTCAGAGGAGCAGACTGACATGTAATTGCACAGGTTTTGTCCTTGTGCAAATAAGGCACAGTTTACTGTAGGCTGATTTTTCTCTGTGTGATATCTGGATTAGCAATTAACATTTTAATTAAAGATAGATTAACAAATATTAGGAAAATTATGTCTGGAACTGTTCAATTTAAAATCCACCATATATACACAGATAAACATGTCATTAAGTGCAAGTCATTTTCTGGTCTGTGTAAAAATGATACGATTTATGTCTTTGAGACACAGCATAATAATTTGATATTATTATACATGGAGATAAATACTGAAAAATATAACACATGGGGATTTTTTTTTTTTTAGAAGCTTTATAATTACCATTAAGTTTTAGATGTTCATTGAGTGGAAGTTCTGACTGCAGTTCAAGCTATAGACTCGTTGAACTCAGGTATGTTTAAACAGAGCATGGTGGTGAAGGAGGACACACTATTCTAAATGTAAATTGTATTAGCAACAACATATTGAGATTTCTGTACTCCTTGTTCCATTTGCAGTTTTTTGCCACGAGAATAAATCACAGCGTGCTTTCTGTTCTTGCCGCAGTCTTTGCAGGGAGAAGCCAGAATCTGCACCATGTGCCTTTCACTCTGCATCTGGTCTCCTTTTGTCGAGGCACCCCGGGTGCTGGGTTTGCTTTTTCTGCTGGGTTTTTCTGTGAGGGTAAAACCTCCTACATCTCACCTTCTTACCAGAGAGGACAAAATTATGATCAGAGTATGAGGGGCACTAATGGCCAAGCAAGTCAAATAGAGAATAGGCAAAAGAGCATAATGTGTGGAATATTTGGGCCTATTTACTGGTCATTAAAATTACAGATAAATTGCAGTTTCAGCTTGGTCATAGAAAAGAACTGAGACAAGCACGCTTATGGCAAACAGTATTATCAGAACCTGCAAAAAACTTAACTGTTCTCATCAGCATCTTTTGAACTAATCTGGGTACAGCTGAATGATTTTGCATTTGTAAAAATTTACTATACTTGGATGAGTAGTAAATAGCATAATTCCTACAATGAAGCATTGATTTATAAAGCCAGCCTTTTTACTCTTTAGTCCCAAGGTTTTAGCTTTCAATAAAACACTCAGAAAAAAAAAAATCCAGATCTTTTTAATGCAGTTTCTAAAGCAGTAGCAAACAAAACAAAAAAATCTTTTAAACCAAATAACTTAAAAATGGCAATGCTTTCTGATTATGTAGTTGCTGAGCATCTCCCTGGGTTTACCTCCACTGACATGAGTAGTGATAAAGGAGTTTACTTCCAACAGGTGGCAGAGCACCCACAGGTGGGTAGAGACACGTTCGATGAGAAGCGACTGCAGCAATGCACAGCTAAGCAAACAAGAAAACTGAAAACCTTTGGAAAGGGAAAAAGACTTTCATCCAGGCCAATGTTTGAGGCAATGTTTATATAGGTCATGTCAGATTTGACTATGACTCCTTTCTGTATGTTAAAGTCTGAAAACTCACATTCAGAGCTTGGAAGGAAGAGGAGACTCAACAATGAAGTCTCTTGTGTCAACAAAGCAACTAGAAAACACTGAGGCAGCAGAAATGCATTTTAGAGCTGCTCATTTGAGTTTAAACATGACATTTTGTCATTTCATGGGCAAGCAGCAACAGAGCAACACTCAGAATACAGAGTGCTTACTCTGACACCATCCTTCCTGAAGGCTGTTCCAACATTTTCACGGAGTAACTTTGTTAAACTGTGGGTAGGACTTTCACTATTTTTCAAAATAAAATACTAGTGTCAGTCTTTGTCTGGACCATGCTGAGGTTCTAAGCCTTGGGCTTGGAACTGCCTTACCCACATTTAAGTGCGCAAAAGTTGGTATTGGACAAGAGCAGAGACAGTGTAGAAAGGTAGGATGGAGTGATTTGGTTCCTGAGAGGAAAGGCTTTTTTCTCTCCTTCCCAGGGAACCTTGTGTCTAGAGCAGACAGCAGTGGCAAAGCAATACAACCTCAGAGTCTGTCTGAAAAATACAACTGTATGATTTAACATCCTTGAGGTACTGAGAGCCATTACACAGCCTGGCCACAGACCACAGCCAGCTCCTCTGCAGAGGCAAAA